>NW_004524583.1:20503337-20519984 GCF_000260255.1 Octodon degus
TTTTTTTTTTATCTGTTTGGCCTATCTTTTTGGGATACGGGATTTTAATGTCTCCTGATAAGATTTTGGTATTGTATATTAGATTTTTCATGTCCATTAAGATTTGTCTTATATAGTTGCATGCTCCCATGTTTGGTGCGTATACATTTATGAGTGTTACATCTTTCTCTTGAATTTTTCCTCTAAGCAGTATATAGTGGCTTTCTTTATTTTGTTTCAACATTGTTGGTTTGAAGTTAAGACTGTCTGAGAAAAGGATTGCTACCTCTGCTTTTTTCTGAGTTGCTACAGCATGTGGTATTTTTTTTCACCCTGCGACTTTCAGCCTATGAGTTTCTTTAAGATAAGTGTGTTTTTTGTATACAGCATATTGTTGGATTGTGTTTCCTAATTCACTTTGCCAGTCTATTTCTTTTAATTGGTGAATTCAGTCTATTTACATTGATGGTTATAACTGAGATGTATTGACGTACGATTGACATGTTATTTACCTGCTGTTGTTTACTCCTTTTTCTCCTGTGTTTAATTGTTTGCCCTATTTAGTGGGTTTCTTCTGTTCTCCTCATGGAATTCTGATCATTTCGGTCCCTTTCTAGAACATCTTTTAGTAGTCTGTGTAGGGTTGGCTTTGTTAACATGAAATTCTTTAGTTGTTCTTTGTCATGGAAGTGTTTCACTTCTTCATGAACCTTGAAAAGAGTTTTTCAGGATATAGTAATCTGGGCTGGAATTTGTTTTCATAGCATACTTGAAGTACTGTTCTCCGTACTCTTCTTGCCTTCATGATTTGTGAAGAGAAGTCGGCCATAACTCTGATGCGTTTTCCTTTGAATATGATCTGCTTCTTTTCTCTAGTGGCTTTCAGTATATTATTATTGTTCTGGATTTCAGGGATTTTGACTATTATATGTCTCGGTGTGTTTCTAATTGGATTGAAGTTATTTGGCGTTCTGTATGCTTCCATTACCTGAAAGTCAGATTGTTTTCACATATTTGGGAAGTTTTCTGCTATTACTTCTGCCCATATTCTTTTTATATCATTTGTATTGACTCTTTCTTTCTCACTGATGCCCATTAGTCTCACATTATTCATCTTTGCATCATCTTGCAGGTGGTGAATTACTTTTTCCTGCATCCTAGTTGTTTTTAAGAGATCTTTTCTTATCTTTTCATTAGCTGTGACAGCATCTTCAGGATCTGAAACTCTATCTTCCCTTTCACTCAGATGGTTTTGCAAGCTTGTAATTGAAATTTTAAGTCCTTCTTATCTCTTTGACTCTGCTTCATGCTGTCTATTTCTTTACTGTATTGCTCATTCAAGGAATCCATAACTTCTCTAATATCCTCTATTGTTTTTTTAAAATCAGTGTCTTCTTGAGAAGTAGTTGTTAATTCTTTTAGTACAGAGATTATTTCTGATTATTTCCTCTATATATTTCTGCATTTGATTCTTTATTTCAGACACTCTTAATTCAGAGATTTCTTTTTTCATTTCAGAGAGTAGTTCTGATCTTGATTCCTCTATACCTTTCTGCCACTGTTTCTTTACTTCAGAAACTATTAATATATTACTTTTTTATTTCAGAGAATAATTCTTGTCTGTGTTCCTCTATACCTTTCTGCTGTTGATTCTTTACTTCAGATGCTATTAATTCAGACATTTCAGCTGTGCTAGTGTCCTCTGCACTTATTTTGGGTGAGCTCGGGAACTGAGATTGCATTTTGCTCCTTCTCTTTGTCTTTTTGTATAGCATTGTCCACTGACCTTTGGTGTAGAGCTTTGGTGCAGTTGTAACCTTAGCACCTACTAAAATTCAGGTAGTGATGTACCAAGTTCTAGTTCTTCCAGTTGTGCCTGGCTTGGGTCTGGCTGTTGGGCTCAACTCCTTCCTATTGCTGCCCTTGGAGTTGAACCTGCTGTGCCCTTCTGGCAAGATGTTCTGCTCCTGGATTAGCTGCGTAATTTTGACCCTAGTCTCACTGGAGGAACTTCAGCTCTAGAGTTTCTCCCCCGACCTGTGTGCCAGGCCTGAACTGTGGTCTGGAGGGTTTATGGGGGGGGGGGGGAGGCAGGAGAGCACAGAAACTCTCCCACATACTCACCGGTCCTGGGCTTTGGCAGGTTTGGAAGACTCCCGAGAGTGTCTTGGAATTTCTCACTCACAGGGCAGGCTTGGGCTGGCTCTGGAAGGGCAGGGGCATTCTGGAGATTGTGGGGAAGTGGTCTGGGCTTTGTCAGGTGAGTGCAGGACAGTCCAGAAGCTCTCCCACACACTCGCAGGGCCTGCGGTTAGGCGGATCTCTTCCTAGGCATTCTTGACCCAAATTTGCCTGCTTCACAGAACTTCATATAACTATCCTGCTAGAAAATTGAAATTGCTTGTATGATCCATTGATCTTATCCAGACATATGACTGTTTCTCCTCTCTCTCTCTCTCTCTCTCTCTCTCTCTCTCTCTCTCTCTCTCCCCTCTTCTTCCCACCACACACAGTCTATGCAACTTCATTAAATATATAGCTCCACATTAATATAACCACAGTCGAGTCACAGAAAATTTCTATATGTTCAAAGCTATTACTTTGTGGTCATGCCAACCTCCCTTTCCCATTCCTAACACCTGGCAACTGACAGCGGTTTTCCACCTCTGTAATTTTGCAATTTCAATAATGGTATATGAATGAGTAATACTGTATGTAATTGCCAGAGTTTAAGTTTCTAAAATTCAGTATAATTTTTTGAAGAGTCAGCCAGATTGTTGTATGTATCAATAATTCATTACTTGTCATTTCTACATAATGGTTCATGACATGCATGTAACCAAAGATAAGCAGTCACCAGTTGAAGGATACTGGACTTGTTTATAGTTCAAGCCATTATGAATACATTTGCTATGTATATACAAATACAGGCTTATGTATGAATATAAGCTTTAATTTCTCAAGGTAAATGCCCATAAATAAAATTATTGGGACATTTGTTTCATAAGAGCATGTTTTATTTCATAAAACACTGCCCGAATATTTTTTAGTTACTGTACCATTTTTCATTTGCAGCAGTAACGGCTGAGTTATTTGGTTTCTCCAAATTGTTGAAATGCTTGGTGACACCATTATTTTTCCTTCTAGCTGTGCTAACAAATATACAGCAATATCCCCTTGTGGTTTAATTTGCATGTCCCTACTGGCTAATATTATTGAGCATTTTTCATAGGCTTGTATGGCATCAGTGTGCCCTCCTTGGTAAAAGGTCTATTTATATTTTCTGCTCATTCTCTAATGAAGCTGGTTTTCCTCACTATCTATTTTTTAAATTTTTTACATTCTAGATGCAAAGTCTTTGCTAGACAAGTGGTTTGAAAGAGACACTTGTTCATCCTATTCCGAGTTTCATGAAACAACCATTTTTACTTTTGATGCTCTCCAGTTTGTTTAACATTTCCTCAATTCTTGGGGATTTCTCACCCCTTTAAAAAAGCCTTTGAAAGGTTATTTTTTGGTGTCACACATAAAAACTCTTGTTAGCCTTCAAGCCTAAAGAATGACATATGTTTGTTTTTCTATATGATTTTTAGTTTTTCATTATACCATTATCTCATAACACAATTTGGGTAAATTTTATTTTAATATATCATATTTAGAAAGGTATAGTAAATTATTCCAGCATCGTTTTGTGGAAAAAGCTACCCTTTCTCTATTGAGTTACTTTTGTGTCTTCAACAAAACGTCCCTTACATATAATTGTGTGGATCTAAATCTGGATTTCCTGTTCTGTTCCATTTATTTATGGGTTTCTCACTCTGTCAACACCAGAATCTCTTCATTAATGTAGGTACATAGTGAGACAAACATAGGATAGAATGCTTTCTCTTTATTTTATTCTTTTCCAAAAATAGCACTTATGGTTATTTAGATTTTTTTAGATACAAGTCTTTTAACTTTCGGCATAATTTTTTTCAGTATAATTTTAAATATAAATTCATGTCTGAAAAGTCCCTGCTACAATTTCAGTAAAAATCATGTCTATAGGTTGACTTGAAGAAAATCAACCTTTTTTTTATATTGAGCCTTCTAATCAATGAATTTGAGAAATTTGAAGCACTACTTTTTTTTCACAGTTAATGAAATAACTTCATTCCAATTCTTCACAAGATCCTCAAATCAATGTTCCACTATTAGATCCACATTTTTATTTATTTATTTTTCATTTTTAATAATTTTTATTCATTTTAATGAGAAAAAAAGATAAAATAGCAGTGAAAGTTTCAAAACAGATTAGTAGGACATTTACAATAATTAATACATTGCATATTGTTGTCTTTGTAATAGTTATTCAGAGGACAAAAGACAAATGATATCTTGTCTAAAAAATATTAGCATAAACTTATTTTCAATGAACTAAGAGAAAGCAGCTGTATATCTATCCTAACTCTCTTGTGTATACATATATATTTTTTCCTTTCCTTTTGTTTCACAACAAAACTGTCCTTTGTTTACACTTTTCTGAAGTTAGTAATGCATAACACTAGGTTGCCTAGCAGCTGACAGCTAACATTAACAAGACAGGATGTTCATCTCAGGAGTGAGGTAGCTTGTTTGCGTTAGGCACTGGGCCAAGTCCCACCTACATATATTTCATCAATTTCCTAGCTTCTTGGTTCCCAACATATCCCCTTCTTCATTTTGTTTTTTCAGAGAAGGATGTTCCACTGCAGTTAGAGAAGCTATATTTGGAGAAGTCTTTAAAGGACCTTTTTATACTTGAAACCAGTCTAAAGATTGAAGGTACTTGAATTCAGCAAAATAACCAATACAGTCCAATAGTCCATAACAGTAGTGGGTTATCAGCAGAACTGGAAACTGTCAGAAGTTGTTGACTTGAGCCTTTACAGCTCAGCATATTAATTAATATGGCATTACTTTTTATACCTCATGGTTATGTTTTTCTTCTGGATGGTTAAGACCAAGTTAAAGCAAGACCTATATAACTAAAAATGTAACTTTTGTATCTGACAAGATCAGTCAAATCCCCTCAGGATTTACACTGGAACCATGTACAGCACCTTGTATATCTTTGTCAGTGTCAGCCATCTGAATGAGTCTTGGCCATTGCTTGACCAATTTGCTGTATGTGAAACGCTACTTTTGAATAGGCATCAGTGCAAACATATGGGCAGCTAGAAAGATAATTGCTCTGATGATACTTAAAGAGGTCATTAGCAAGTGGTCATTAGCAACTTGTTTTGATTGGACCAGGGAGCTGATAGAGCTACAAAACTAATGAACCAAAAACTATGAATAAAAGCAGATACTTACTGGAGAAGCAGAATCTAAGCATTTTTCACCTAGGTCAGGTAAACTCAACCACCATATAAATCAAAAGGGAGGAATTCATGTAAAAGTGAATAAATCAAAGGCCAACTGTAGTCTTTGGCAACAGTATAAATCTCCTGGAGTAGGAAATATGGGAGCTTTACTGCTTACCTGCCAACATGTCCTCCATGAGCCTTGCCATACTTCCAAGAGAAAATATGAGAAAATTCTGAGAAATCTGCCCTCCTCGTGTCAGCAGGGAAGACAGCGGCATGGATGAAATGCTTCCTGAACCAGTTTCTTCCATCTGATATAAGGAACACAAATGGTCATCTTGGGGGAAAGGGGCAAACAGAAAACATAACATTGTCACACTGGTAGAAGCTCACTGAAGCTGAGAGAAGAAAAAAGGAGAGAAGAGAATGAAGAGGAGAGGAGAGGAGAGGAGAGGAGAGGAGAGGAGAAGAGAAGAGAAGAGAAGAGAAGAGAAGAGAAGAGAAGAGAAGAGAAGAGCAGAAGAGAACAAAAAAGAAAAGAAAGAAAGGAGAAAAAGGAAGAAAAATTTCCATGCATGTATATAGGAAAAGAATACACATAGCCCAGGCTAAATCTGTAAGAAACTGGAAACAACTGAAGGCAAAACTTCTGAAACTCAGGGACACTGAAGATGACAGAGGTAACCAGAGGACTCTATACTCTTCTATCAGAAGGACAACAAATGTTTGCTAGGAAAAACAGCAAGGGAAAGTTCCCTTCTAGGACAGACCCAAAGGAGAAGAACCAAATTTAAGCACAAATTGAAGAAATAGCCTCTTAAAAACCAAACTACAATTTATTTACAAAATTGATACTAGAAAAATTTAAAGTCTTTGGTAGCACAGCAATAACAACAACAACAAAGCCCCATCAAATTCAACCTAATCCCTGTCTAGATTAACATAAGCCTCCACACTAAAATATCATCAGATAGCTTGGTGTCCAGAAGCACTTTCTGGGCTCTTGCTATTCTGTTCAAAGACTCATATGGTACCAGTAATGAACACAGAAACTCAACATTTATTTAGGACAAAAATAATGAAAGGTGAAAGAAAGAGAAGTCTTTAAGAAGAAAAAATACTCTGTAGAGAAGATATGCCTTGCATGCAAGATGGGCCACTGTGACAGTAAGAGGGCAGTGACAGCAGAGTTAATGATCATTAGCTTTTATATCTTCTTTTGAAGTCAGATCTTGGTCATTGGATGCTTATGCATCCAGCCATTATTTTCCAGCTTTCTGTGACTGGTAGAATCAGCTTTCTGATCATACTGTCCAGTTTCTTTGCAATGCCCTAATCACCTGTGCATCAGAAGAAGACATGAGTTCGTATGGAGCAGAAAGATCATATATACCGTGTAGTACTCAGCCACAAAGAAGGGCAGATTTGAGTCATTTGTAGAACAATGGATGCATCTTGAGACCATAATGCTAAGTAACATCAGTAAGACATAGAATGTTAAGTATCACATGGTTTTTCTTACATGAGAATCCCAGAATATAAATTTTTAAAAAGCAGAGAGTTTTGAGAATAAGAAGGCAAAGATGGGAGAGAAGGAAGGATAGAAAGAGTAAGAAGAAATAAAAAGTATTAAGATGCAGTCCTTGGTTACTTTCACTATTGCTGAGACACAACATGCAACCTCTACAACTGAAAAGAGTAAAGGTTAATTTGCTTCAAATTTTGTAGAGGTTTTAGTTCCCAGTTGGTAGGATTCAAGGCAAGATGACACAGCAGATGGGTATCAAAGAAGTGAGCCACTCATGCCATGGTGTGCAGGAAGCAGGGAAGAATGAGACAAGAAGAAAAACAGGGCCTGCCAGGCCACACCCACAGTGACCTCCCTCTTATAACTAGACCCAACCTCCAAACTGCCAATCAGATATTCAGCCCCTATCACCCATCACCATTCCAAAGTCTTGTCTGTCAGGATTATAATTAAGATTAAGATAAGAGTTAGGGTCAATTCAGAGATGAGCTACACACATGTACCAATTTCCCAAGGTGAATGTAATTATTACCTTATGTGTTACAAATATATCATAATACAAAAAGAATTCATTTATCATCACATATTGCTCTACAGAAGATGCCCAGCTTCCAAAAATTCATGAGGTTCAGAATGGGAAAGAAAATACACCACAAAGAGACAAAGCAATTGTAATAACAGGTCTCAGATATAATAAAGATGTTATATTATTAAATACAGGGTTTAAAACAACTACCATTTGTATCTTGAAGCTTCTCATTAGAAAAGTAAACAGTTTGTACTATCATGTGGATAACTGTACATAGAGAAGATAACCACAATGCTGCAATGGAGTGGCTAGACATAAAAGAGTCTGTAACTAAAAGAAAAAATACTTTTAAAGGCTTGTCAGTAGAACCAAGGAAAAAATTAGTGACATAGAACATAGGCTAAGAGAAATCACTCAGAGTGAAATAAAAACAAGAAAAAGAGATAAAAAGAGAACATTATAGTCAAACCCTGTGGGATAGAATCAAAAATTGAAACATGAAACTGGAATCTTACAAAGTATGGAGAGAGAGAAACAGATCAAAATAAATATCTTTAGAAATATTCAAACTCTTCCCAAAATTTAAGACATATATGAAACCAAAGATCCAAGAAAATTTAACAACACCCTATACAGACAAATATTCCTTCATGAAACAGTCAAAGACTGAGACTTCTTGCAGGATGGACATTGCGCACAGAGAAACAGGAACGGGGATTACAGGGCAGTTACTGTCAGGAACCTGGCACTCACCTAGTCATGACATGCCAGTTGCTGCTGTACTGTCTCTTGGGTAGATGATTGTTCAAAAACAAGGGGGTGGTGAATGAAGGCAAGAGACAGGAAAAGGAATATTGTGGGACTGTCCTGCTTCAAGGTTGTATATGGTTAGATTTTTGGACTTATGTGTAAACATAAGAATTATGTAATTTGGTATGCCTATTTTTAAAATATATTCTAATTTTTAAATGTTTTTTCATCATATTCTGTAGGGACATAAAGTTCAACATATCAATACTTGATGAAAAATACCTGTTCCATGTTATGCCTAAAATGTTTGATATTCAGACAAATAATGAGATTAAGCTTAATAGCCTAAGTTGTTTGATAATAAAAATAAGCTTGTCTTCTGCAGGGTTAACAACCTAAGTTTGCAGACCAAAATTAGAGAAAAAGGAGGGCTGCAAGGAAAGCCAACATTTTGGCCCTAGCCTTCCAAGGTCAATTAAGACTCAGGACATATGCGAACTTGTACTGTAATGTCAAGTAACGTGGTAGTGTCCAAAATTTTCTGATCAAGGAGATTATGGGGCCAATGAGGAAAGTGATCAATGATGTAGAGTGTGCCTAAGGAGAGTTGCATGGAGAGAAATCATTCTCTCAGGTTTCACAGAGAGCACATTGACCAAGCAATGGCCATGCCTTGTCCACATGGCTGACATCGACAAATGATCTACAATCTGAGGTACAGGATCTCAGGATAAATCCTGAGGGGATTTCACTGACCTTATCAGATATACTACTCTTGTTTCATAGGTCCTGCTTTTCCTTAGTCTTAACCATCCAGCATAAAAGTATAAAAACAAAATATAAGAAGTAAAGCCATGCTGTTAGGTTGAGCTGTAGGGGACTCAGGTCAACAATTTCTGACATTGCCAGTGAAGCAGAAGACCCAATACTATTATGGACTACTGTACTCTTTTATAATATTTTTTCTGAGTTAACACACCTATAATATTCAAATAACGGAACTTAACAAAAACAGAGGACACAGATGAATGTCCATTTTGTATCTGTGTATTCAAAATGGTTAAGATAGATATATAGTTGCATTTTCTTAATGAATAGAGGGATTTGTTCTAACAGTGTTTGTAAATAGGATATCATGTCTGCATGTTGTATAGCAATTAACCACTAGGAAGAATGTATGCAAAGTGTTAATTATTGAGACTGTCCTACCAGTTTGGTTTGAAACTGTCTCATTGCTATTTGTTTCTCAATAAAATTATGGGAAAAAAAAGAAAAACAAACTTGAAGGCTTCATAGCCTATACTCATGAGTGAAATAAATGAGACCCACATGTGTAGAAAAAAAAAGCACCTGCTTAGGCAGACCCAGTGTCTGGGCTTCTATCCCTGATGTGCAGTGCTGGCCCCGTCTCTGGGGCACACTGATTGAGACTGGGCAAGGTGTCATGCACCTGCAATCCCAGAGCTTGGGAGGTTGAACACAGGCAAATCCCTACAAATCCAATTAGACCCGATAGACCCTGTACTAAAATACAAAAAATTAACATTAATTGTTTAAAATTGAAATAATTTTTAACAATGTGTTCTGCATATATGTATGCAGACAAAAATAGTACCAAGGATAGAAATACACAAAATTCAATTTACTGTTGAAAAGTCTTGACAATATAAATGAAAGAATATATTACTTGAAGAGTCAGACTAACTTTAAAAAATACCATCAAACCTAAGGTAACTATTACTCATGTTCGAAAAGAAGAAGATCCATAAATTCTTCAAGGACATAAGCTAGAATCATAAAAATTGCTCAGTTATCCTAAGACAGAAGAGAGATAAAATCATAGATGAAACAAATAAAGAACAGTGAAACAACTATCAATAATGTATATTTAATCCAAACATATCACAATTGTCATTTAAAATATAGATGGCATAAATACATAAAGCAGAATAAAAATCTTTTCAGGTTGGGTTAAAAAAAGTAAGACCATATGCTTTTCATAAAGAATCTACAAAGGCATAGTTAGGTTAAAAGAAAAAAGGTTGAAGAAAAAATCCTACAAATACCAACCAAAAACCAAGATGAGATGTCAACTACAGACCAACCAAGCTTTAGTGCTTAGGCATAGTTGAGGTGGGAGTGTTGCAAGACAGTTGCAACAGCATGCTTAGGATGGTCACCATCTGGTGGTTTCCATGCTGATTCAGATGAGCTAAAATTTTCTTTCATCTAGCTATATAATAAAACTGGCAAAATATTGTCAGAGTCATCCTGTGAGAAATTCCTGGATGTGCATCCGAAGGAACTAAGATAGCATAGGTTATACTCACTCCTAATCTATGGAAATTTGCTCAGACTCATATGTGGCAACTTCCTTTAACAACGGGAAGATTACGATTTTCCAGGGGCTTCAAATCCTCAGGTAGTCTATACTTACACTACTCAGCCGAATTACCTCAGGGATACATGTGGCACAACGCAGTCTATGGTCTCTCAACAGCACTGCTACAAGGCTTGGGCAAAACGGTTGAGAATTTGAGGAAGATAAAAGTATCATCCCATAGAATAGGTGCATAGGGCAGGGGCTATGGAAGGTTGGCCACAGTAGGACTGTTATATATAGTTTGTGTCTAGTTGTCCCCCCAAAGTCTCACACAGTCATGGGGCAGCTTCTAGAGTTTATGATTAACTCATGATCCAATGCTGGCATTATGGATGTGAGTGCTACCCCTGTCCTGGGGTGGATAACCTAGATACAGTATAAACAAGGAAGAAAGTCTCACTAGTGGCCCTAGCCCTGCTCCTCCCTTTATGCTCTTGCTGTTTTGCTGTTTTTTGCCTCCACGAAATGCTGCCCTCTGCCATGTGCCACTCTGTAGAGACATAGTTTTAAGACAAAAGCCTGATGTCCCAAGAGAGTAGGGAACACTGGACTGAACCTGAGGAGGGTTGCTGTCTGTTTGCAAATTTCCCAGAAAGCTGGGACCCAAAGCAGCAGATAACAGCTTCTCCTGCAGGCACTCTGTCCTTTGATCCCTTGCTTGGGATGTTATCGGCTAGCATTTGTGTGAACCTAGTGTTAGGCAAATGGTGGAAGTCAATAGAGATAGTAGTTTGTATTCACTTAGGTAATTACGCACATTCCTTAGTTGCCTTTACCCCTCAATAAAAGTGAGATGCTTCTGAGGCTCTGGGCTCACTTGGAGAGAGACTAATCTCAGTGAGACCTCTGAAGCTACATTCATCAGGTCTTCTCATCGTTTCTTTCGGCACCGACCTGTAACATACAACACCACTCTGCCTTGGAGCCAGCTGTGTATGGACTGAAATATCCACTAACTGTGAGCTAAATAAACCTTTTGGGTGTCAGGTATTTTGTCCCAGCAATGAGAGAAAAGTAACAGAGACAAGGCTCCACTGTAAGCATATGGGGAGATGGTGGAGGAAGTGTTGGACTTACTAATTCTCCAATTGCTTCTCTTTGTTTATACAAGTTTCCATTTTTTTTCAATAAAACCTATGCTTAACTCATAGCCTGTTATGCTAGGAATACCTTCTAAGCTGTGGTACATGATGGAAGAGAACCACAAAGGAAGTATCTTAGCATGGAAGCCAGTAGCTAAACTCTCTAAAATTATTCATCTCTAGGTTATGATAATTTGAATGAGACATCGAGCATCAATACTTAATGAACTTCAAGAATGCCACAAGTATGATACAAATGCATCACAAGTCATTTGTTGCACTGACAAGTCTACTTGACCGTACAATGGGATTGAGAGACTTTGGCTCTTAAATTGTACATATACGAAGTTAAAAGAAACAGCCCTCTAAAAATGTGATCTGCAAAATAGTTTAATGAGGGGCCGGGGAGATGGCTCAGTAGAATAAGTGCTTCCCTGGCAAGAACAAGGGCCTGAGTTCAATCCCCAGTTCCGCAAAAAAAAAAAAAAAAAAGTTTAATGAATTCAATCTAATTTATATATAATTAAGTTCTTTTCAGAATCAAAGGATGTCTCTGATCAAAAATATTTTATCATGTCCATATTAGAAAATTGTCCTTAAAGAGCAGCACTACCATATATAAATATGAAGAAGTGGGCTTTGAAATTTCAGATTTGTGTTGGTATTGTTGCCTGTGAACTATAGGTAGAGTTCATACTCACTGCTAGAGAATGCTGCATGAATGTCCACTTTGAATGTTTTCACAAATATTTTGCATAGCAATAACTGACAGTAAAGCTGCCTTAAGAAGGGCAGCTAGTTAGGCTGAGAATGACAAATGTAGTGATTATACAATTACTATTATTTTCCACTAACTGATTTTATTTCTCTAAAACGGATACTAGTTCAACTTATAAAAGCTCTAAAATCAGCATCATGTCTCCAACTAGGTAAACACAGAACAAGCCTGCCATAATAGGTAAGAGAAGAAAAATCAAAAGAATATAAACAGGTTTTCTTATTATGAATTTCAGCAAGTCTCAAAGTTAAACATATTAATAATGTAAATAATTACATAAATTTGGCTAATGTCAAGATGAAGCTATACAGGGCTGGCCAAATAGCTCAGTGGATTAAAGCACCTGCAGGCAGGCACAGGGGCCAGGGGTTCAATCCCTGGACCTGCTGTGCTGGCCCTGCCCCTGGAGCACACTGAGACAGCAATTGAGACTGGGCATGGTGGTGCGCACCTATAATCCCAGCACTTGGGAGTCTGTAAACAGGAGAATCATTATTAGTCCAATCTAGTAGTGAGGCCCTCAACACCCTGTTGACCCTTTCATAAAAATACAAAAAAGAAAAAAATGAAGCTATGAAGGATGTTGACCTTAATTAGATGAAATGAAACATTTTTATGGTATTCACATAAGCAGGTTAATGATAATATTTCAGTTGAGAGTAATATCAGTTTTGAAAGCAGAAGCTGAGGATTTGGGTGCTGGTTGTGTTTGAGGAGGTGTGACCCCAGAAAATGATAATGATAATTCTGGAAGACATGATGGAGTGTCCCCATGCCCCCCGCCTTCCTGGTATATAGCTCAGGTGGACAGCACCTGCCTGGCAAGTACAAAGTCCTAAATTCTATTCCAGAGAAGACTGTAGCAGCAAGGATTAAAAATACACCAAGCACTTGAGAAGTAATACTATTTATCCAAACAGGCGTTCTGGATGAAATCACAGCTTGGGAGGGGAAGTGACTAGAGAACCAGAGACATCTGCTCCAGAGGCTTAGGGATGTGCTCTAATGAATAATGAAACCAAGAATTCTCAATATTGGTGTGCAAATGTTCCACCATTGGAAAGGTTTTCCATAAGGAATTTGACTGAATTAGGAAATGTTCAGGTACATATTTATAGTAGAACCTGCAATGATGTGATATTTATATATTCCAAACTAGTTGTTATGAACCAAACATTCATATACCCCAAAATTTAGCATCAGAATCCTAAACATCAATGTGATGGTTCAAGGAGGTGGGGTGTTTGAAGGGTAATTGGGTCATGAGTGCTCTTTTAAAAGTGGGACTAGTACTTATAATAGGGACTCCAGAAATCCATGAAGAAAATAAGTATAGAGGGACTGTGTTTCATCTGATAAAAGCCATTTTTGACAAAGCAATGGCCAATATTATATTAAATGATGAAAAGCTGAAAGTATCCCTCTAATATTAAGGACAAGACAAGGATATCCAATATCACAGCTATGTTCAAAATAGTACTGAAATTATTAGAAAGAGCAGTCAAGCAAGGGAAAGAAATACAGCGATACATACAGACAAGGAAGAAGTTAATTATCATTATTTACAGATAGCATGATTGCTCACGTAGATGATAAAAAAACAGTCCCACCACAAACTCCTAGAATTAATAGCCAAATTCAGCAATGTAGCAGGACACAAAGTCCACCCAAAAAAATCAATAGCATGCTTGTACACCAATAATGAACTTACCGAGAAGGAAATTTTAAAAATAATACTGTTCACAGTAGCATCAAGAAAAAAGAAATATTTATGAATTAACTAATCAAGGAAGTGAAATACATGCACAATAAAAATTGCTCTGGGGCCAACTAGATAGCTCAGTGGATTAAGGCACTTGCAGGTGCAGGGACCAGGGTTTGATGCCCCGGGCATGCCTGCCAGCCCCGCCCCTGGGTTGCACTGAGGCAGCCATTGAGACTGAGCATAGTGGCCTGCACCTGTAATCCCAGCGCTTGGGAGGCTGAAAATAGGAGGATTACTATGAGTCCGATATGTGTAGTGAAACCCTGTAGACCCTGCACTAAATACATAAAATAATAAAAATAAAAACCGCTCTGGAAAAGAAGATTGAAGAAGACACCAGAAAAGAAAAATATATTGCTGTTCCTCAATAGAACCAGTACCATCAAAATAGATATTCTTCTAAAACTCATGCATAGATTTGATGCAATCCCAGTGAAAATGCCTAGCACATTTCACTTAGAAGAATAGAAAATAATCCTAAAATTCGTATGAAAGCAAAAGAGACACAGAATGGAAAAAGCAATCCTGGCAAAGAATAGTAAGGCAGGAAGCATGATAGCTGACTTCAAGATATACAACAAAACAACAGTGACTAAAACCAGCATAATACTGGGGGGAAAAAGACAAGTGGATCAATGGAACAGAATGGAAGATGCCGACACCACCCCAGACACATTCAGCCACCTAAGTTTTGACAAAAGAGCTAGAAACAAACACTGGAAAAGGGACAGGCTTTTTAGCAAATATTAAATCAGAACAACTTAACCTGGTGAAAAAAAATGCGTAAAAACTCTGGAAGTAGTAGGTGTAGGCAAGGACTTTCTGAACAGAACTGCAGTTGTATAAGAAATAGCAGCAGAGTCAACGCTTGAAATTGTGTCAAATCTGAGAGTTTCTACACATTGAAGGAAATAACACATTGAAGTACAGTAGAGTATTACTCAGCTATAAAGAAGGATAAACTGCAGACTTTTATAGGTAGATGGAAGCAACTTGAGACCCTCCTTGTAAGTGAGATAAATCAGTCTCACACATATAAATATCTTACTGTCTCCTTAGTGTGAGAAGCTAGAACAGCAAGAGCCAAAATGTGTGATAGATACTGAGAAATGAGAAGAAAGTGTTCAAAAGCAAAGAGAAACTGGCATGCAGGAAAGAGGAAAGAAGGAAGGGAAAAGAAACAGAAAAAAGTATGAGAGTGAGAGATAGCTATACTACCAATTTCTATTAGTTCATTGAAAAGAAAGTTTTCAGAAGGATCCATGGTGGGCCTGTTCCGGCTGCTTCTGTGAAGAAAGTACCGACCAAATGGGAAAAAAATTGCCAGATACATCTTGGAGAGGAGATTAATAACCAGATCTCAGATAGAGGACTAATGCATAAAGGATTTAAAAACATTAGACCTCCTCCAAAAAAAAAAGACTCAATTGAAAAAGCAGATCTGAAATGAACAGACACATTTCAGAAGAAGAAACACAAATGATCAATGAGTGCATGAGAAAAATTTTCAGCATCACTGGCCATTCAAGAAATGCAAATTGAAGAAACCCAGATTGCATTTCACTTCAGAAAGAACAGAGATCATCAAGAAATTAAATTGTAAGTGTTCATAAAGCTGTGGTTAAAAAAAAGTCCTCTTACATTGCTGGCAGGAATCTGTACTGTATGATCACTATGAAAATCAATACGAAGATCTCTCAAAAACTAAAAATAGGCTTTCCATTTGACTCAGCTGTTTCTCTCTGAGCTACCTTTCAAAAGGAGTGAAATACCTTATATTACAGCCATACGGGGCCGGGGAGATGGCTCAGTGGAATAAGCGCTTCCCTGGCAAGCGCAAGGACCTGAGTCCAATCCCCAGTTCCACCAAAAAAAAAATTGTTTTATTTACAGCCATACATGCAAAATAATGTTTACAGCAGAATAATTCATAATAGCTCAATCTTGGAATCAACCTGTATGCCCATCAACAGAAGAATAAAGCAAGTATGATCACTCTAAAGAATATTAATTTAGCTATTAAGAAGGAAGAATTTGAAATATTTGCAGGAGTAGTTTGCACCTTGAAAACAACTCAGATATGCAAGTGCAAATTCCATGTGCTTTCCTTCATCTATGAAACCCAGACATATGAATAAGTGAAAAGCAAAATAGAAGACTGAGCAAAGAGAACAGGGACCTAGAGGCTTTGCAGGTAAGTGGAGAAAATGCAATAAAAAGTGAAAAATGCATTCATGTATTTGCCAGTGGCATAATTAGGACCAAGGAAAGCTCAGCAGGGCTTCTTGTGCAGCCCTACCTGGACTCCTTCTGTAGCTTGCAGGAGTGAGGGGCATACAGTGTAGGGCTGCTTCCAAATCCTGATTCGACATTAAGAATGGTCTGCATCCCCCAGGGCATCCCATTTGTCCCCACTTACCTGCTGCTTTCTCTCACTCTGTACAGTAGAGTATTACTCGGCTATAAAGAAGGATAAACTGCAGACTTTTATAGGTAGATGGAAGCAACTTGAGACCCTCCTTGTAA
>NW_004524583.1:20521273-20522176 GCF_000260255.1 Octodon degus
CACTGCATGATAACCTGGGAGATAACACACTGCAGTCACACTTGTGGTTAAAATATTTGGGAAGAAAGCTAATATTTTTGACTAGAAGTATCTAGTGATCAATAGAAATCAATCTAAATACATCTTAAGATGTAATCAGAAATGGCCAGATGACTCTAGTTAAAATTTTTAAAGTAGGGATTACATTAATTGTTTTGAAATCCTTACTCTGCAGATAAGTGTATCTTAATTTTCCCCCTAGTATACTTTTTATTTACCTTAGGAAGGAGACTTTAGGGTGGAGGGAAGGGTGGTTTGCTATCTCTTTAGCTAGCAGAACAGTGTGCCTTTGGTCCTCATACCTCTGACTTTGTGGACACAGTAGCCACGCTTCCTGGGGAGGTCAGAGCTGGGTACGCGCCCTCTTGCCCTTTGTTGAGCTTAGTGACATCTGTGGACTTTGTCATCTGCTGCTTTGAGTGAACCAGAGAAATAGCCCTTTGCAGGTGTGAGAAGACCCCAAAGCTCTGAGTTTACACCTCCACCTCAACAAAAACTGAATTTTTTTTTTTTAACTTTAGAATATGTTATGTTATTTGAATTAATTTTTGAACATACTTCAGCTTTGGAGAGGAATTGTTTCATATAGACACTGGTACTTTTTGAAATTAATGGCTAAAGATCCTAAAATGCATATTTTATACTGTTAAATTTTAACCAGTCAGGAAAATTTCATGTAACCAATGACAGTTTCTGTATTTTTTTTTTTTTTTGTATGAATGTTGCTCAGGCTGCAATGGTTAGCTTTTGTTAACTCTTATTTGTACTGTCTCAACTTCCTTACTGTGATTAAGGGCACCCTTTCTGAGATATTTAGTATGTAAAAGGCAGGTTTTAAGTTTTTGTTTTAAACAGCTTCATACC
>NW_004524583.1:20526127-20539077 GCF_000260255.1 Octodon degus
ATCAGTAGTTGATTTTGTTTATGTGCCCTGTCTCTGTTCCTTTATCTGCAGAGAATAATAATATTCCCATGTGGTCATGTGACAAGAGCCTACCCATTCCCTCTCCTGGTTTCCCCAGGCCCTCCAGCATGATCTAGAACATCCAACTTTCCCTGGTAATTCAGTTCTGATGCAGTGTGTGGTCATTGTCACACTTTGTCCTAAGGAAAGAGAAGCCTGTCCAAAATGAACCTGTTCACTTGGTCCTAGGGTAGGAAAAGAATACAGTTTCTACACATAAATTAGAACTTTATGAAAACTCACTGTAACACTTAAGAAATTAATTATCTATGGTGGGAAAATTATTTTCTTCTAATAGACAGAGCCATCCAAACTTTTCTGAGACCCTTCCCAAAATGACACTTGGGAGGATTTCTTGGTAAAGTTGTGTTGTGAGCTACAGAACTGGGGTCAGATTTTCCTGTGATGGAAACCTTTCTCTAGGACTTCCTTAAGTAAATACCTGGTAAGAAACCCTTTGTTCTGAGGGCTAAGCATGAACAGGATTTCCACAATCTGTCACAGGCTTTTCAATAGACTCCTTCCCTAGGCATCCCTACATGCAAAACTTCCTTTTGTATATTTGTGTATAGGCTATCTGGACAAATACATGAACCACCTTTGGTCTTTGGCATCATCCTTAGCCTCCACTCTACTGCAAAAGCATCATAACTTGTCCTCAAGGAGGAGCTGCTGAAAATTGCTATTGGAATTCACTAATGCTTCTTTTTAACCAGCCTTAGTTTCCCCACATGACTCATCAGTTCTTTCTACACACACACACACACACACACACACACACACACACACACTGTCATCCAGACTACAAATGTCTTGTGAGAGTCTGCTGCTTGCACTCATATACTCTTCTCTGCCAAGTCCTGCCCCTCTTCTGTCTATAAGAAGGTAGCGTCCCTCAGGATGGTCTCAGTTAAGAAACTTTCTGATACTAGATTCAATAAGCTTTTACATTGAATCTTGACCTAAAATTATCTTTAGCTGAAGCAGGCTTCAAAACTGAAATTGGAGGTTATCAAGAAGGAAATGTGCTTACTATTTAATCTGTTCTTTAAAAAACAAATGTCTTGGACCAGCAAGATAGCTCAGCAAACTAAGCGACTGCTTAGGTAAGGATAGGGACCAGCGTTCAATCCTGAGGCACTGTAAACCCCCTGGGCATGCTGAGCCAGCCACCAAGACTGGGTGTGGTGGCACACACCTGTAATCTCTGTGTCAAGGAGGCTTAAAACAGGAGTATCACTATGAATCTGATCTGCGTAGTGAGACCCTGTACCAAGTACATTAAAAAAAAAAACAAGAATACAAATATATCCTTGAATATGGGCCATATGGCATAACCTAGAAAACTTTCTGAACTTTGTTAAGCATTAAAATAAATTAAAGATGCACATAATGTTTACAAATATGCTTTGGGTATTGTACAGTTCGTGTGAGGCTTTGGAAACGAAGGGTATTTGCCAAACCACAATGAACATGTTGAAGAACTTTTAACTGTATTCTACTTCCTGAAAGGATGGCTATTATAAAATTGCAAAATTAAATTATGTAGAAGTTTAAAAATATATTCCATCTCTAAGGTCATATCAGAAAAAGGCATCCTCAGTCAAGATTGCAATTCAGAATGAACTCAAAGGCTGAACCTGTAGAAGAATTCAAAGAGGTATTTCAAAGTTTATTAACACTTAGTTCCCAGTTTGGAAAAGGAAAAGTGGAAAAATGCATGCTTAGTCTTCACTCAAAGAATCCTTGTGTCACCTGAGATGCCCCCCGGGATAGTCACTGATTTTGAGTGAGCATTATATAATTTTCTTCATTAAAAAATGCATTAAAGGGCTGAGGAGATAGCTCAGTGGTCTAAGTGCATGCCTATGATTACAGCACTAGGGAGGCTGAGGCAGAAGGATCACCACGAGTCTGAGCTAAATAACAAGACCCTGTACCAAATGAGTAAATAAATTAAAAATGATCTATTTTTTTTTAAACTCTAAGTGTGCCAAGCTTCTAGAAGCATTCAGCTCCCTCATCCAAGGTTCTTCCACTATCCCTAGTGATCTTCAGGAACATATGAAGTTATAATTGCGAGGGTCCATGGGTTCTGATCACCTCTTATTTTCCTCATTAGTGTAACAGAGAGAATCTGACAATAACTAGAATGAAGTAGCTGGACACATAACGTGGGCCCTGGAACAGTGAGGCTTTCAGCACTTTGCTGGTTACATACACTACAGAGTGGGAGAGTGCAGGCAGCCCCTGCACCAGGCCAGAACAGGGCTATAGTTAAGCATAGAGTGACACTGCTGTGGCCATAAAAAGTAGACTTTACAGTGCCAAGAGTGTTAGGTGACCCAGGGTTCCTGGAGGAAGATGTGATTGGATTATTCAAATAATTCCAGAAACGTAAAAGAGAGTAAAGCTCATCAGCTTTAGGACTAGGTAAGCTGTGGTTTCTTCTACTGATAAGACATTATTTAACCAAGATGAGGAGCCTTCCCTACCATGTGAAAATTGTACATGGCAAGGCCAGGAGCACCACACGTTAGGTTTTGCAGCTCTGTGAGGCTGAAAGATATCAAAACAGCATGTAAAATTTTAGGTGCTAAAATATATCATACATTTAGATAATTTGCCTCTGTTACCAGGCTCTTTCTTCATATGAACAGGGAAAAAGAAAAATGTCAAGGGACACATCTACCACTAATCCTTTTACCTAGAGGTTAGCCTCCCACATCTTCATAAATAGTTCTTTCTGATCTCCAATGAAAAGAGCTCATCTACTTGAAGATACATTAGTGAAAAACTACTCTTGATCTTATTGAGAATACCATTAGCTTTGTAAAACCAGTGCAGTGGTGAAGCCCTGGAATTTCATTCTCTGCATTCACATTTCACAACTAAAAAGCGATTCAGAGTTCCCCACAGACGGAATACTACTCCATGGAGAACCTCAATGTAGGGCTCCTACAGATCCTTTAGTAGATCCTTTGGCTCTTCAGTAGTAGAGAAATGATCACTGCAACAAGCAACTGATCTTATTTGATAGATACAACTGCCCAGTACATAACACTAAAGCTTCTGTTTAATGCCTGCTTTGTTTTTCATCTACTTGCTTATAATCATCCTTATTTTATAGCCATACTGACCACTTACTCCTTCCCGCTTATTATAAAAATTAAACCAGCATATAATCATTCTAATATTATCCTCAAATTATTCCAAATTTTAGTCACTGCCACTTTATCAGCTATTAGATATATCATTCATCACCAGACCCCAAATATCTATGCCATTTTTATCACATGAAAATGCAGAATTATAGTCTAATATTTATATTATTATATAATTATCATGAAAAGTAGAATTAATTCCCTTACACCTGTAAATAACCTAAAAAATCAAAATGTAACTTTGTTAGTGTTTCACTCTCCAAGAAAAAGAAAACAATCATTTATTATAATACATTGGTCAAAGCTGCAGTAATTTTGGGGACTGGCCAAATAGTTCAATGGATTAAAGTGCCTGCAAGCAGGTGCAGGGGCTAGGGTTCAATCCCTGAACCTGCTGTGCCCACCCTGCCCCTGAAGCGCACTTGAGACTGGGCATGGTGCACATGCCCATAATCCCAGCACTTGGGAATCTGTAAACAGGAGAATCAGTATGGGTCTGATCTAGTAGTGAGACCCTAAACATCCTGTAGACCCTTCCATAAAATGCAAACAAAAAAGAAAAAAAAAGCTTTAGTAATTCTAATATGAATTCAACAACCTCCATAGGATAATGAGCCAAATGTTTGTCATCAAAACTAGATTAATAAATATTTCAGAATGTAACCTAGTTAATACAAAGTCACAGTCCTGGACTTATGTCATGAGCAAATAGTTATTTTCAAAAAGAATTGAATTCTACAAATGTAACAACTTGGATGAGCCATTAGGAAATTATGCTAAGCAAAATAAGCCCATCAGGGAAGGATGGATACTTCATAATTTTGTTAATATGAGGCCCCTAAAACATCACATTCATAGAATCAGGGTAGAATCCTGGGCATCTCAGGCTGCAGTGAAATATTATCAGAACCTACTCTGCCATGTGGCATGGTCTTATTTGTACTTCAGATATGTTAGGATAGTTGTTATCTTTAAAAAAGTTAGCATTGATGAGGATGTGGAAAAAATATAGTCTTAGTTACTCTTCTTTCATTGCTGGGACAAATACCCAAAAATCAAAATGAAGGAAGGAAGGAAAGATTTATCTAGCTCATGGTTATTGGAAGTTTCAGTCCATATTCATCTGGCTCCAAGGCAGACTGCCACATGGCAGAGGGCAGCAGTACATGGCAGAGCAAGGCAGCAAAACAGCAAGAGCGAAGGGAGGAGTAACAGCAATAGTGGCAACAGAGAGCAAATCTGTCTCCCTTATGTTGCATTCAGGCTATCCGCTGCAGACTGGGTGCAGCACTCACACCCGTAATGCCAGCAGCAATCACAGCCATAATCCTAGAAGCACTCACTGCCTTAATCCCAGCAGCACTCACTGCCATAATCCCAGTGGATGCTGAGTTCATCACAAACAATAGAAGTCTGCCCCATGACTGCATGAGGCTTTGTGGGAACAACAAACCATAACAAGCCTGAAACTTATACTGTGTTACTAGGAACATATAATAAAGCAACCATTATGGGAAAGCAGTATAGATTTCTAAGACAAATAAATAAATATCATGTAATCCAGCAATATCACTCCAAATATTGATCAAAAAAAGAAATAATGATCTCCAAATGATATAAATATTTCCATGCTCATTTCAGCACTATTCGCTATAAGAAAAATATAAAAATAGAGCTAAATCTTCACAGATGGATGCATGAATAAAGCCAGTGCAGTATAAATATATGGTAGGGATATAGTGGGGTACTCTCTCATTTTCAAAAAGAATGGAATTCTGCAAATGTAACAACTTGGATGAGCCATTAGGAAATTATGCTAAGCAAAATAAGCCCATCAGGGAAAGATGGATACTGCATAATTTTATTAATATGAGGCCCCTAAAATACCACATTCATAGAATTAGAGTAGAATGCTGGGGATCTCAGGCTGCAGGGAGGGGAAATGAGGCATGACTAATGTCAGGCATAAAGTTTCAGTGAAGCAAGTTTCTGCTAAACATGGCAAACGGTTAATAGGAATCTTCAAAGATAATCAGCTAAAAATATACTATACAACACTACATTCAACAATAGCCAGACTAGTCAATAATAATGTATTGCACACTTACAAAGTGATAAGTAAACCGCATCGTGAGTGTTCTCCACAATAAAACTTGTTTTTTAAATTTTGGTATGGGAAATTGAACTCACAACCTCAAGCTTACCAGGCAGGTGCTGTGCCACTGAGCTAAAACCATGGCCCCCTTTTTAAAGTCATATCACTAAAAATATCTTATTTTTGGAGTTACAATCTTTCCAATTTTAATTTAGAATAGATTTAGATTCAAGAAACAATTATGAATATAATACAGCATTCCCACATACCCAAACCCAATTTCCCATATTATTATTATTGTCTAGCATAACTGTAGTGCTTTCATCAAAATTAGTGGACCAAAATCTTGATACATTATTAATATTAGCCCATACACAGCTCAGATAGGCTTAGCCTTCTCTACCTTCTCTCTACTTCCCTAATAACTCATCAAGAATACCACATTGTATTGACAGATCTCCTTATGCTCACCTTAGCTGTAATAGTTTCCATGCCAATTTCAAGAGTACTGCTCAGCACCTTGAAGAACTTCCTACATTTCACATTCATCTGCTATTTTACCATGATTAGACTGGTGATATGAGTCTAATGCTATCCTGAAATTATTCCAAATATTAGTCACTGCCAATTTACCAGCTATTAGACATATCCTCCACCATCAGATCCCAATTAACAAAATTGTGGATTTTTGGATGAACCCATTAGTATACTGCTATTCTTGTTCCATCCTATTAAGAATGTATAATAATAGCATGTCATTGTTGATCTTTTCCTTGATTATGTGGCTAATGTAGTATTTGTCAAGTTTCTCCATTGCAAAAATTCCACTTTTTCCCATTTACACACTGTATTCTTCAGAAGGAATGTGCAGTCCATATTTAAGAGCTATTGTGCTATTTCTCTGCATCGTTTGGATAGAGTGTGTAACATAAATTATTTTTAATTCTTTTGGAGGGGATCTTTGCATAATTTAATGAATCATTTGTCAATGTCTATGAATTTATGAATATTTTATTTTCGAAGTTCTTGCTTATATTTTTGCTCAGTTTTATCCATCTTCCACCTCTGATAGTCTTTCCAGTGGGCTTAGCATACCTGTTGCTGTGTGCGTCGGTTTTCAGCACTCCTGCATAAGACAGTCTATATTCAGGACCATGGACAGGTCCATTCATAGGGCTTCTTCTCCTGTTAATGTTGTATATTACATAATGAGCATATGTAATATATTAAAGACTACTTACTATTGTTTAAATGAAAATGTTTATATCTTATTTCTTTTTCATCATGTTAAATAAATGCTGATGTTCCTCAATAAATAATTCAAAGGACAAAGGAATAATAGAATGGTATCCTTGTAAAACTCAATCCAGATAATAAACTCAATTAAAAAAATTCTCCTATTAGTCTAATTCCCTTCCCATAGGAATACAGATGTTTTTGTGCCAACATATCAAAAAACCATGTACTATTGCCACAGGCCCCAACCTGAAGCCACCTGAAACCCTCTGCATGATGAAATTCTCCTCTCATTTTGTCATTTGGAAACAAAAGTTATTATCTGAGAAGCCCAAAATACGAATAAATTTAAAAGCAAAATAAAGATGATTGGAAACAGGCAGATAAAAGTTGTCCAGATAGAAAGGGGATGTGGATATGTAGGGAGATGGGCAGATAGAGAGGGAAAAGGGAAGGATTAAGACTATATATATATATATATATATATATATATATATCCATTCCCCAAGATGAATATAATTATTATGTATTGCAGTACTAAGGAAAACAAATTTAAAATGATAAGATACAAACCAGGCATTTTTGAACTTGGACATGGGAAAAATTTCAATCTTAACCAAAAGTTCCATCACACATCCAGTTAAAAATTTGTAGCCTGAAGGTGAGGAAGTCCTCAGCTTCGCTAGCACTCAGCTTCTGAGTGGGCAGCACCAGGCAGGCTTCTTCACTCTCTGCCACAAGCACAAATCCTGCTGCACTTGTTGGTCCCCATCCCGGTGTCCTGCGCTCCACAGCCCCTCAGCTCATGGAGTGTGTGCTTCTGAGTAGAAGTTGAAGGACACAGGCCCATCATGTTTGTAGTCAGCAGCAACAACAGGGAGTGCCAAGTATATCAAGGAGACCAAACTGGAGCACAGAGTTGGGCTCAGAGCCTGCTTGGGGAGCCCAGCATCAGAACTAAAATGGCAAGGCAGAAACAGGAGGCCAAAATGAGAACTTTCTCTGCAGGGAAGAAAGAAGCTCTTTCTTGGTGCTGAAGTTTCTGAGAATGAAGGCAGATTGAGTTACTTTTGTCTTGCAAATGGTCCCTATGGGTTTCCTTTAAATAAGTGCAGACAGAATGAAGCTGAGAAGCACTTCCAGGAATGTGACACCATTCAGCCTTGTGCTTCTTTTTTTTTTTCCATAATTTTATTGAGAAACAAATAGCAATGAGACACTTTTCAAATCAAATTAGTAGAACAGTTTCAATAAGTAACACATCGCATACTGTCTTCCTAGTGGTCATTTGTTGTGCAAGAGGCACACATGATATTCTATTTACAAACACTATTAGAACAAATCCCCCTATTCATTGAATTGAGAGAATATAGCTGTATATCTATCCTAACCATTTTGAATACACAGATAAAATATGGACATTCATCTGTATCCCTTTTTTTCTTTAGTTCCATTATTTAAATATTATAGGTGTGTGAACTCAGCAAAATATTCCAAAATAGTCCAGTAGTCCAAAATCATATTGGGTCTTCTGGCAATGTCAGAAGTTGTTGACCTGAGTCCCATACAGCTCAATATGACAATATGGCTTTACTTCTTATACTTGATTTTTATACTTTTCTACTGGATGGTTAAGACCAAGATAAAACAAGACCTATGTAACAAGAATTGCAGCTTTTATATCTGATAAGGTCAGTCAAATCCCCCCAGGATTTATCCTGAGACCCTGTACCTCAGTTTGTGCATCCTTCGTCAGTGTCAGCCATGTGGATGAGTCACAGCCATTGCTTGGCCAATTTGTTCTCGGTGAAAGCCTGAGAGAATGTTTTCTCTCCATGTGATTCTCCTTAGGCACACTCTAGATCATTGATCACTTTCCTCTTTGGCCCCATAATCTCCTTGATCAGAAAATTTGGGACACAACTGAGTTACATGATGTTACAGTACAAGTTCTCGTATGTCCTGAGTCTTAATTGACCTTGGAAGGCTAAGGCCAAAATGTTGGCTTTCCTTGTGGCCCTCCTTTTTCTTAATTTTTGTCTGCAAACTGAGGTTGTTAACTCTCTAGAAGAGAAGCTTATTGTTATTACCATACCTATGCTGTTGAGCTTAACCTCACTATCTGTCTGAATCTGAAACATCTTAGGCATAACATGGAACAGGTATTTTGTGTTTCTTTTCCTTGTCTTGTTTTCAAAAACAATAAGAGTAAAAAGAGGTCACTTACCCAAAGACGAGGCAGGTATTTGTTCAATTTTCTTATGCATATTCCACCCCAATTTCTCAGCTCCTCATACTTGCTCTTTCTGAGCTACTTCTTCAGCTTTCCATTACTGGAGGACAATTTTGACAGCAAAAGAACCCGATCATATTCTTCCACTAAGAGGTAAATAATATCATCTGGTAATTTCTCTCTATAGGAGTCTACAATGCACCAAAACTAGAGTTTAGCAGGGATACAGTGTCAGAGTATGAGTCTAAATTTATCCAAATTTACTCTAAAACTGACTCCCACTCTCACATGGAGTCCTAGGTGCCCAGGACAGCCTTGACTGTCCTAGCTCTAATAATATTCTCAACCTCTAGTTTGTCTTTTTCTAGAAAGTCATTGCTCTGTTGTAGAAAGCTGAATTAGATAGAAATAGTATAGGCAGTCAGACAGGGCTAAGCCCTCAGAAGGATTAAGTATGGAAGGTAAGATACTTTGCAACTATGAGAGAGAAGGACCCTCCCAGTGCAGGCCAGACCTCAAGACAAAATATCAAACAAATGCTTACGTCCTTAGAGATAAGCATCAGGATGGATACTTACTTTGAGGAAGCTGGGAAAAATCACTAACCCAGCTTCCCACAAGAAAGCCTCTGTTCTATATTCTTGCTAGGTGACTCACTTCCCTATTTGGTCCTGGATCCAGTCAACTTTACCTGAGCAATTGTGCTTGTAATCTTATCAGTTGACCATAGTTCTGTCCCTACGCATGCTCACCTAGCAAGTTCTCATATTCTCCACCTTAGACCTGCCTCACCACATGGTTTTGCTCCATAAAAAATCCCCAGAAAGACGGATTTCCTGGCAACCTACTCTGGTCCCATTCTGTCCTTCTCTCAGATAGAAGCTTTCTTTCTCCTCAATAAATATATTCTGCTCTTAGCCTCCATTGTTCCTAACATTCATTCTTCGTGCTTAGAGAGCATGACTTCATCTCAGGGATGTTTTGGGTTGGGAATGATAGCTTTTTTCAGGCACCAGGCATAGCAGGGAAGCAAGCAGAAGGAAAATGAGAAAGGGGCTTTATAATCTCAGAGGACACGGAGAGAATTTGGGGAAGATACGGAATTATCTCTGTGTTCTCCAGAATAGTAAAACACCTTTCCCTTTTTCCTTCTGCCTGTTTCACTGCCAAACTGGGTGCCTAAGTAAAACCTACCAGGGAGTTTCATCCCTCTATTATGAGTCCTACCTCCATAGATGAGTCCAAGACACACAGACAATAATAACGACCAGGTCATTAAAAAAAAAAATAAGAGAATTCTTTGATCCTTTGATAAATCTTAGAGAAATCTCAACAATTGCAATGTCATTACAAACTACTGTAAAACTTCCCCAATTTTATTTTGTAAGCAAAATAATGACCTTTTATATTAAATAAATGAGGAACAAACATTTCCATATTATTTTCCTGTATCATGGAAAAATTATGGAGACTATGTTATTTGAGATTTGATTACATCAGTTTTACAAACTTTATTTTTTACATTTGATCACAGACTTCAAAATTCTTCCTGATGCTTTAGGTTCTCAGGCATTAATATGGATTTATGTTGGGAAGGGAAGTAGACACTATTAATAGTAACAGAAAGTGAGATTCCTGGAATACTTTTTAAAAATGAGCTAGAGAACCACAGTGCTGTAAGAAGTCCTATGACAATAGTTATATGACTTAAGGCAAATCATTCCACCCTACCTCAGCCCCAGTTCTTCCATTTTCCCATTTTCTGTTTCCATTTAAAATGGGACTAAGCTTTTCTCCCACCCTTATCTGACAAATAGGCTGTGAAAATTGAATGGTTACATGCACAAAGGATTTGTGGCCCTGGAAACACCCTGCCCTGTGATCCAATATTATTAATAAAATCCACTTATTTATTATAGGATCACACTTTAAATTCTCTCTTCTCAACATTTTTACTAATCACCCTTGTTCTACTCATATCTCTGCATCCCTGCCAATAGTATTTTAAACTGTGTATGTTCTTTGGATTCAAAAGCAATAACAAACTGTATACATGTTCAAGGTTTCTTTCTTCTGATTTTTTAAAAAAATGTATTTGTTTGTAACAGGGTCTCACTACACAGCTTGGACTCATAGTGATCCTTCTGTTCTCAGCCTCCCCAGCACTGGGATTACAGGCATATGCTACTACACCTGCCTAGACTTTGTGGTTGATTCAGCCTGCCTTGGGGTCAGGGCTAGTGCAGCATGTGGTGTCCCATATTGGACCGCGGTCCCTGGGATTGAACTGCAGTCCTCGTGCTTATCTAAACTTGCCTAAGCAGGCGCTTTAGTCTGCTGAGCTATCTCATGAGCTTTTGTTTTGATATATTATGTTCTACCTTTATGCTTTCATAAGCTTTTCATGTCCACAGCAGTGCAGCCTCCTTTAATTGCCACCTTATATATTTTAAAATTTATTGCATCCTCTGCTTTGGAAGTAATTTTTTTTAATCACATTCAAATATCGAATTTGATCTCCTGAAGCTGTAATATACTGTGCTTCTCAGCCTATCACGAGCAGCCTTGCCCTCCACAGCTGCGCCGGAGGCCACACCTTCCTGATGTTCACACCCTGTCTGTAGTGCTGGGGTAGAAGAGGAGACTATTAACATACCAGACCCAACAGTGGCTTTCAGTAAATCCGTAGGAGAACAAGGAAGGCTCACCTACACTCAATCATCATCTAGTACACTGTCACACAAAGGGCAGCACCGACTTCAGGTAAATGTTTAATTAGTTCTTTCATGAGGTCAGCTTAGAGGCAGTTTCTGAATGGTTGCACTCACAAAGGTGTCATCCCAGAAGGATGGATGGAGCTTTCTCACTGCTGGATATGTGTCTGTCTCCAAAATATCAGTCAAAGTTGAAAATAGACAAAAGAAGAGACAGACAGACACAGACAGACAGATAGAGAGAGGTAGAGAGATAAAGAGAGGCAGACAGAGACAGAGAGAGAGGGACAGAGAGACAGACGAGGGGACAAAGAGAGAGGGGTAGAGGGAGACAGAGAGAGAGAAGGACAGAGAGAAAGCAACAGAGAGACAGACAGACAGAAAGACAGATAGAGAGAGGGATAGAAAGACTGAGAAAGAAATACAGAGAGACAGAGACAGAGAAAAGACAGAGAGACAGAGAGAGAGGGACAGAGGGACAGAGAGACAGATAGAGGGACAGAGAAAGGGACAGAGAGACAGGAAGGGGGACAGAGAGAGAGGGACAGAGACAGACAGAGAGAGGAACAGAGAGACAAAGAGAGTGCCAGAGAGACAGACAGACAGACAGACAGAGAGACAGAAAGAGGGGTAGAGAGACAGCAAGAAGTACAGAGAGACAGAGAGAGAAAGGAACAGACAAAGACAGAGAGACGGAGACAGAGAAAGACACACACACACACACACACACACACACACACACACACACAGAACCAATTAATACTAAGCAAGAATTTAAAGATTTAAAGTTTGGGTGCCCCACATCTGTAGCTGATTTATAGTCCTGTAAGCTTGGAAATTGGACAAACTTCCCTAAGTCTCCATTTCTGCATCTGTGAAATGGAGATGAGATCTAATTCACATGGCAATTTTAAGAATTAAGAATGTCTTCTGTATCTGCTACCAAATTGAACCCACTACAAAGTGCACTGAGGTGAAGACCAGTGCAGATCCTTCCCTCGACTGCAGTTCTCTTCTGGGACTTCTGCTTGCTCCAGCCATCTGAGCATGTTTCTGGCAGACCAGTGAGTCCTAAAATTGAGAAACAGGGGAGGCAGTTCTCAGAAAGTGGTTTTATTTATAAACATGCAGCAACAAAGAAATTTTAGAGCTGGCCAAACAGCTCAGCAGATTAAAGCACCTGCAAGTAGGCACAGGGGCCAGAGGCTCCATCCCTGGGCCTTCCAAGCCAACCCCACTCCTGGGGCACATTGAGACAGTGATTGAGACTGCACATGGTGGTGTGAGCCTGCAATCCCAGCTCTTGGGAGGCTGTAAACAGGTGAATCACTATGAGTCCAATCTAGTAGTGAGACCCTGAATACCCTGTAGGCCCTTCCCTAAAATACAAAACAAAACAAAACAAGCAAAAAAAAAAAAAAAAAAAAAAAAAAAAAGAAAAAGAAAAA
>NW_004524583.1:20539506-20548779 GCF_000260255.1 Octodon degus
AAGAAAACCTGTCTCAAAAACAACAACAACAATAAAAAACCCAAATAAATAAATAAATAAACAAACAAACAAATAAATGTACTGCTTTGCAGACTCATTTGGAAAGTTATGTTAATCACTTCTATCTTTTGGACTGTCTTTGAAAAGTATTTAAGGTGGTCTCCTTTGGAATTGTCTGTCGTGTCCTACAAGGTTAAGTGGCACTTCTTGATCAGTGAGATCTGGTCCCTCACTGCAGGTTGTTGAGCATAAACACTCAAGTGAAATAAATCAGATTCACATGTGCAAACATCACATTGTCTCCTTAGTGTGAGAACTTGAAAGGGAAAAGTGAAATCTAAAGTGTTCAAGACATACTGGGAAAAGGAATAATACATTATTCAAAAGGCAGGAGTTCCTGAGTTGAGGAGAAGGACAGGAGAGTGAGTGCGAAAAAGAGATTTATCTATGTATGTAAGCAGGATGGAGGAGGGGGCTTCCAGACAGCTCAGCAGACTAAAGCACCTGCTTAGACAGATGCAGGGATTGGCAGTTAGATCTCTGGCCTGCCGTGCTGGCCCTACCCCTGGGGCATGCTGAGATGGCAAATGAGACTGGGCATGGTGGTGCACACCTGTAATCCCAGAACTTGGGAAGATGAAAACAGGAGAAGCACTACAAGTTGGATTTGTGTAGTGAGACCCTGTAAACCCTGCACTAAATACAAAAATAGAAAAATAAAATAAATAAACATCTGTAAGCAGGATGGTTTGGACAACTGTACTGTGCATTTCTACTGGTCTGTGGAAAGGACCAGGTGATACTTCACTTGTTTTATCTCCTTTTTTCAATGGTTTGTGCTTTTTCTCTTCATAAGTTCTTAATTTTTATTTTATTTATTTATTTATTTGTGTGTGTGTGTGTGTGTGCGTGTGTGTGTGTGTGTGTGTCCAGCTCAGCCCACCAGGGGGCGGGGCTGGCTGGCATGTGGTGCTGGGGGATTGAACCGCGGTCGCTGTGCTTTGCTAAGCTTGTTCTAAGTAGGTGTTTTAGACCACTGAGCCATCTCACCAGCCCCTCTTCATAAGTTCTTATGCATTTCTTTCTTTTTTTCCTTTCTTCTCCCATTGGAAGACAATACTATTACAACAAACACTGTGAAATTCATATTATTTTGCTAAAAGAAATTCTGTATCACTTGTAATTTTTCTGTTTTAATTCCAATGTGTACTGTCTTTAAAAAAATAAAAATAAATAAATAAATAAAATAAAAATGCAAAATCAAATCATTTTTTTTCTGGGGAAGGTCAGCAAAGCATGCATGGTGTAGCTTATAGTCCAGGGTGGCCTTTAATGAATTGGGTCTAAACAGACCAGAAGAGGAAGTGAGCCCATGAGGTGTATCCTAGGAATACCTGACAGTCTAATCAGGGTAGAGGAATTAAAGTTCATTCAGAGAAATAAGAGATTAAACAGCCATAGTCAGGCAAGGTCAGATGGCCAGCAGACTGGGAAGCATGGCACTCAGTGTGGTACACAGGGAAAACAAACTGCAATTCACTGACTGTAAGTGCTCTTCCTCCAAAGAATAGTTCTAAGATGTCAAATAGCACATAATGAAAAGAGATAAAGTCTGCCAACTCAGATATTAGAAAGTTTTGACAAAATAGGGACAATGGGAATTAAAAGGAAAATATTTCACTCAATGCTCTCCAGAGAAACATATAAGACATACGAGGTAGGCTTTCAGTGGCTGCCTGCAGGGTCAAGTGTGGATGAGTGCAAGAAGGCCATTTGCCCTGGAGATCCAAAGGCCTACAGATCACTTCAGGGTCCAGTCAGCATCTGCGTCGCGATGCAAAGCATCTGCCCTGCACGCCAGGAGATGGCGTCCAGAAGGAAGGATGGAGCTCTTATGAAGAAACACAAGCAGCCTTCCTTCATTTCCTTTTTATACCACTTAAGCAGCAAGCCCACTGGAGGCTGTCACTAGCTCCCAGTAGATCCCAGCAAACCCTCATTGGCTCCCCTCAGCCACACCCAGAACTCAGCCAGTCCATCTTAGTTGGGCATTTCTTACTCAGGCCGATGCAGTCAGATAGCCACCATAGAAAAAGAATATTGTAGCTATCACACAGACAGGATTGAGGAATGCAAGGATTGTGAGCAACTACAAGAAAACACAGCAGTAGAGAGTATATTGGTGGGGGATGAAATATCAAATAAGAACATGATTTATTAACTTTAACATTTTGTAGAACCATATCCCAGAACTTCAAAATAAATCACTAAAATCATACCATATATCAGAACTTTTAGAAAATAGAATTTCTGAAGGAATAAAAAGGTCTAGCTGTACTTCAGAAAGGCAAGGAGGAGTAAGGAGTGAGAACAGATGGTCACATCTGCACATCAGCTCCTCAATCATTCTCTGCAGAGCACTTCCCACAGTGAAAGAAGCTTGGACACAGCCACACAAGTGCATATCACTGAGACTTGTCTGATGAGAACTGCAGGGGTGTGGGAAGGGGGACAGATTGGGGGTAAGAGTAGTAGGAAGTGATGGAGCAGAAGAGGGTTAAGTGGCATCTTTGAGGGTGAGAGTGATTATAGCATATTGGTGGAGCTCGGAGAAATAATGGAAAGTGGCAATAAAAAGGTACAGGCAAGAAATTCTACAAATATTTATATGAAAATGGACTATTTTTTTCATTTGGGGAGAATAGTAAGGGACATCAACAAAAGATCATAAAACCCTTAGATGGCTAACTCCCTTGGATAGTACTATGCAATGCAGGCTGAGGAAACTGTTCTACTAATGCAACAGACAAAAATCTAAGGGCCGATACTATGTCCAGGTCAATTTCCTTAGGCAGGGTCACTGCTCTTCTCTAAACCCAAGGTTCCTCCTTTGCAAATGAGGGTGATAGCAATCATACCTGCTGCCTAAAGCCGCAGAAATCCTATGACTTTTAGCCTAGCACAAATAAGAAGAATGTGACATGTAATGTAAAAAACTACTTTGGAAAATTCATGGTCTTTCAATACAGTAACCTCAAGACATAAAAATTCATCCATTTTCAATGTAACCTCACTTTAGTTCAAGAGCAACTTTATGTAGAGCTTTATTTAAAACTTTGCCACCTGTTCAGAATGTTGATCTTTTCACTAGTACTAGTGAGGAAATACCCTGAGGGCAAAACAAATGAATATCTTGAAAACAATGAGTGTTTCCTTTATAATATCCTGTCCTTGGTAAAAATGAAACTCCACACAGGAAATTCACCATTTTTATGGATCTATATTCTCATCTTGATCCTAAACTTAAACATCTGACTATCACAACTGGAAATTAAATTTGTGTCACTTTATGATCTGAATGACCATTGATCCCATGCTAGTCAGCCTGTCTACAAACATTGCTGACATGATGCCAGGTTGGGGGCTGCTGTGTAGACAAGACTGTGCACACGTGAGAACTGTTAACGCGCCTGTAAACAGTTATGGATTTATGGAGCTACTAACGCTTCATCTGTATCTTCTCAATTTAAATCTTGTATAAATGAAGAGAATATATTTTGTCATTTGAACATTATCTCATAGATTCCTTAGCAAGAGATCTATAGTGTTTACTTTCTCCAGCTTGGATGAGATAGGAAAATGATCATTTGTTACGGTTAAGTAAATACTTAACAGATGTTCTTGTTGAAGAAATTATGACGCCCATTTAATTTCTATCACAGCCCGCTGGATTAGGAAGAAATGTATAGTCTAAATGTATTACAGTGTTTTGTTTGTTCTAATATTTTTTCTGTTTGTTGCAATTTACACTGTAGAAGGAACATTAACCAAAATAATCAAAATTATAACTATTTCAGAAACTTATATTCCCGATTCCCAGGTTTCTACCCTGTAATCTCTAGGACTCAGAAACAACCTTGTTGCACTGACCTTAGAAAAATTCCCCCAAATTAGTTAGTATTGGAGGCTAGAAAACACCTGCAGTCAGCTTTGGGCATAGGCACAGACCAGGAAAGGAATATATGATGTGTGATCAGAGCATATGGAGAATGTTTACATTTTAAAAAATGATCACAGTGAAATAGTGCAATTCTACTGATCTCTTCCACTCCCAGGTTGAGCACATTTATCCCATTTTTCTTGCCATTTTCTGAGGCAGGTCTGGAAGTGCTCTTTCGTGAGTCAGTTCAGTTGTGGTGTTGTAGCTGCCTTGATGTCCTGAATGAGTGAAAACTTCTGCCTTTTGTGGTCCTTTTGACTTGGAGGAAGACCTTGAAGTCATGTAGTATGAGATGCAATGAATAAGAACACACTGTGATTATGATATTTGACAGAAAACACCATAAATAGTGGATCCATGAGGTGTGATAAAACAATGTGGTGAAATTTTACATTAAGACTACTAGCGTAGGGGCCAGGGAGATGGCTCAGTGGAATAAGTGCTTCCCTGGCAAGCACAAGGGCCTGAGTTCAATCTCTGGTTCTGAAAAAAAAAAAAGACTACTAGAGTAAAAAGCACTTTGTCACTAATGCCTACAAAACACTGAAAATAAATCTGCTCTTTGAACACACTTGTTCCACTCTTCATGGTAACGTGACTCTGACTGTGAGAAGTTGCTGCCTTATAGTTATACATTGACTGTATATATTGACCACCCTTGTATCTCATTCAGTATCTAAATTCAAAGGATATTGGGAGAAAAATTAAAATAATCAGTCATTTCTTTTAACTTCACAGAGCATTCTCCTGCTGATCTTAGCTACTGGGGAATCAGTTTTTTTTTTTTTTAAGTGGCCATTTTTGTTGACTCCTATTTCTATTTTCTCCCCTCCTTTTTGAGTTTTGGTGGATTTGGCTGCCCTTGCAATAAGTGACAAGTAGAGTGACTTAGTGATTTAAGTCCCATCCTTGATTGACAAAGCCACCCCAACCTGGGAAAGAGCTCTATTAATTTCTGGGACTTAGGTTCTATCCCTGCAGCCATAGTTGCTGAGTATAAGAGGAGATAATGTCTAAATGCAATACAAATAAAGACAACTTATCTAGACTTTGTAATCACAGTCTCCTCCTCAGAGCCTAAGAAATTTTCTAATTAAATTCTGTGTATTTACAACCCAATTCCACCATTGCACAAGAAGAATGGTCAAATATCAAAGAATGATTTTGAAGAAAGGTACTTTAATCAGTCAGAATGGATGCAGGCTTGTACTATAGAACAGAAAACTAGAACATTATTGTGTAAAATTTTAGGTTTTCAGTTACTGGCTTATGGTGAAGTCCTATGGTGCCAAAAGGGAAACCCAGACAGAAGTTCAAGGAGGTGTCTCTGTTCTCTCAGGAACAGAAATATTATAACAAATTGTATTAATACTGGAATACCAGATCTCCTTGTAATCTCATCTGTCCTCCCTTAAACAGACATCTCCCAAACACCTAATGGAATCATCACCTAATTCTTAAGGGGGAATTATTTACAATGTGTAGTAACCCATGTCTAATTACTGTTTGTTTGTATGTGAATTTTCTCATTTTAAATACTTCCCTAACCAAAAAAAAAAGTAATTAAGCTTAGTTTCTATCAGATCCCTGTAGGTGAATAACTTCTACTATCTCTTTAGCCCATTTCTATCTTATTAGTCTATAAATGCACACAGTCCAGGGTTACCTAATTATCATACCTACAGCATCTTCTTAATAAAAGTATGAGCCCATTTTATTTCCTATAATTTTAGTACTATCCTTTCTCCTATCATTTCATTCATCTTCTGATTCATATTGACCAAAACAATCCTACTGTGAATTTTGCTAGCAAAGTAGGTAGCTAAGAAAATTCTCTTGATATTTCTCAGCATCAATATTTGGAGGAGAACCACATTGCAAGTATACAATTCAAACAATAAAACACACAAATATATGTACATCAGCATGCAGACAGATGTAGATGCAAATTCAGATCATACCCAGCACTGGTTGGTTTCAAATTTTGAGCCCCCAATTAAACTATCTTTCTGTATTAATGCAACAGAACAATGGTCTCAGAAAACTTTTACACACACTTTGTAACATTCCTTGGGGTGTACAATAGCCAAACGAGAGAAACATTAAAGGAATTTATATAAATTCTAGCTTTTATACTTCTTGGATTTTTTTTTCTCCTTACCTGACAGACCCCATTCATGGCTACCACTCTTCAATTATTCTTGCATCACACTTTTAAGTCATAAAACAAATATTCTCTGAAGTTTGCGCAGACACTATACAATGATTTTCTAAGTGTACATGGTGACACACTGTGGGTGTCTGTCTTGATATTTCAATTACTCGTCTTCACTCTCTTTCCAAACTGTATGTCTTCTTATTTTTGCTAGGTTAGTTGTTTATGCCTCTGTCTGCAGTATGGGTTAACTTCATTTCCCTGATGCCCTGAAGTTGTCCACATGATTCATATTAACCAATGAATATTAGTTCACGTTCCATGATATGAATCTATATAGCTTTTGTCTTGGTTACTTTTTTCTTGTTGGTGGGGCAAAACACCCAACACCCAAAATTAGGGAAGGAAAGATTTAGCTCATAGTTAGTTTAGGTTTCAGTCCATAATCAGCTGGCTCTAAGGCAGCACAGCACATGGCAGAGGGCAGCTGTTCATGGAGGAGGAAAAGAGCAAAGAGCAAAGAAAGGGGCAGCAGCTGAGGCAGCTAGCGAGCCTCTTTGCCTTCCTTACATTGTCATGCAGACCACCCACCCCAGGGTGTGTGCAGCACTCATACCCGCAATCCCAGCATTGAATCATGAATTAATCACAATCTCTAGAAGCTGCCCCATGACTGTATGAAACTTTGTGTAAACAACTAGACACAAATTATAACAGATATTTTTGTACCCTCTTGGTCTTTATCATGATTGTGTGAACATACGTCAGGTTGTTGCTGGTAATACTATTATGTTACAAAAAGGAAGCAAACCAAACCTAGTGCATAGTTTAGTATCAAGCCAAGCTAACACATAGTAAGTCTTCTTATACAAACAATTTTTTGTCCTAAACATATATAAATATAATACTAACATCAATATACAGGTCACAGAAATCAAATATATTATTTAACTATTGAAAGTTTCAAATATTTTTGATTTCCTTTTTATAATCCCTCAGATCAACTTTCCTCAATAAAATCAGTAAAATCTATAAAAATAAAGATAATAATGTTATTATTAAAATACCAGCATGAAAAGTAAAATCCATTAAACACGAAATCAATTTGCTATTACACTAGTTACAAATGAAAGCAAATGTTTCTACTATAGTCTGTGAGAGCATGCTACATACTGGATTAGCCTTTTTGCCACAAGAAAAATAAAACACAGACAAAATATGTAAAAGAAACAAAAAGATACAGTTTCTCAGACAACGAATGTCAATTACTGCAAGCTGTAATTCCTAACAGAAGGGCAAGAGATTTCAGGCCAAAGCTAGGAAAAAGCAAAGAACACAGTGGCTTTTCTTAGATAAGTAAACAGAGTTGAAGTCTGGAGGGTGAGAGTGGCTGTAATTTGCAAAGCAACATGTCCTAGGAGAGAACAACACAGGCAAAAAGAACAAAACATGTTCATAATAACACTTGGGGGATTTGTACCAAATTCTAACAAGCAGTACAGGCACAAGATAACAAACTCAAGACCCAACAAAGAACCACCACCAGGGAAAGAACTAGAAAGAAGTTGCAGGTTGAATTATTACCAGAGTTTTCACAAGTTTGGGGATATTTAAATTCTAATCAATCAAAATGAGAGGCCTCATTAAACACAAGGACAGAAGCACTCCAAAATTAGAAGTATACTAGCTCCACACTAAAGGAAATAGTTTACTTTTTCTTTTCCTGTTTCTGTTACCTACTCTTAGTTTAAAAATAAGTGCTGAGAGAAAAAAGCAAACTACCTTTATCCTAGAGCAAAACTACATTTCCTGAAGGAAGAAATTACAATCCACACATGAGAAGCTAATATTTATAATATCCAGTAACCAACAAAAGCAGTATAAACAAACTGGTGAGAGAAACAGAAAAAAACATAGTTTATAACCAAGTAAATATTCAGGCGATTGAAACAAAACCAAAATAGGGCAGGCCAAATAGTTCAGTGGATTAAAGCACCTGTAAGCAGGTGCAGGGCCTGTAATCCTAGCACTTGGGAGGCTGTAAACAGGAGAATCTCTATTAGTCTGATCTAGTAGTGAGACCCTGAGCACCCTGTAGATCCTGCCCTAAAATACAAAATAATAATAATAATAATATAAAATTACAATATATATCATAAATTAAAAATTTATAAGGATTAATGAAGTGTAATAAATATGTCAAAAATTGTAAGGAAAATTATGGACATGAATAAAATACAAAAATAATAAAAAAGAGAAAAGCTAAAGTAGAACTTTCATTGAAAATACCAAGAAATAAATATTACAGAAGTAAGGTAGGTTAATATGAAAACAAAGTAAAAGGAACAGTGAAGACTAAGGACACATGTTTCAAAGCTATAGAAAAAAACACATACAGTCTCAGCAATATGGGAAACAATGTTAATCAAATAGACGTACAATTGGAGGCTAAGAGAAAATGACTGGACATTTGTCATTGTAAGTGCATATATTAAAATGGTTTTGTAGAAGCTTGACTTAATCATTTAAGATTCTACTTTAAAAGCCCAGAAGAGAAAATTAGAACCAGATTACAAGGTAAGGATTAATAATGATGCAGCATGGCATGGTTTACTTACGTGTTGCCCAAAGACAAACACATTAATGTCTGGTCAACCGCCTTGGTGCTACCAGGAGGCAGTGAGGCAGGGCTTAGGCTGAGGAACTTACATCATCAGTGGGAGCTCCTGAAGAGCATGGCGGGACCTGTCTCTTCTATTTCCTTTCTGCTGCTTTTTCCTTTCCTCTCTTTGCATCCTGGCCTCCACAAGGTGAGCAGTTCCCTCTGCCTTGCCCTCCTGCGTGATGCACTGGCTGCGGAATGTTGGTTGATCATGGACTGAAAGCTCCAAATTTCAAGGAAAAATAAACACCTTCTCCATAGAAGTTAATTTCTCGGGCTGGCGAGATGGCTCAGTGGTCTAAAGCACCTACTTAGAACAAGCTAAGCTAAACAAAGCACAGGGACCACGGTTCTAATCCCCCAGCACCACATGCCAGCCAGCACCGCCCCCTTGTGGGCTGAGCTGGCCACACACACACACACACACACACACAATAAATAAATAAACAAATAAAA
>NW_004524583.1:20559200-20560471 GCF_000260255.1 Octodon degus
GGGGGCGGCCCGAGGGGCGGGAGAGGGTCCGGCCCACGCTGCGCCTGGGCTGGGACTGGTCCCGCCAGTGCAGGGTAGCAGGAAGCTCTCCACACACTCACCGGACCTGGCCTAGGACTGGGTCTCTAGATTGATTCTTAAGCATTCATTGTAAAAAAGGTGTTTTTTCTTAACTTCTCTCTCAGGGAGTTTTTTGTTTGTCTACAGGAATGGTAGATGTTTTAGTGTTAATTTTGTATCTAACTAGGCTACTGAATTTAGTTATTAAATCTTCAAGCCTTTGGATTTGATTCATGTCACCCACAAACAATGATAATTTAATGTCTTCCTTTCCTATCCTTATTGTTTTTATTTATTTCTCTTGTTTAATTGCTTTGGCCAATGTTTCCACACTATGTTGGATAAGTTTGATGATAGTGGATATCTTAGAATTATTTCTTATTTTAAAGTGAAAGCTTTGATCACTTAGTATGACGTTGTTGGCTGTTGGTCTGACATAGATAACTTTAATCAGATTGAGAGAAAGACTGTCTACTCCAATTTTCTGTAGGGTTATCATCATGAAAGGGTCTTGGACTTCGTCATCTATTGAGATGATTGTGTGTTTTTTTGTCCTTGGCTCTGTTAGTGTGGTGTATTACATTTGTTGATTTGGGCATATTGAACCATACCTACATAACTTGGATAAATCCTACTTGATCATGGTACATAATCTTCCTAATGATTTGCTGCATTTTGTTTGCCAGTGTTCTACTGAAGATTTCTGCGTCAATATTCACTAGGGAGATTGGCCTATAGTTCTCCTTTTTGTTTGCATCTTTCTCTGATCTTGGTTTCAGGATAATGCTTGCTTCCAGCAATTAGTATGGGAGTATTGCTTTCCTTTATATTTCATTAAAATGTTTGAGGAGTGGTTGCATTAGATCTCTAATTTTCTTACAGAATTGAGCAGTGAATCCATAGGGCCCTGGTCACTTCTTTGTTGGTAGGTTCTTTACTACATCTTCAATTTTGTTTACTGATACCAGGTTATTGGGTAAATCTTTACATTTTCTTAATTCAGATTTGACAATTCATATGTATTTAAGAATCTGTCATTTTTTCCTATGTCTTCCATTTTATTAAAATATAGCTTCTCTAAATAAGTATTGATGATCCATATTTCTGAAAGGATCTGTTTGGATTTCATAGTTTTTATTTCTAATTGCCTGGATTAAGTCTTTTCTTTTTTAAAAAAGTTTGCTGAGGGTTTCTCAATTTTATTTAATGTT
>NW_004524583.1:20560626-20564188 GCF_000260255.1 Octodon degus
GGTTCTAATCCCCCAGCACCACATGCCAGCCAGCACCGCCCCCTTGTGGGCTGAGCTGGCCACACACACACACACACACACACACACAATAAATAAATAAACAAATAAAATTAAAAAAAAAAGAAGTTAATTTCTCCCAGGTATGTGTCAAAATAGCAGAAAGCTAGCTAACACAGAAGAAAAAGCAAACAAGAACAACAGAAAATCAGTAAAGACAAAAACAGCTTTTAAGAAAAATGATGACCCATTAGTTTGACATTGACAATCTCAAATTAAATAAGGGGAGAAATAAATATCAATTTAACATTAAATATATAAATCATTAAATTTTATTAAAAAAATTGATTTTTGAGGGCTAGCCCTACAGCTCAGGGGATTAAAGTGCCTGCTTAGGCAGACACAAGGACCTGGGTTTGATCCCCTGTGTGCTGTGCCGGCCCCGCCCTTGGGCACACTGAGACAATTGAGACTGGGCGTGGTGGTGTGCACCAGTAATCCCAACTCTTGGGAGACTGAACACAGGAGGATCACTATGAGTCCGATCTATGTAGTGAGACCCTGTATACTCTGCACTAAATTAAAAAGATTTTTTTTTCAATAAAATGGATAAATTGATAAAAGTTATCAAAAGAGTTAAAAAGCAGAAAATTCCAAGTCCTATAAACATTAGAAAGTTGTTCATAATTTCACACCTCTATAAATAACAAATGGCCCCAATGAACTTCAATATCAAGTGGATTTCATGGAGAATTCTATTAAATATTTAGTAAACAAATACTGCCAATTTTACCCCAAAATTTTCACCAAATACTAAATGAGGAGGCACAGTCTTTTGCTTTATGCTGCCAACAAAGCTAGACAAAGATATTGAAAGAAAACTACAAAGCAATATTTCTTAAAAACATTGATGCAATTTTCTAAACAAAAGTATCAGTAAATGGTAATTATGCCAGAAATGTAAGATTATTCTACTATTTGAAAATTAAACCAGTGTTATTCACCACAAGCAGAATATAAAAAATAAACACTTCTCAACACTGATAGAGAATCCATTTGATATAGTAAAATTATAGAATTATTAATAATAAAGTGAAAGAAATCTAGAAATTAATAAAAGCAAAAAAAATTTTCCAATTCATCAACAGTATCTACAAGTAACTATAAGGATCTTTGGATAATGTGGAACTTAATAGTAAAACAATGAACATTTTTCTTCCAAAATGTAAATGAAGCAGTAATGTCAACTCTTTACCTTATTTCCTGTCTTTTCTCCTTTCTCTCCATTGTTTAATCCTTAAGTTCTGCTACTCTCCATTTAATTGTGCTATTATACCTTTCAGTTTTTATTTCTTCTTTTGAACAGCAATGTGTAATGCTAAAACCATGCTTGAAATACCTGTCATGTTGGTCTTCTAAATGTGTACCATTTCTAATGTCTTATTAATTATTATAATACTCTCTTTAGAGAAATTTTTTTAAAAAGGTAATAAAAGGAAAGGACAGACAAGCACAAAAACCTGAGTTTTCTTGAAAGCATTTGGTAATATTCAATCATATGTCCTATACTATATCTGTTAATCTGGCAACAGAGTTGATGATAAAAATGGATTATCTATTAATCATTGTTAATCAACTATTTCTGTTTTGAAAATCTGTAATGTATGTATTGTTACATATTACTCTGTTTCTGTGTCTATTTTTTATTGCTCTTGTGTTTACTCTTCAAAAAGAAAGTATAATAAATATAAAAAATAATACAAACTCAATCTTTAAAACTAATACTATTCTTTTTAAGGTTCTATCCAGTGAAATGAAGCAAGAAATATGAATAAAACATATACTACTTAGAAAGAAATAAACAAGACTACCTTTATTTTCAGTAAATATGTTTGTATACATAGATCAATACTAAAGATTTTATAAAAGACCAAAACGAAACACACAATCGATAAAAAAGCACAATCAAATCTTAATTTATCAAGGTCACAGTAAACATGGTCACTACACTAAAATCAATTCAAATTTTTAAATTTTGAAAACAAAATATAAAATAAGATTCAATTTTGATTAGAATAACTGATACTGTGGAATAAAGCTACCAAAACAGGTACTATCTCTATCCCAAAAGTAAACCATATTATTATAAATACTGAAATAAGCAGTTATTCTGTGTAAAAAAGAATAAATATTATAAAAATGGCAATTCTTCCCAAATTGATATTAATCCCAAGTGAAAATTCTAAATATTGTTAATCAGACTGTTTGATTTTTATGGGAATACCAACAATCTCAAACATCAAAAATGTATTTGAACAAGAAAAACACAATTAAAGGACCTACATCATCTGACTTGAAGACTATCATTCTATACGAGGAAGACAACATACAAATTATTTGGTTTTCAAATCATACACTTCAAGTTGATGTATATTATTATATAAATTATAGAACCACCGATTTTGTTGAAAAATATATGTAAATGTTTTGGATTTCAAAAATTTGGTTTAGGGGCCGGGGAGATGTCTCAGTGGAATAAGTGCTTCCCTGGCAAGCACAAGGTCCTGAGTTCAATCCCTGGTTCCACCAAAAAAAAACAAAAAAGGAAAAAATTGGTTTAAAATGTTTACTATTCATGTTTAAAATGTAAATATTTGAAGAGTACACATCATATAAAAAAAGATAATAAGCCAACTTTAAATACCAAGATTATATTAAGTAAGCCTTGGCTGCTATAAGGTAAAACAATGTATGCAGGGTATTTTTATTTCACTGTTTTCCCTTCTCAACACAGACATGATTTTAAAGGACTCCCAAGGTAACAACTGGTAAAATTTAAAACTATCTATAAACCTCCATATTCCTAAAAGTAGGAGCAAATCAATCAGTATCCTAAAGAGGAAAGAAAGAAGAAATGAAATAAAGAAAAGAAAGGAAGGAGGAAGGAAGGGAGGGAGAGAAGGGGAAGAGAAGCAGAAAAGGAAGGAAGAGAGGGAGAGAGGAGGGAGGAAGGATACAGAATTTTTAAAATGAACTATTTCAAAAATATGTAGTGACAAGAAAGTAAATGCATACGTGATAAAAGCAGGATACATACTGTATGGTTGCAGAAGTTCCAGATTTTACTATAGCACTTTTCTTGTCTTTTAAAACATCTGTTGTAGGTCTCTTCTGTTTCCAAAAGAATTTTGGGATACTGTCTCTAATTTTGTAAGGTATGCTATTTTTAAAATCAGGATTACATTAAATCAGTACAATTTTGAAAGTATGACTACTTTCACTGTATTAGTTCTTCCTACCCAAGAACAGGGATTGCTTTACATTTTCTGAAATCTTTTTTTGATCTTATTTTTCATAGAGCTATAGTTTTAAATGTAAAAGATGAAACATTTATTTGATCTAAAGAAAAATCAGAGTATATATGGTTTTAAATGTAATTGTTTTTACATCATTCATTAGATTGATTCTTTTTTTTTCAAAGTTTTATTGATAAACAGATAGCAATGAGACAGTTTCAAATCAAATCGGAAGTACAGTTTCAACAAATAATACACTGCATATATTC
>NW_004524583.1:20572173-20586477 GCF_000260255.1 Octodon degus
TTTTTTTTGTCTTTTTAAAATGTATTCAGTACAGGATCTACAGGGTCTCACCTCATAGATCAGACTCATAGTGATTCTCCTGTTTTCAGTCTTCTGAGCACTGGGATTACAGGCAAGTGCCACCATGCCCAGTCTCATTCACCATCTCGGCATGCCCCAGGGGTGGGGCTGGCATGGCAATCAGGGGATTGAACTACTGGCCACTTCACTCTACCTAAGCAGCTGCTTTAGTCCACTGAGCTGTCTAGCTGTCCCTCATTGCATTAATTTCTGCTCTGATCTTTTTAATTTCTTTCCTCATATGAGCTTTAAACTTGACTTACTCTTTTTTCTCTAGAGGCTTGAGGTCCAACAATAGGTTATTTATTTGATCCTCTTCTGTTTTTCTCATATGGGAATTCACTGGCATAAATTTACCTCCTAAGACAGCTTCTAGTGTGTCCCATATATTCTGTGAGACACATCTTGTATTGTAAATGCATTGCTGTTTAATTTTAGAAACTGTCTCATTTTTAAAAATTTCATTTCTGACCTATTGGCTATTCAGGGGGTGTTTTTTTTTAATTTCTCTGTGTTTATGAAGTTTTTGTGGTTTCTATTGAAATCAATTTCCAAAGTCATTGCACTGTTGCCTGATAAAATGCTTGAGATAATTGAAATTCCTTTCCATTTACTTAAGTATGTTCTATGAGCTGGTATGTGTTCTGTTTTGGAGATTGTCTTGTATATAGCTAACAGTGTGCATTCTGATGTTGTGGAGTGAAACACTCTGTAGATATATACTAAGTCAATTTGTTAAGAAGTTTTGTTCCGTTCTGATATTTCACTCTTGCTTTTTTGTCCAGTTGAACTTTCTATTTGTGACAGTGGGTTGTGGATGTCCCCCATTATATGTGGGAAATAAAGGCAAGACAAGGACCATCATAAGCTTGACTTGAAATTATCCTATAAAGATACCTTGATTTTTTTTTTTTACAAAAGCATACTAGTGGAAAAAAACAGACCCAAGAGTCAATGAACATATTAGAAGATACTAGTTGTTAGAAACAACTCCAAACACACTCATTCACATTTTTTACAAAAGGGCCAAATGTCATCACTGGTAGAAAGAAATCCTCTTCAATTAATGGTGATGGAAAAACTAGATTTCACATGCTAAACAATTAAACTAGATCCATATCTCTAACCATGTACTAAACTTAAATAGAAATGGACCAAAGATCTAAATATTAAAACAGAAGTACTAAAACTGCTGATAGATAGGATGGGTAGAACTCTTGAAGACATAGGTGTAGCTCACAATTTTATGAACAAAACCCTTATTACATAGGGGATATTGCAAAAACGTAACAACTGGGATATATATTATTAGGAAGCATCTGAGCAGCAAAATAAATCACCAACAAAATGAAGACACAACCCAAAAAGTGGGAAAAAAACTTGTCAGCTGCTCTTCAGACAACAGACTAATAACAAGAATATGTAAAGAACTAAAATAAATGAGACCCGTGAAATTTAAAGACCCAGTACAAAAATGGGCATCTCAAATTAATAGATATTTCTCTAGTGAAGAAGTAGAAATGTTAAATAAAGATACAAAAGAAGTTCACTATCATTGGTTAATAAAGAAATGTAAATTAAAACAACATTGAGATTCCATCTCACTGAAGAAAGAATGGCCATTATTCAAAAATCAACCAAAATAAAACCTGGTGAGGCTATAGGGAAAAAGAAACCCTTCTTTGATGTTAGTGGGAATGTAGACTGGTGCAACCACTGTGGAAATCAATGTAGTGATTCTTCAAAAAAACTAAAATTAGAGGTTCCATTCAACTCAGGTACTCCCCTTGGTATCACCTGAAGAAAGTAAAGGCATCATGCTACAGCAATACGTACACACCCACATTTTCACAAGTGCTTATCGACTGACATAAATAAACATGTGGGTTTTAAAAAAATATATGAGTACTAGTTAATCATAAAGAAGGATAAGCTTGAGACATTTCTAGCTAAATGGATTTACTATGAGATGATAATCTAAGTGAAGTAAGTCAGACCATATGTTTAAATATTGTTTCTTTGATGTGAAAAACAAAAAGGATAAAGAAGGACCAAAAGTAGAGTAGATACTGTGAAATAGAAAAACAATGTTCAAACAGGAAGAGGAACTAGGTAGGGGTAAGAGGGAAAGGAAGAAAGGGAAAAGGAAAAAAGAATAGAAAGAATAAATGGAAACAAAGCTTTTGAAAAATGGATGGAAGAGAGGCTGAAAGGAGAGGAACATAATGGGAAAAAGAGGAGTTGAGATATGTCATATACAGATATAAATTCATCAAGACAAATATCTTTGTTCTGTATATTTAAAAGGAACCAATAAAAACAAAATATGAGTAGTAGTTTGTTCAGCCTGCTCTACCAAAATATGTTAGGGTGGCTTATAAACAATAACAATTTATTTTCCTATAAGTGCTGGCCTGGCAAGCACAGGGTCCTGAGTTCAATACCCAATACCCCCCCAAAAAAATTCCTACACTTTGAAGCTCGAACACTAAGATTATGGTGCCCACAGATTCAATGTCTGATGGTGGCCCAATTTCTGGCCCACTTTCTAGCTTGTAAAAGACACAATGACTCTGTGCTTTCCATGGTGGAGAGGTCAAGGATTTCTCTGGGACTTTTTCTACAAGCACACTAATCCCATCCCTGAAGGAAATCTTCCATAGCCTAATCATCTCCCATAGCCTAAGCACATCACCATCTCCATCACCTTGGGAATTAGGACTTCATCATGTGATCTGGGCCAGGGTTCATGAACATTCAGACCACTGCATGAACTACCACAAAATAGAATTTGTCTCACTGCACAAAAGCTCTAGAAGGGGTTTTATCTTCTCTATACCTTTCTGTACTAATTTCTTTCAGAAATGAAGGCAACAAGAATGCAGATGGCATAAAATGCCCTCACTGTTGGCTCTGAACAACATGGTGAAGAATGCAGAAATGTATTCTAACATTTCTGTTATGATGGTGCCTAAAAGACAATCTATTGAGATGGAAACTGGATTTTTCTGTTGTACACAAAAAGGAAAAAAAAAACCCAACTTTCTAAAAATCCTATCAAACATTTTTCTAGTACTAAATGGCAGAGAGAGCAATAATAGAAAAAGTTATTATTCTAAGAGTCCCAGAATCCAGTACTGCCATGTAACTTGCTCTAAGTTTGCTACATGTTCCTCTGAGTCTCATACTTTCCTTGTCTCTTTCTCTCTGCTGGACGTCAAATACATTTCTCTCCAAGTACTTTGTTTCAGCAGCTTCTTGTCACAGGGATATGTGTTTAAAAAAATAGGAAGATGTCAGATGAAAAGGGATTTAAAGACTTAGCTTCGAGCAGCAGAGAGAACTGATAGAATTCCTCTTAAAATTAGCGAATTTCTTTCACTAAAAAACAGTGGTAGGCAGTTGATTTCTCTGTGGGATTGTAATTAAGTCCACTAACAAAGCTTCCCTAACTGAAGAATTCGTGAGAATGCTTTACAGCATTCCAAATAACTTAATGATTCTAATACAGAAATCAGTAGGATAAATGTTAAAGGTGAAACTTATACACCTTTATCCTTATTGCCAAAGGAATGGAATATGATATAATTACATATCATTTTATAAACAATGATGCTAATAATTAAGAGCTTTGTCTCCATATCAACATAAATATGACAAGCCCTTTCCTGTATGAAAGGTAGAAAAAGAATTCCACTTTCCTTCTTTCACTGTTTAACATAGAGTAGTAGGATTTCCCCCTTGAGATTGCGACTTTTAACATACAGTAATAAAGCAAGATTCAGATAGAAATGGCAGAAAGTTCATATGAGGCTGCTTGCATTCTTTTCATAGAACTACTAGACAACAGAAGAAATGTAACATTAAAAATACAAATGGTGAAAAATAAAGTTTGAGAGAGCTGAGCTAGAGGGGCCTCTATTAGATAGGTTATAGCATTATTAGTTGGAGAAAGTTATAAGAGGGTCAAGAAAGATCAATAATGAAATTCTGTGGGGAAGAAAATACTCATAACCCTTCCAGAAGAGAAAATCTCAGAACACCGAAAATTTCAAGTATAATCCTTGCGAGTTTGTTTGGAGGTTCTAGCAGGGGAGCGCAGCTACTTGTATACCCTTGACTGAGGAGCGGTCCTCCTCTATGTGGGAAGCATCGGACTCAGCTACTGATAACACACTTCAGAAGGCAGAGCCGACTCCAAGTCGTCACACCAGCTTCTCATTATTTCACATTCCCACGGACCTCATCCCTTCTGGAAGTTCAAGTTCTCCAGGCAGTCCTCTGCTCACCTTCTCAAATGTAGATCTCTTAGAGATTGCTCTTAGAGCCCCAAAGTTTGTTCTTAGAGCCAGGTCTCTATCTTCCTCCTCTTCTCCTTTGAAAACTTTGTCCTGTGGCCATTGGTGCTCCAGATGTAAAACAACTCCTTCTATAACTTCAACCCTCTATCCATTGTCTGCCACTTTGGCTATATTGGTTCTGCTATGCCCTTAAGAGTTTTACTTATTTTATTTTCTTCAGATTAAATGTTTCCATTTTAATATATAGGCCTTTGATTCACTTTGATTTTATTTCGGTACTTGGTGATACACATGCCTTAGATCATGTTTTAAAACACTTTGCCAGCTCTATTTATTAAAGGGACGACCTATCTTCCAGTGTGTTTTGACCCTTTCATGAATGACCAGATGGTTGAAGGTACTTGGAGTTAATTCTGTATCTGATATTGTCTTCCAGTGATCTGCATGTTTATTTTTGTACCAGTATCATACTTGTTTGTTACCTGCTTTTTGTTTTTTAACTACAAAATATAACTTGAAATCCAAGACTGTAATCTACTTGGCTTTGCTCTTTCTTTCCAGGATTGCTTGTGCTATTCTGGGTCCTTTCTGGTTCTGCATAAATTTTAAGATGTTTTTTCCTAGTTCTGTGAAGAGTGCTGTTGAAATTTTGATTGCAATTGCACTAAATCTATTTATCATTTTGGAAGCATGGTCATTATGAAAATATCAGTTTGTCCTACTGAGGAACAGGGAAGATCTTTCCAGTTTTTGATGTCTTCTGCAATCTTCTTTTTCACAGTGCTGCAGTTTTCATTCTAGAGGTCTTTTACTTCCTTGGTTAGGTTGTCTAATTTTGGGTGATGCTATTGTGAATGGAGTTGTCTTCCTAATTTCTGTCTTGGTGGATTAATTATTGGTCTACAAGCATGTTATTGATTTTGTATCCTTCTACTTGCTGAATTTATTAGTTCTAGGATTATTTTTGATGGAATTATTTGGACCTTCTATAAAAAGATCAATTCTTCTGTGAAGAATACTTCAACTTTGTCCTTTCTATACATATTCCTTTCTTTCCTTTCTATTTCTCAGTTGCTATAGCTAATGTTTCAAATATACTAAACAAAAATGATGAAGGTGGACATATTTATCTTGTTACAGATTTTAGAGGGAGAGTTTAGCTTTCCCCACTTAACGTAATACTTGAAGGAGGTTTGTTAAAAAGAGCTTTTATCAGATTAACATAAGGTTCTTCTATGCATATTTTCTTTAGGGTTTTTTTTTATTACCAATGGATAATAGATGTTGTTAAAGGCTTTTGCTTCATCTATTGTGATGATCATGTAATTTTTGTTCTTGGTTCTATGTATGCGATGTATTGCATTTATTGGTTTGTACATGTGGAGCCACACTTGCAATTCTGAGGTGATGCCTACACTTCCTCATGAAGTGTGATCATTTTGATAACTTGTTTCCTTTTGTTTTCCAGCATCATGTTGAGGTTCTTGGTGTCTGTGTTCACTAAAACTTTCTTTCTGAGTTCTTGTCTCATTTTGTAATTAAAGTAATGCTACCTTCCATGAATGATTCTAGAACTCTCCTTCCCTCATTTTATTAAAATATTTGAAAAGAACTGACTTAGTTTACACTGAAGTTCTTATATAGTTTAGTGGTGAATCCACTGGGTTCTGAGTTTTTTTAGTTCATAGATGTTATGGCTTGTATCTAGATGTCCCTACAGGGCTGGGAAAATAGCTCTGCAGTATAAGTGCCTGCCTGACAAGCACAAGGTCCTGAGTTTGATCCCCAGTACCATATGCTGTGCCAGCCCCAGAACCCTGGGGTGCACCATGCAGGCCACCAAAACTGGGCATGATGCCACGCACTTATAATCCCAGTGCTGGGGAGGCTGAGACAGGAGAATCACTGTGAGTGTGAGCTGCATAATGAGACCCTGTATCAATAAATAAAAAATAAATAAAATATTTTTTAAAAGTGAGGAAAAACCACCACCATCAATGAAGACTTACAGTTTCTCTTTCACAGACAGCAGAATAGAACTGTAGCTACAAAAATAAAAGCAGAAAAAGATGAAAAGTTATGTTTAAGCCTGTAGCCTACATACTAGTAAGAAAAGGAAATAAGAATTGAAAAGGGCTAGAATGAAGGTATGCACTGATATGGATCTGATCTTTCTTTAGTATGTTTGGCTAAGAGCTTCTCTATTTTGTTTATTCTTTCAAAGAATAAGCTCTGATTGATGATTCTTTGATTTTATTTTTAAACATGATTTCATTAATTTTGTTGTAGGCTTTATAATTTACTTCCTTATATTAGGTTTAATTTTAGACTCATTTTTCTAAGTCCTTAAGGTGCATCATTAAGTTATTTACTTGGGGCTAACTTTGTTTCTCAAATATGAACATTCAGAGTAATAAACTTCCCTTCAGGGCTATTTTCACTGAGTCACATAGATTTTGATAAGTTTTACTGGCACTATCATTAGATTCCATAAATTGCTTAATGTCTTCCTTGACTTCTTCTGAGAGCCTTTGGCTCTGCAAATATATATTCTGTAATCTCCAGGTGTTTGCAAAATTTATGTGCCCTCATTGGTCATTCATTACTAGTTTCATTGCACTATGATTTAATGACATACATGGGACTATTTTAACTATTTTTCATTTATTTAAGCAAGTTTTGTGGGCTAGCATGAGTACTATTTGGGGAAACATTGTGTGTTCATTTGAGGAGAGTGTAAATTTTATGGTAGTAGGGAAGAACATTCTGTAGATATCTCATAAGTCAATTCATTCAAAGGTGCAGCTCAGCTCTCCTATTTCTTGATTGATTCTTTTTCTAGTTGATCTGTCTTTGTGTGACTGTCGGTTAGTAAGGCCCTCCACTATGATTCTGCTTTTTCTTATTTTCTATACACAGCACTGTTTATGAAGTTGGGTTGCCAAAATTTAGTCTATATATATATTTAAAACTGTTTTATCTCTTCCTGTTCAATTGGTCCCTTAACTCATAGGTTGTGAATTTCTTTGTCTCTTATGTTCGGTTTTGGCTTGGAGTCGACTTAGTTTGAAAAGAAGACAGCTTCCCCTGCTTGCTTTCAGGGTGCTAATGTAGCCTGATTAACACTCATTCCTCCCTCCACATATACCAGTCAGGATGCGCATTCCAGCCCTGGTTTTACAGTGACATTTGGGAAAGCATTAGTGCTCCTTAATAAGTCTATGCTTAAGTCAATTGCTACATTCATGCACAAAATACAAGTTATAAATGATTGATCTCTGCATGTTCTGACAGAAAAATAATGGATTTATGAATATGCCTCAAAATAATATTTTAATATGATGCCATTTTAGATGGTTTAAATTGTGCAACTTTGTCAAAAGTTTGGAAGCACCCTCAGAAGAATATGTGGGAAAGAATATATTGAAGTACATATAGTTTTCTCTGTGAGGTAAGAGGTTGGGAATTATAAGTGAGACTTTTCTTAAAAATTCAGTCGTGCTTCACTTTCATTACTTTTTTAAAAATCTTATTTATTTGGTATAAGATCTCACTACACATCTTGGACTCATAGTGATCCTCCCATTTCAGCCTACCTAGCACTGGGATTAGGAGCTTGTGCTCCCATGCCTGGTTTCAGTGGCTAGCTCAGTGCATCCAAGGAGGACTGACATCGCATGGGGTACCTGGGATCGAACCCACCTTCTTGTGCAGCCCAATCCACAGAGCAGAATTGTTGGAAAGAGTAAATTAAAAAGTAAACAGTGACATTCTTTAAAAATTTACTGAGCATTATGCTGATGCCAGAGATTCAAGAGATGGACACCAAGAGGTCTAAAATGTAATCCACTGGACCTCACCACCCCTCCAGACTCAGCCAAGGCCCAGCGTGTGAGTGAGAACTTCCATGTTGCTCTCGGAACACCTCCACTCCTCCAGACCCAGCCTAGGCCCGGCCTATGAGTGAAAACTTCCACCATGCTCTAGGGACCCCGCAAGCTCTCTGAACCCAGTCCAGGTGTGACTTGTGATTGAGAACTTCTGCCATGATCTCAGGACCCCTCCAGACCCAGCCCAAGCCCAGATCCAGCAAGTATGTGGGAGAGCCTCCACACTCCCTTGCATCCTCTGGATCCTTCCAGACCCAGCACAGGACCGGCTTCTGAGTCAAAACTCCCACTATCCTCTGCGGACCCCTCAAGACCCAGCCCAGGGCTGGCATACAGGCCTGGGCTGAAATTCTGTAGCTGAAGTCCTTGCACAGAGGCTACAGGCCAGAACAACCCAGCTAATCCAGGAGCAGAACATCTTGCCAGAGGGGCATGACATATTCACTTCCAAGGGCTACAGCATGAAGTAGCACAGCAGCCAGACTCAAGCCAGGCACAACTGGATAAATTCAAAGTTTGTAGATTTGCACCAAAATTTCAGATGCTAAGGTTATATCTGCACCAAAGCTCTGCACCAAAGCTCTACACCAAAGGTCAGAGGACAGTGCTATACAAAATGGCAAAAAGGAGCAAAATGCAATCTCAGGCCCCAAGGCCACCCAGAACAAGAGCAGAAGACACTAGCACAGAAGAAATTGGGAATCACACAGCAGAAATATCTGAATTAATAGCATGTGAAGTAAAGAAAAACTTGCAGAAAGGTACAGAGGAACTCAGTTCAGAAATAACTTCAGAAATAAAACAAGAAATCTCTGAATTAATAGCATCTGAAGTAAAGAATCAAATGCAGAAACATATAGACAAAATCAGATCAGAAATGATCCCTGAAGTAAAATGATTAATAACTGCTTCTCAAGAAGATACTGATACAAAAAATAGAAAAATGATGGAATCCTTCAGTGAGCAATATAGGAAAGAAATAGACTGTAAGAAGCAGAGTGAAAGAGATGCAGAGGAATTTAAAGTCTCAATCACAAGCTTTGCAAAACCGATTGAGTGAAAGTGAAGATAGACTTTCAGATCTTGAAGACACTGTCACAGGTAGTGAAAAGGTAAGAAAATTTCTCTTAAAAACAGCTAGGATGCAGGAAAAAATAATTCATTTCCTGAAGATGATGCAAAGACGAACAATGTGAGATTAACAGGCATCAATGAGAAAGGAGTCAATACAAATGATATAAAAAGAATATGGGCAGAAGTAATAGCAGAAAACTTCCCAAATATGGGAAAACAATCTGACATTCAGGTAACCTAAGCATACAGAATGCCAAGTAGCCTCAACCCAATTAAAACCACACAGAGACATATAATAGTCAAGATTCCAGAAATTCAGCACAAGAATAACATACTGAAAGCCACTAGAGAAAAGAAGAAGATCACATTCAAAGGAAAACCCATCAGAATTACAGCCGACTTCTCTTCACAAGCCATGAAGGCAAGAAGAGCATGGAGCAGAGTACTTCAAGTCCTCTAAGAAAACAAATTCTAGCCCAAACTACTATACCCTGCAAATCTCTCTTTCAAGTTTGATGGAGAAGTGAAATACTTCCATGACAAAGAAAAACTAAAGATTGTCGTGATGACAAAATCAACCCTATATAGTCCACTGAAAGGTGTTCTAAAGAGGAATAAAAATGATCAGAACTTCATGAACTCGAACAGAAGGAACACACTAAATAGGGCAAACAATCAAACATAGGAGAAAAAGGAGTAAAGAATAGCAGGTAAATAACATGTCAATCATAATTCAATGCATCTTGATAACAACCATCAATGTAAATGGACTCAATTCACCAATTAAGAGAAATAGACTGGCACAGTGTATTAGGAAACAAAATTCAACAATATGCTGTATACAAGAAACACACTTAACTCATAAAGACATTCAAGGGTGAAAGTCAAAGGATGGAAAATAATGCTACACAGCCCAGCACTTCAGAAAAAAGCAGGGATAGCAATCCTGTTCTCAGACAGTCCCAACTTCAAACCAAGAATGAACAAATGAAATAAAGAAGGCCACTATATACTGGTTAGGGGAAAAATTCAAGAGGAAGAGATAACACTCAAAAATATGTAGGGGCCAAACATGGGAGCACCCAACTATATGAGACAAATCTTAATGGAAATGAAAAATCTAATATGCAATACCACAGTCTTAACAGGAGACCTTAACACTCCCTTATTCATGAAAGATAGGTCAGGCAGACAAAAGATTAGCAAAGAAGTAGCAGAACTGAAGTAGAACTTGGAACAAATGGACATATACGGAGTGTTCAACTTAACCACAGCTGAATACACATTTTTTTAAGCTGAACATGGATGAATTCTGAAATACACCAGATACTAGTCAAAAATTCATGCTTGTGTGTATGCAAGAAAACAGAAATTATCCCATGAATATTATGTGACCACAGTGCAATGAATCTGTAAATAAATAACAAAAGAAAACAGAAAAAGCCCATAAATACATGGAAATTAAACAATACTCTTCTTATCAACCGAAGGGTTACAGGTGAAATAATACAAGAAATTGAACAATATCTACACTTCCATGAAAATTCAAGCACAACTTATCAGAATTTATGAGATGCAATGAAACCAGTTTTCAGAGGTAAATTCATAGTTTTGAACTCACACATTAGGAAAACAGAGCTGGAGCAAATAAACACCCTAAAGTTGCACCCCCAATATCTACAAAAGGATGAGCAAACCAAGCCCAAATCCCAAAGGCGGGAAGAAATCATAAAGATTAGAGTAGAAATTAATTCAATCGAGATGGAGAAAACAGTTCAAAGAATTAATGAATCTAAAAGCTGCTTCTTTGAAAGATTAAATGAAATCTATAAGCCCCTAGTTAACATTATTAAAAAGAGGAAAGAAAAAATTCAAATACAAACAATAAGGAAAGAAAAGGGTGTAATTACCACAGACCCAGTGGAAATTCAGAAGATTATCAATAGCTACTTTGAGAATCTTTACTATCACAGAATAGAAGACACAGAAGAAATGGACAGATTGCTACAAAGGTACAAATTACCAAAACTGAATCAAGAAAGTACAACAAATCTCAGTAACCCAATATCAGCCAATGAAATAAGAAATGTAAAAAGAAACCTACCGACAAAAAAAGTCCAGTTCCAAATATATTCACAGCTGAATTCTACAAGAATTTCACAGAAGATATAAACCTTATATTCCTCAATCTCTTAATTAAATTGAAAAGGAAGCAATCCTCCCAAAATCATTCCTGGAGTCAAGTAGTATATTGATACCAAAAACAGGGAAAGATGCAACTAAGAAAGAGAACTACAGGCCAATATCTTGCATGAATAGAGATGCAAAAATCCTCAATAAAATCCTAGCAAATAGAATAGAGCAAATCATCAAGATTACACACCATGATCAGGTAGGATTCATCTGACGGATGCAAGCATGATTCAATATACACATACCCATAAATGTTACACACTATATCAATAGAGCTAAATCTGAAAACCACATGATCATTTCAATTCATACAGGAAAGGATTTTGACAAAGTCCAACACTCATTCATGTTCAAAGTCCTACAGAAAACTGGAATAGATGGCCTCTACTTCAATATGTTAAAAGCCATCTATGACAACCCAACAGCTAACATAATTCTAAATTGGGAAAAATGGAAATCTTTTACTTTCAGATCTGGTACGAGACAAGGATGTCCTCTATCGTCACTCCTATTCACTATAATTCTGGAATCATTAGCTAGAGCCATTATACAAGAGAGAGAAATAAAATGAATAAGAATAGGTAAAGAAGAAGTTAAAATATCATTATTTGCAGATGACATGATACTTTACTTGGAAGACCGAAAAAACTCCACCAAGAAGCTACTAGAATTGATACACAAATTCAGCAGCATAGCAAGATACAAAGTTTCTACCCAAAAGTCAATAGCATTCCTCTACACAGACAACAAACACACTGAGAGGGAAATTAGAGAAACAGTACCTTTTACAATAGCACCACAGAAAATGAAATACCTTGGAATTAATCTAACTAAAGAAGTCAAAGATCTTTTCAAGGAAAATAACAGTACTCTGAAAAAAGAGATAGCAGAGGATTTCAGATTATGGAAAGATATTCCCTGCTCTTGAATCAGAAGAACCAACTTTTTGAAGATGGCATACTCCCAAAATTGTTGTACAGATTTAATGCAATCCCTATCAAACTATGACCAAAATACCTGACAGAGATAGAGAAATCATTCCTAAAATTTATTGGAACTAGAAAAGACCTAGAAAAACAAAGGCAATCCTGGGCAACAAAGAGAAGACAGGAGGCATTACAATTTCTAACTTAAAATTATACTACAAAGCTACTGTGATTAAAGCAACATCGTATTGGCAAAAAAAAATATCTGAGGATCAATGCAATAGATTAGAAGATGCAGAGGCCTCTACACATACACTCTGCCATCTTATCTTTGACAAAGGAGCCAAACATGCTAACTGGAAGAAAGATAGCCTCTTTGATAAATGGTGATGGAATAATTGGCTTTCTAAATGCTAAAAAATAAACTTGACTCAGGTTTATCACAATGCACTAAGCTAAAGTAAAAAAATGGATTTAGGATCTAAACTTTAAAACAGAAACACTAAATCTCCTAGAAGAGAAAGTACGTGGAACTCTTGAAGACATAGGCATAGGCATAGGCAAAGAGTTCATGAACAAAAATCAAATCGCATGGCTAATACTGGAGAGAACAACTGGGACCTCCTCTTATTGAGAAGATTTTGCACTACAAAAGAAACCACCAACAAAGTGAAAAGACAGCTCACAAATTCGGAAAAATTCTTGACTAATAAACACTCAGATAAAAGTCTGCTCTCTAGAATTTATAAAGAACTAAAAAACATTAGGTCCCCAAAATTTAAAGACCCAATCCAGAAATGGGCATCTGAGATGAATATACACTTCTCCGAGGATGAAATTAAACAAGTGAATAAATATATGAAAAAACACTCCACATCACTAGCCATCCGTGAAATGCAAATTAATACAACACTGAGACACCATCTCACTCCAGAAAGAATGGCTATCATAAAGAAATCAACCAACAAGAAATGTTGGAGAGGCCGTGGGGAAAAAAGAACCTTTCTCCACTGCTGATGGGAATTTAGACTGATCCAACCATTATGGAAATCAGTGCTGAGACTCCTTAAAAAAAATAGAACTGGAAATCCCATTTAAATCCTATTCCTCTACTGAGAATTATCCCAGAGGAACTGAAAAGTCATATCATAGTGATATATGTGTAGCTATGTTTATAGCAGTACAATCTATGTTAACCAAATCTTGGAAACATCCAAGATCCTTGTCACCTGAGGAATGAATGAAAAAGATGTGGTATATTTATACAGTGGAGTATTACTCAGCTACAAAGAATGATAAACTTGAAGCCGTTGTCAAGTGTATGCTGCTTGAAGATATACTCATAAGTGAAATAAACCAGACCCACATGTGTAAATATCATATGGTCTCCCTAAAACAAGAAGTCAAAAGAAGAAATACAAAGGGAAAAGTATAACACAATTAAAAGGAAATCGAGAACTTGAGGATTAGACAATGAAGAGAGGGTAAGGAGAATAGCTAGCAAACATGATAGGGGCAAAGCCATACATTTACATTCACAAGATGGTTAAGGCAATGTTCCTGAGAATCTTCAGCAGGTTTTTGAAACTAGCAGTTAATTGGTGGGATTCTCACCCTGACTAACTACATATGCTGATACCTGTGAACTAAGCAATTGCACTGCAGATAACAATGTGTAATACTAGGTTCATCCTTGGATTGCCTGTTATTCTGGTCTTCTAAACACATACTGCTTGTCATGTCACAAAAATTACTGCCATATTGTCTCACAAGTAAATGTTTGTTTTTTAAAAAAGGGCAATAAATAAAAACAAGAGACAAGAAGAAAATGTCACAGGACTGTCCTGCTACAGTGCTGTA
>NW_004524583.1:20586588-20589408 GCF_000260255.1 Octodon degus
AAGGGACTTAAAAGTTTAACATATCAATACCTGATGGAAAATACCTGTTCCATGTTTTGTCTAAAATGTTTGATATTCAGACTGACAGTGAGGTTAAGCTCAATTGCTTATGTTGTAGGGTAATAATAACTAGCTTGTCTTCTGGAGCATTAACAACTTAAGTTTGCAGATCAAAACTTAGAGAAAAAGAAGGGCTACAAGGACAGCCAACATTTTGGACCTAACATTTCAAGATCAGTGAGGACTGAGGACATAAGAGAACCTGTTCTGTAACATCATGTAACTCAGTTATGTCCCAAATTTTCTGATCAAGGAGATTATGGGACCAAAGAAGAAAATGAACGATGATGTAGAGTGTGCCTAAGGAGAGTTACATGGAGAGAAAACATTCTCTCGGGCTTTCACAGGGAACAAATTGGTCAAGCAATGGCCATGACTCCTCCACATGACTGAAAATGACATAGGATCTACAAATTGCGGTGCAGGGTTTCAGGATAAATCCTGAGGCGATTTGACTGACCTTGTCAGATACAAAAATTGCATTTCTTGTTACAGAGGTCTTGCTTTATCTTGGTCTTAACATCCAGAAGAAGAGCATAAAAACAAAGTATAAAATGTAAATCCATATTGATATGCTGAGGTGTAAAAAGTTCAAGTCAATAACTTCTGACTTTGCCATTCCTGCGGATAACCCACTACTATTATGGACTACTGGACTATATTGGAATATTTTGCTGAGTTCACACACCTACAATATTTAAATGATAATGGGATGCCCATTTCTGACAAAACCAAATCAAAAAAGGGGATACAAAAGAAGAACCATTTTGTAACTGTATATACAAAATAGTTAGGTTAGATGTACAGCTACTTTCTCTTCATTCAATGAATAGAAAGATTTGTACTAATAGTGTTTGTGGACAGGATATCATGTCTGCATGTTGTACTATGAATAACCACTAAGAAGACAACAATATGCAATGTATTAATTATTGAAACTCTCCTTCTAATGTGTTTTGAAACTGTCTCATTGATATTTGTTTCTTAATAAAATTATTAAAAATAAATAAATAAATAAAGTTATCCAAAGTGTTGGAATATACTAATGTATGACTTCAATCTATTTCTTGTAGATGGAGACACTATTTTCTGAAAACTTAAATTAATAAAAGGATAAATCCCCAAGGAGCAAGCTTATGATGTAAAGGGTAAAGATGCAGTCTTGGGAGTGGCAGGAAAGAAACCACATGATTAACTCTTGAAAAAGTCAGTCAATTCTTCTACTAAGATTAAACCCATCAGGACTGAGGCAGTAAGTAGCTCAGAGGTCCAAGAATCTACCTGGCAAACTCAAGGTCCTGAGTTCGATCCCTGCTACCGCACGCAGTGCTGGCCCGGAACCCCAAGGATGACACATACTTGTAATTCCAACACTAGGGAGGATGAGACAGAAGAATCGCTATCAGTATGAACTACATAGCAAGATCTTATTAAAAACAAAAAAGAATCTATCCCTTTCTGGCAAAGACATGACTTTAAGAGTATGGATTTTTACAGACCACTTTTGCAATAGTTTCTGCTGACCGTTACTCAAAGAATTTTGGTCATTTTTCTCCTTTCTAAAATTAGATAGATAGATAGATAGATAGATAGATAGATAGATAGATAGATGATAGAGATAAATATAGATATATGCACACAAGATAGCTAATTGTACTACTTATTTCTATTGGTTTATTGAAATGAATAGTTAATGCCTAAGTTTTAAACTAATTTTGTGAGGGGCCTTCCAGTTGGCTCAATTGTTTAATCACCCGCTCATGCAAATGCAGTCAGGTGCAGGATACTGCAGTTCAATCCCCACCTCCACCTGCCTTAGCAGACCCACCCTTAAGGCAGCCTAAGTCAGAGCCAAAAAAAAAAAAATTCCTTCTCAACTTTTCAGGCTGCACAAACTCAAGGTCCTGAGTTCGATGCCTGGTATCGCACACAGTAGCTCAGTAGAATAAGCACTTGCCTGGCAAGCACAAGGTCCTGAGTTGAATACCCAGTACCGCAAAAATAAATAAATTAATTAATTAATGAATTTTGTATGTCTATACTTAGTAATCTGAACAACTACGTTGAAGGTAACAATATGTAATATGACAGCCATTATTGATTTCCTATAATCTTCTTTTGAAATTCTGTATCATTTTTGTTGTTTTTTTATTTAAAAAAAAACTCAAAAAATTTGACTTCTAAAAAGGTCAAGGTATAGTTTAGATTCAAACTCATTGAGCTCTTTGATTGTTATTGATGAGAAGAAATCTATTTTCATAATCAAATCCCAGAAAAATAGAAATGTGAGTATTATAGAAATAGCTGCACATTTTCTTTGAAATATACACCTTAGAGAAATCCTTCATGGATATCTTAGTACCCCACAGCAATATATACTTGTATAAAACTAATGTCCTCATAAAATAATTTAAAGAAAAAATAAAGTGACTGATACATTTTTAAATGACCTTGTTATATGAGGACTCTGAACATAAAGCTTTCAGCAGAAGATACAATAATGCTTAATAGATTGCAAGTCTGCAGGGGAAAAACTATCATTATTTTCCATTTTCTGTACCATCTACAGGCTAGTGTTACTAAATAAATGTTAAATTATTGTAAAACTTGACCTGAAATGAAAGCCCAATGAAAAGAAAAATATATCATAATCACCACAGTAGCATTTAGAAGGTTTCTAATGGGTAGTGCAAGCATTTGAATAAGATATAAATGTTTTTAAAAGCTTTGTTGACAAGGTAAAATAAAAATCTGGGACAA
>NW_004524583.1:20589578-20590640 GCF_000260255.1 Octodon degus
TTTTTTTTTCCTGTACCAGGGATTGAATTTAGGAACTTGTGCTTGCCAGGCAGGCAGGATTCTGTCTTTATTGTCTATAACATCCCCCAAACTGAGCACAGTATTGGACATAATATGGTTTCCAACAAACTTTTTAAAATATTTTTAGTACAGAGTCTACAAGGTCTAACTACACAGATCTGACTCATAGTGATCTTCCTGTTTTTGGCCACCCAAGCACTGGGATTACAAACATGTGCCACCACACCCAGTCTCAGTCTCCCTCTCAGTGTGCACTGGAGGCAGGGCCAGCACGGCATACCAGAGCTTCCTGGTCCCTGCGTCTGCCTAAGCAGGCACTTTAAGTGCTGAGCTATCTGGCTGGCTCTTCCAATAAACATTTGTTAAATGAATCTACGAAGAATTTAGGGAGGCTGATGTAAAAAGATCACAAGTTCAAGTATTACATAGACAATTTAGCAAGACTCTGTCTTAAAAACCAAAATTATTTCGAAGAACTGGAAGTATAATTCAGTGGTGGAGTTCCCCAGGATCAATCCCCAGTGCTGCAAGAAATGGATTTTTTTCTCTCTTCTCATAATGTGAATCATTATAGTTTCATCCTCATTGTCAGTCTTCCTGATTATTTATTCTAAATCTGAATGAAACAAATGGAAGACATTAAGGAAAGAGATAGATGAAAATAGGTAGTTCATTCTTTTGTACTTCTAATAGTATGCTGGGATGTCAAACGGGAAGCCATCCCTACGTACTGCTTCACATAGGTAAAAGTTTTTACAAGCCAAGGTTTTCAGGGATTAGCAAATCAGTCAGAGGACATTGGAGATTCAAAAGAAAGGAGAATAGTTGGATCCTCAGCACCACAAACCGTGATGGAGCACTGAGATGGAGACTGAGACTGGGCGCACCTGTAATCCCAGCACTTTGGGGGACTGAAAACAGGAGGATCACTATGAGTCTAATCTGTGTAGTGAGACCCTGTAGACCCTATACTAAATACATTTAAAAGCAAAACACAAAACAAATGAGAATAAAAATGTAGACTTTGCCACAAAGTAGCAA
>NW_004524583.1:20590740-20610001 GCF_000260255.1 Octodon degus
TTTATTTATTTATTTATTTATTTATTTATTTGGTACAAGATCTTGATATGCAGCTTGGACTCATAGCGAGCCTCCTGTCTCAGCCTCTTCAGCACTGGGATTACAGCGGTGCACCACCACACCTGGTTTCAGGGCCAGCATGGCGTATGATACCAGGGATTGAACCTGGCTCCTTGTGCTTGCCAGGCAGGTACTTAGGCCAATGAGCTATCTCTCCATTCCTACAAAACTTTTAAGGAGCTTCCACATCCTGACTTCTCCATTCACCCTATTTCACTGAGCCACCAGTACATCTCCAATTGTCCCTTTCTTTGCAATCATTTATTTTTGTGTTCCAGAGAGCATGCAAACATGATTTCCATCTCTCAAAAGCTCACAGTCTAGTATCTTAAGGTACCACAGACCTAAATTCTCATTAACAATTTTAATAGACTCATATTCTCTCCTTAATATTCTTCTATCTGTCCCATCATGCTCGCAGGTTTATATTTTGCTTCAGTGTACTTTACATACACATATATGTATCTATACATAAATATACAGCTAAAAGTTTTTGCAGCATAAATACTTGTGCTTCAGCCTACATAGCTAAATACCTATCCCCTATCTGTTCCTTACAGGACAATATTTGTAGGCAGCTAGCTCCAAACAATTTCCCAGCTTCTATGACACCGAAAGTAATTATATATCATTGCTTCTGGCTGACAATGTATATGCGGAAGTTACTAAGTAGAAGTTCCATTCAAGCACTTTAAAAAGGAATTGATGTGACTATTTGAAATGTAAATCTGAATATGTATATTCCACCCATTGAGAATGGATAAACAGAAATACAGAAGAGACACACTTTGTGGTGACACTCGGAGGATACACGGGTGCCACATTGCCAATTTCCACATTCCTTTATTTTAAACTGTGGCTGGTTGGAAAAGTCTGTTGCAGCCAAACGCAGTCATGACAAGAACTTTCCATTCTGAATACACCTCTTGTTTCACTCCTACAGTGCTCCCTTCTACATCAAGATTATCTAGTTATTATCACCAAAATGACCCATGAACTATGAGACTTTCTTTCTTCCTTATCTCATTGTGGACATAAACTCTCTCCTCTTAACTTTCTAGGTATTTTCTTATCTAAGGGCAAGATAGCAGCTAAAAAGCATAGGAACTGTTCTACTAGACTGGCCTATGTTTGAGGTTTAAATCCCTCCTCTACCTCGAAGCCCCATTAATATTCCGAATCTTAAGCCCTTTAGTGTATTCATCTATACAGAAATGACACTGTCTACTTCAGAAGGTGGCTTACATCAGCGGTCACCAAAGGATAGCCTGTGAGCTAAGGGCAGCACATAGTTCATTTTTGTACATAATTATTTATTGAATTACCCACACCCATTCATTTACTTATTACCTATCCATGATGATGCAGTAGCAGAGTTGAATGTTTGATGGTGTCTCTGCTGCTTACTATCTAGCTTTGAGTTTGGTATAGCAAAGAAGCGAAAGCATGTTAAGAACATTGCGTAGCACCAACAGCAAGTGGGAGGCTCAGGAACTGGCAATGGGGCAGCATGCCTGGAAGGGACAAGAGGCAGGGAAGCACTACTCAGAAGAGTCATGGGAGAGTGCTGCCACGTCTTCTGTGAAGTCATGAATATGGGCAAGCTTCTCACCTTCTCAAGTCAGTGCCCTAAGAATAGGTTCTTGTCTCTGGGCAGATATAAAACACCTGCGATCACAAAGAATAATAGGTAAAGCAGTAGGAACTACTTAAGGAAAGCCAGGGCATTTATCACAGAATACAGTTCTTTCAACTAATTGGAAGTTGTTGTTTACCTCTGTGAGACAGTGAAGTGTCATTTTCAAGGAATAAATGTGGATCTAACTATTATACAGAAAGAAAACACTTTATCTAATGAATACATCTACTAATAGCTATGCATACCTCAGGGAGGGTTTTACTCCTGTGCTCACTGGAGCTCAGTTAAATTCTATACGGTGATGTGATGATTTCTGTTGTGAAAATTTCCCTAGCTTGCCATAAATAAAAGCAAAAACAGGAAATATCAGCAGGTCATGGTGCAACAGAAGTGAAAGAGAAATCCAAGTGATGTTCCTCAGCCAATATTAAAAATACTTTTCCATAGTCTCAAGGGTGAAAAGGTTGAGACTAATTGCATCTTTTGTGAGCAAAAATGTGTGTCTTACATGGGAAAATGTATCATATTTTGCAGAAAAATTATATATTTCATAAAAGTAGCAAAAATATTTAAAATATTTTTTTCCTGGTAGTGTTGGGATTGAGCCCAGGGCCCTGCACCCTAGGCAAGTGCTCTACCAGTGAGCTTCATCCAGCCCTATACTGGAGAATACAGGGAAAGAAATCCCAATTGTGAAGAGGATGTGGAATGAGCTCCTCTAAAGGCAAGGTGTCATGGTCAAATACGCTGGGAAATGTTTAACACCCGTATTATTTTGAAGAATCAGATATATCTTAAGAGATTCAAGCTGTGAAGGACTGACAGAAAAATTATATACTTGGTTTATTCCAGAAGTGTCTTCAAATTTTTCTTTAGAAGATACACTATTATAATTATTATGTTCCTGCCATGCCAGCCTGTGTTCCCAGGTGCACCATGCTGGCCACTGAAACTGGGAATGGTGGTGCATGCCAGTAATCTCAGCTCTGAGGAGGTTGAGACAGATGGGTCACTATGAGTCAGAGCTGCATAGTGAGACCCTGTACAGATAGATAGATAGATAGATAGATAGATAGATAGATAGATAGATAGATAGAGATTTAAAATTAGTATGTTCTAAGGCAAGATTTATAGAATGTTCTTCAATTAAAATGCACCAACAACATAATCTTGCACAAAATACACCCAAAATTCATATTATTTCAAAATTGTATCTGTGTCCATTTTTTTTTTCATTTTAGGGAAGGGTCTACAGGTGTTGTGGGTCTCTCACCCAGTCTCAATTGCTGTCTCAGCATGACCTGGGGGTAGGGCGGGCATGACAGGCCACCCAGGGTCAAACCCAAGCCCCTGTGCCTGCTTGCAGGCACTTTAATCCGCTGAGCTATTCGGCCTGCTCCCCCACTCCCCCTTTTTTTTTCTTTGTGCGTGTGTCCACTATTGATCAAGGTTATATTCATGAAAATCCAGCTGTGGCTTATGTTCTGCCATTACCCTCAAGCACTGTAATAACTTTCTATAAAATTCGTCCTAGATGTGTTTGTGATACATGGTGATTACATTCAGCCTGGGAGATTGATACATAAAAATACCTGATCTTGAAAAGCATTACTTCCCCTCTCTCCCTTCCCTCCTCTCTCCCTCATTCTTCAGATCCCCTTTCCATCTATAAAGATTCTAAGTTTATAAAAACTATATATACATACAAAGTTTGGGGGGTTTTTTAAACCAATTTTACCTTTTCCTTTTCCTCCTATTCTTCAAGAAGGATTCCTATGGGTTGAACTAAAGAGTCAACTCTGTTTCAAGAACTATCTAGACGAGGGCCAGCCAAATAGCTCACCGAATTAAAGCGCCTGCAAGCAGGAACAGGGGCGGGGGTTTGATCCCAGGCCTCCCGTGCAGGCCCGTCCCCGTTCCCGGGGTGCGCTGGGATGGCGATTGAGATGGGGCGTGGTGGCGCGCGGCTATAATAGGTCAGACTCATAGTGACTCTTCTGTTTACAGCCTTCCAAGTACTGTGATTACAGGCACGCGCCACCACGCCGAGTCTCAGCCACTGCTCTGTTAGGTCTACCCAAACAGTCTTTTTTTTTTTTTTTTTTTTTCCTATGCCGGGAATTGAACTCAGGCCCTTGCGCTTGTGAGTCTCCCCAGTCCCTCAAACAGTCCTGAAACAACCTCCATCTCGTACCCGCACAAAGTCTCTTGGTCACCTGCCTTTACCTGCTATTGCCCCAGATGTACTCTGGATCTCTCCGGAGGACTTTTCAAGCCTTACATAGCTCAGTTCATTTGGGAGACAGACAATTCCTCTTTTCTAGGTCTTATTATCTTACCATTACAATCAATTTCCTCAGAAATTCCCCACTAGGATAAAAATTAAAGTACCTGTAATAAATGCATCTGCTAAAGTCTACTCAGAAAACTATAATTGGGCTTTAACTCCTTTTCACCTTCATTTATCCTTCACCTAGTGTTTCTTTCTAGCTTTAGGGCATCCTAACTTTCTTCAAAGTGACCCCATTTCCCTCTTCTCTTGCAAACTTCTCCTGGTAGCGCCCTTTGGTGAGGGCCACTGTTCAGGAGAAAGCGCAGCAGGGATCCTTCAATGTCGCCTCCTCTGGCAGGCACAGCTCTCTTGTTACTGCAAAGCCTCTGGCACCAGAGCTGGGGCATCTTGGAAAAGATTTATCTTGATCTTAACCACCCAGCAGGAAAGTATGAAAAGAAGTATAAAAAGTAAAGCCACATTAATATGCTGAGCTGTACAAAGCTCAAGTCAACAACTTTGGACATTGCCAGTCTTACGCAAAACCCACTACTATTACGGACTACTGGACTCTATTAATAGAGAGATTCTGCTGAATTCAAGCACATACAATATTTAAATGACAATGGAATGCCCTTCTCTGACAAAATGAACCAAAAAAGTGGGATAGAAATGAACGACCCTTTTGTATCTGTATACTCAAAATAGACCGGATAGACAGCTCCACTCTCTTAATTCAATGAATAGAGAGGTTTGTTATAATAGTGTTTGAGACAGTATATCATGTCTGCATCTGGTACAATGAATAACCACTAAGAGAACAATATGCAATGTTGAAATTAATTAATTACTAAAAATGTGCCAGTAATTGGTTGTGAAACTTTCTCACTGATATTTGTTTCTCCATAAAATTATTTTTTTAAAAAGATGTAAAACCTTTCTATGCCCAAGATTCAAACATATTTTACAGGAGCTGGGTGTGCAGCTGAGAAAAGGCCTATGAGGTGGGAGATCTAATTTTGAAGTGCATTCTAAAGTTAGTCTGTCATATTATAGGTTTTTAAGGTTATGAAATTTTAAGTAAGCTTTCTTTGCATAAAATGATAATTATATCTTCTCAATCTACATCAAATACTGCGAGTGAAAGTGAGATCTGAACTTAGTCATATAAACATACCCAGTTCCAGCTCTATCTGCAGCTTTTGAGTGCACGGATTTAATCAACCCTCGATTGCAAATATTCAGAAAAAAATTAATTTGTACTGAACATATAAAGACATTTAAAATCATTATTACTTGAATAGCTTATCATTATTTGCACTGTATTTTTTTTTTGTTTGTTTGCTTTTTATGTAATTAGTGCAGGGTCTACAAGGGTCTCACTACACAGATTGAACTCACAGTGATCCTCCTGTTTTCAGCCTTCCAAGCACTGGGATTAGTCACTTGCCACCATACCCAGTCTTCCACTATCATTTTTAATAAGTGATTTAAGGGCCAGCCAAGTAGCTCAGTGGATTAAAGCACCTGCAAGCAGGTGCAGGGGCTGGGGGTTCAATCCCTGGGCCTGCCGTGCCTGCCCCATCACCAGGGCCCTGCTGAGACAGCCATTGAGACTAGGCTTGGTGGCGAGTGCCTGTAATCTCAGCTCTTGGGAGGCTGTAAACAGGCGGATCAGCATGAGTCTGATCTAGTAGTGAGAACTTAAACACCTTGTAGACCCTTTTCTAAAATAAAAAAGGTGATTTAAATCATTTGGTGAAGATGCATAATTTTACTTAATAAAGAAGACCTTCATGATTTTCTCTAGTTTTTCCTAAAGGAAGTCATTCATCCAAAAAAGTATCAGAAGCTACTGGCATGTTGATGGAGAATCTTAAAAAAAGTGTTCTTCAGGCTGAGTTTAATATCAGTGACAATCAGTTTCCCAATTCCATCTGTTCTTCCAAAGTCATGAAAAGGAGAGGTGCCAGTTGGACTGAAAATACCTAGTGTGAAATGATAACCTCTTACATAGCATCTAGACTTTGTAGCCGGCAGGAAACACAAGGTCTGCACATTTTGTGACAATATTTCTCCAAAATAGCCCTGGCTTGAGAAGTATTTGAGAAAGGCCTAAGTCAGATATATCATGACCCTGGAAAAGGACACATTTGTACAAGTTCCCAGACATGGTCAACCAGTAACCCATTCCTGTTTGCTTCTGACTCCTGCATCTTCTCTCTCCTCTCTGGAACTGCAGCTCATTGGGGGCATATCTATATTTAGTATTTCCTTTGTCCACATGGGTATCTGCAGTGTCTTCAAACTTGGGGAACATGATTCACTCTTTCTCCCCCATAGTTGTTGCTAATTAGAGAATTACCTTGCTACAAACTTGTACAAACACCACGGGCCTATTCTGTGGTTCTCGTCTCCATTAGCTAAGAGAGATGGTAGCAAAAGTAATTCAGAAAGCAAAGCATTTTAATTCAAAACATTTAACTCAAATTGCTTAATAGTGGAACATCATTACTTAATGATATTTGTACAGTTTCTTAAGGCACAAAACTGGGCAATTAATCAAAACAAACTCATCTGTGATTATGGAAAATACAGTCACTAAATGACTAAGTGGACAATAATTTTACAGATGAAAGAAAAATAATCATGAACAGATAGTTTATTGATTTTTTTCATTTGCTAAGAAATTAGGTCCTGGGGACAGTGCTATATGGTATTGAAATAAAGTATGCAGCCTAAGAAGTATAATATAAGCACAACAGTTGAATAGTAAATCAACCAAACTAGTAAGAGCTGTCTAATGTATTACTTAAGGTATTGCACCACTGAGTTCATAAAGAGATGAATTCATTAGGGGAAAATATCTGCACTGAAATGGCATGCTTCACAGGACTGAAACTGAACCTGAAAGTTGGTTAAACTTTGTTGGGGAAGAGAAGGGAAGATAACACCTTTCAGATGAAGTGCAGATCTGGTTCCGAGTCAGGGAAGACTGGTCCCGTGAACCGTAGTCATGGCAACAGCAAGTTGGGGTTTAGAATTTGTCTATACCCTAGAAAGTCCACATCACCCATCAACTCCAAGCAACACAGGTCACTGGAAACCACTGAAAAACTGACATAATTTCATCATTAGCAAGGTAATTGATAGCTGAATTAAAATCTCACTTTAATGAAATCAAGCGATAGCTTTTCCTGTCTCCATGAAAAACTCAGTTCAGATACAAATTATGAAGTGGCTGCCCCTACTGACACTGTACTCAGCACAAACCTTCCAGATGTGATACGAAACAAGTAAGTGGCAGTTCTTGCAGTATCTTTCCTTCTTTCTTCTAAATCAAATCAAAATGTATTAATTAAGGGACTGTGTCCAAGATGGAAAGCACCCAACTTAAATACTTATGTTCTGTATATTTTCTGTTCTAGATTAATTTTTTTTAAATTTCCTAACTGATAATAACTTTTAAAGAATAGCTAAAATTGTATGTATATATATACTTTTTAATATACATTATATAATCTCTGAATTGTATTTTTATTATATTCAGTGCCAGATGGCATTGACTTCAAAAGGCTGATTGAAGAATACAGTGCACGTCTAGATGAACACTTCATTACAGTAGAAGACACATTGCCCTTAACCCCTCTCACAGTACTAGTTCTAGCTTCAAGCACACTTGTCCCACTGTTCTTGCTGTACTCTGAAGCAGCTCTGGATGTCCTCCTCTGAGTGTCTTCAGTTGTGTTGCTGAAGTTACCTCAATGTTCAGCATCAATTCAAAACATTTGTTCTTTCGGTCATTTTGACATTGGAGAAAAGCCAGAAATTCCACAATGCCAGATCAGTGAATAAAGTGACTGAGGACACCACAATGTTTTGATTTGACAGAAATTGCTATGAACATTTGGAATCAATTCAAAATATGAAAAAAAACTTCTACAGCATAACTAAAGATACTCAGAAAGAGGACTTCCAAGAGCTGCTTCAAAAGGTGGCAAGAATGATGGGATAAGTGTATTGGAAATGAGGGAGTTATGAGAAATTGATACACTGAAATTTAAATATTTACTGTAAATTTTCATTGCATACCATATATGTATATCTTATATATAGTATTATGAAATATATATATATATATTTATACACACACATATCCCAGAATTACAAGGAAAGTGAGAATTTTTTAAATAAAACATTTTATATAAAAACATAAGCATTTTAGAATTTTTAAAATGAGACATCAATAACTTGCATCAACCCTGACTCAAGATTAGAAGTAACACATGTAAGCCACAGGTCAGGTCCTCTAAAATTTCTATGGAGACACAGTTCTGTGGTTTGGGTGTTATTTGTTATCAACAGAAGGAGGAAAAATAAGGTTTCTTTTCTCTGGTTACCCACGCAATTAAATTTTTAAAAAGTGAGTACATAAAACTAAAGCAGAGTTAGCATTTTACACACACACACACACACACACGCACACACATATGCACACACACATGCACATACATGCACACATACACACACACACACACACACACACACACTCAGATGGTGGATAAACTTAGCCTTGCACAACAACCCTTAACTAAGATGCTCAGCTATCCAGCTTGTCCTCAGAGAGCAATGAGTTAATATGACTTATATAGTACTTTTGAAAGACCTGTGAACTATAAATTCCCTACATGTTCATCAGACAGGATAAACAAAGTATAGTGACATTTCTAAATTACATTGGATTCCTGTAGAGCCAGCCTCTCTGTAGGATCTTAGGCAAGTCACATCAAAGTCTCCAGAACACTGATGGCTCCTCTATTAACATGACAGGACCAAGTGAGGCCATGGCTCCCCAAGCTATACAAGACTCTGTGTGTGTGTGTGTGTGTGTGTGTGTGTGTGTGTGTGTGTGTGCATGCGCACATGCATTGAGGCTCATGGGTGTGTACACCTGGGCGGGCACAAGTGTGCATATGTGTCCTTTGGAAGACTCTTTGGAGAAGAACACAGAACTCTGTTCCTGGTACTTTTAAGGAAAGGTACACCACCACACAATAATAACGAAGAAGTCTACAAGGCTGATCTCACAACCCTTTTCCCTATGTCTTCATCTGGTACTGAATACAACAACAAAAAAATAATCAATTAATGAATAATGGTTGGAAGACAACACTATGCATTAGACAAATACTATGAAATTCATATTACCTTGTTAAGGGACATTCTGCATCACTTGTAACTTTTTATATTTTAATATTATTTTGTACTCTTTAAAAAATTAAAAATTAAAAACAGTAAATTTCAGATATTAGTTATTCTAGAAGTGAGACCAAAGCCAATGAAGAGAAAGTCGTAGAATGGAGCTTCCATTCTGCTGAGGCCTCTGTCCTGAGCATAAACACACACTATCTGTACATTGTACATATTCTAAATATTATTCTAATTTGTAGATTCATTAATACATCAGGAAGTTGAGGACTGCATGGGAGTTCTTAGCCCTTTCTAGCTGTGTTTCAAGACTCAAGGAAAGCATGGATAAACGGTGAGCACTCTCATCTCCACGCCCACCAAGAGAGCTCAGATAGACTTATTCCCTTAAAAACAAGATGAGGCATTAAGGAAAATGATAGATGTGTACTAGATTTGTCTGAAGCAGTGACTTTAAGTACCTTTAATTACTTGTAATCTTTGACCAGCCAATTTTGGTTTATAACCCAAAGAAATCAACTCTAATGTCTGAAAAAAAAGAAGTATTTATCATCGACATGTTACAGGTATAAGATTCAGGATAGTCTAGATTAGAAATAAGCAGGAATCAAAGATGAGTCAAAATATGATCATGCTCATGGGATAAGCCAGATTAGATGCTGCCCTCGTTCCAGTACCACTGACCCTTCCTTTCTGTGTCATACCATACAGACTCCCTTTTCCTGGGTAGACATAGGCAATGGGCTGAGCTTCAGTCATATGTCACAGGGTAAAGGGAGGTATCCTGGGCTGCTACTCATAGCCACAGTCAGGTACTCTGTTAAATCAGGAACAGGAGTCAGATACTGAGCACCTCTCAAAAATGGCAAGTGGAGGCCGAGGAGATGGCTCAGTGGAATAAGCGCTTCCCTGGCAAGTGCAAGGGCCTGAGTTCAATCCCCAGTTCTGGGGAAAAAAAAAGGCAAATGTCTATTGCGACATTATCTAGATTGTAAGTCATACAGCTGCATTGTTACCCACTTAAATTTTAGGCAAATGTGAGAAAGAAAATATGATTTTCAACTTCAGAAACAGAGAAAATACTTAGACCATAAAGGCAAGAAGAACTGCACAACAGGTTCCCAGGACCTTCATTTTCTAGATGAGTTGTACCCAAAGCGTGCCTGATACTGTATATACTGTATCATGAGGTGCTTGTCATGTTTGAAATTATATATATAATATGTATTTATAAAACATATAATATATATATATATACATATATATATCCACTTCGAAAACTTAAGTAATGACAATCACTGGTAAGAAAAAAAATGAAATAATCTACACAGTTTATAAACTAGTATGACCACAATGGAAAACAGTATGATGATTCCTAAGAAAAGTGAAACTGGAAGTTCCATGTTACACAGTCATTCCCCTTCTAGAGTGAAAGGCTTCATATCAGAGCCTTTCTATGCTCTAATATATACACCCAAGTTTTTCTGTTTGTTTGTTTGTTTGTTTTTGGTGGAACCTGGGATTGAACTCAGGCCCTTGCACTTGCCAGGGAAGTGCTTATTCTACTGAGCCATCTCCCCGGCCTCTGTTTGTTTGTTTTAATGTATTTGGCTCTTGCAGGGTCTCACTATGAAGCTCAGACTCATAGTGATCCTCTTGCTTTCAGCCTCCCCAGTGCTGGGATTATAGGTGTGCACCACCACACCCAGACTCTGGCTGGCCCAGCCCACCCTGGGTGGTGGGATGGGTGCAGCATGTAGTTCTGGGGATCAAACTGTGATCCCTGCACTTGCTTAAGCAGATGCTTTAGTGCACTGTGCTATCTTGCTGGCCCCTACCCAAGTTTGTATAAGCACAATTCCTAACAGCTCAATGTTGGAAGTAGTTTATTCAATGGATGAATGGATAAAAGAAATGTGTCAATGTGCACAACAGAGATCTACTCAGTCATAAAGGACAAGTTTGAGTCAAATCTAGGAAAGTTGATGCACCTTGACCATAAGGTCAAGCAAAATAAATCAGACATGCAAGCTCAACTATCACATGGGCTCTCATCTATGAGAAACCCAAAGTACAATAAAGAGTGAAATAAAAGAAAGTAGGAAGTAGGGAGAGTGATTTTTTTCTCCAAGGGGAAGGGGGACAAGAGATGGAAGGAAGGGGACAGAGAAAAGAAAATGAAGACGTATTATGTACATGCACCGACTCCACGGAAGTAGTGCGGACATCACGTGACACAAACACATAGTAATCAAGAAAATGATCTGGAAAAAAAATCAGATTCAATGGCCATGTTAAAAAAAGTCATTAAACATTCAAAACATTCACTTTATTCAGTTTTCTTTAGTGTCTTCATCATTAACCTCAACAGAGACAGAGTTAGTTCTAAAACGTATGCATTTTGGGGAAATGTTTTAGATAAAAGAAGCATTTTGCCTTATAAAACAATTAGGGTCTTTTCACAAGAAGTAATTTATTGGGCTAACAAAATAGCGCAGCAGTCTAAGGCACCTGTAGGGAAGGAAGCTTAGGCATGCGCAGGTAACACAGTTGGATCCCTGGCGTCATGTGCCACACCAGCCCTGCAAGGGAGGCTGAGCAGGCTACAGGAAGAAAAAAAGATTTAACTTCTTTCTGACCCAGACAAAAGGACCTCTCAAATACTCAGCACCTCATAGTAATTCAATGAACGGCCCTCAGTCAGCCTTTTGTACTGTAAAATGTAGAGCAGCTTACTTGTAAGTCCTACTGAGTTTTGAGCAGGTAGGAACTTTTTCTCTAGCATGAGTGCAATGCCTCCTGTTCAGTGGGGAAAGAGCTACTCTTTCCTAAGTCAATTAATAGAAAACAGAGTGTAAGGAAATAGCTGAAGTCTCGCTGCAGAAAAGCAAAAGGAATAACGATTACAGGAGAAATGCTGGAGCATTAGACCAGAGTGAAAGTTTCCATGCTGTGATGTTCCCCCTCCCCTTGCCTGTAGAATCCCCGGGCCCTTCTTTCTCTAGCACCCATGCCCAGGCAGCTCCACCAGCCTTCACACTGACCATTTCCTTATAATGAACACAACATCTGAGAGCATCACTGAAATCACTTCCTTTCATTTCATCCCCTTTAATTAAATGTCAATGAAAGAAATTAATCCTCAGCATGGGGGGGAGTCTGAGAGGGAGAGGGATCAAGTGTTTTATCAGCACATCCCACCAACAACTTTGTACTTGGCTTTGTGTCCAGGCAGCAGATTATTGTAGCTTGCCTGACAAACATGATTAATAACTCAGCGAGAGCCTTTGTACTGGACGGAGTGCTTGCCAAAAATGGCAGACCTCAACGGAGAGGGGGGCCCTGCAGTGACAGTTACTTCCCTGCCCCGTGACCCCTCTTTGTAATTAAAACCCAAACTCAATTATGTAGCTAACACTCAATGACACATCACCGCCCTCCTGCAAGTCATCACTGCTGACACTGAGATTATTTCCCCAGCCCGAAAATAAAGTGAGGAGAAATATGCTGATCTCTCACTGTGTGGCTTCCATGCTCCAGTTTTGCGGCCACTGAGCCCTGTCAGGTTTATAACCTCTATTGCTGTGCACAGGAGACTGTCTTTGTTGGGGGACAGAAACACCACGAATCTGTGCTTTTTGCAACCCTTTTTTCCTGCTACCATTTAAAAGTTGGCTCTAGCAGAAATGAAAGAAAATCCCCACTCTGGGCTATCCTCTGACACAATACAAATCAGAGCAGTGGTCAGTAACCCAGTCCAGGCTGGGCGGCTACTATCACTGCTGCTGAACAGCTTTGTCAACTGTACTCCTTTCCTCCCTTTGGTGCAGTTTGTTCCTTGCTGTTGGGTGCAGTGTCTTCCCTGCTGAGGCAGCTTCCAAACAGCAGCTGTGCTTCCGCCCACCAGCATCCCAACGATGTCAGCCAGCTCAAGTAAACAGGTTGTGCAATTTGACCCCTCCCACACATGCACGTGCAAGGAAGCGCTGCAAAGATGTGCATTTCAGCGCTGGGGATGCCTCCAAGGAAGCAGCAGACCCACACGAGGGAGGCTAGATCCTGCCTGCTTTGATTTTGAGGGAATAATCACTTTATTTATAAGGTTCCCCTCCTACCACTGCTCTGCAAAAGAAGTCACAATGGTGACTAGATAAAAACATTTATTAAGACATCATAAGCCACCCTGAAGGTACAGGAATAAAAATAAAGAAGGAATTTGCAAACGTGGGGCTTTCAAAAGGGTCAAAAGAGAGATAAGCAAGCAAATGAGAGATCTGTGGAAAGCAGGGAGGCCAGCTCCTGAATGAGCTCCACAGCAACAGCACTGAAGCCCGAGGCCTCTTCCAGAAAGGCAAGAGCTGCATGCCGAAACACACCGGCAGAGTGCACGTGAGTGGTCTGCTGGAGGAAACAGGAACTGCAGGCCCTCCACCCTGGGTGAACCCCAGTGCTCTGTTGTTCTCTGTGAGAGTTCGAGGGCCTGCCATGGGAAATCTATTTCACTGGTAGCTTAACTCTTCAGGTAAACATATTTTTTTTCTCACTCTCCACTGAGGAGCTTGGCGTTTTCAAATACAAACTTGTAATCATCCTGTATTAATTCTTCTGTGGTTTGAATATATCTCCCAAGAGTTCGTGTATTGAGACTTCACCCTCAAATGTATATGGTGGAAGTATTTGGCAGTGAGGCCTCTGGGAGCCAAGTAGTGCCAGGTCAGATGAAGAGAGGAACCACCCTAACTGCATTAGGGGCTTTATAAGAAGGAAAGAGCCCCAAGCTAGCAGCCTGCCTGTCAGGCTGTGGGATGCCCTCGCACCACATCACAACACAGCAAAAGAGAACTCCCTCGACAGATGCTGAACACCTGCTCGCTCCATGTCCTTGGACTGCTCATCTTCCAGAAGAGTGAGACAAATTAACTTCAATTCTTTATAAATCTCCTAATCTCCCCATAACATCAACATTGAACCTAACTACTGAATTATATTCGGCTCTCATCCAACTGGGTTTGAAACCAAAATCAAAGCAAGAATCAAGTTCATAAACCAAGGAACCATTGTATTTTTTAAAGGAATGACTAACACACCTTCTAATCTTCAAGAGAAAGCCATTTCAGAGAAGACAAAAGTAATCAAGCTCTACAATAACTGATCTTTGCTGCGCCTGCATATAAGAAAAGGTGTATGAGTGTGCATTTTGGTGTGTGTCCCACGTGGACACACATACAGTGCCACTGTGCTTTTTCTTGCTCTGACCCATTAATATCTAACCTCATAGAATGCAGCAGTCCACCACCCACCATCAAGAAGAAGTCATACTAAATAAAATATTCATTGCTGCCACTTAGTTTTTTTCACTATTTTGGGGAGAAATTCTAATTCTCCTGAATACCGGAACAAATTGTGTTTTAAGCACTTCTGTAAGAAATTTCATAATTATTTTAAGATTACTGCACTAGTTCAAACTGACAACAGTATACATTAATGGATAATGCTATTGTGGATGACATCATGTTTGGGTAAGTAAGAGTTAGAAAAATGATAGAGTCTTTTTGCCTTTTTGAGACAGGATCTGGTTATGCAGTTCAGAGTGGCCTTGTGCTCACTTTGTAACCCAGGCTGGTCTTGAACTCACAGAGATTCTTATGCCTCAACCTTCCAAGTGCTGAGATTACAGAGGCATGTGCTGCCACCTTCAGAAAAAAATGATTTCATAAAACATGTTTATTGAGGGCTGGCCAGATAGCTCAGCCAACTAAAGTGACTGCTTAAGCAGGCATAGTGACCGGGGTTCGATTCCCAGCATGCCATGCCGGCCTCGCCCCGGGGTGCGCTGAGATGTGACTAAGACTGGGCATGGTGGTGCATGTAAAGGGTTAATAGAGTTTTGCCTTAATTGTGGAAAATTATAAAAACCCCTTGTGCTTCCTGTTATCTGCTCTAAAAAATGTGTTCTCCCTTTCGGCTCAAGGATGTTCAACAATAAATAACTGTTTCTTGTCAAGGCAGCAAGCTAACACAAACTCCCTCCCCAACCATCTCCTGTAACATAGTCAGCTTAAGATGTATCTTGTAAAAATATACACTTATCACTAAGCTGTAAAAGACCTTTTAGTTATAAACAGTTTGCAGCTGTGTCAAATGAATTCAATTTCTATTGTTCTGTGCTAGATAACAAGTTTCCTTACCAAACTGGATGTGATTTCTGTTATAAATACCCCCTTGCTACCTACGTTTGGGACTGATCAGCCTTCTCCTGCGAGAGAAGTGGCTGACAGACTTGAGCTCAGTAAATAAAAGGCTCTATTGAAATTTCTCTCTGGTTGATCCGGTTCCTATGCAGAGCTGACCCATAACAGTGCGTGCTTGTTATTCCAGTGCTTTGGAGGCTGAAAACAGGAGGATCGCTACAAATCTGTTCTGTGTAGTGAGACCCTGTAAGATCCTGTACTAAATACTTTTTCAATAAAGTTGATCGGAGATGGCTTTCTCATGAGACGTACCCAACACCCAGGCATCTAGATAAAGAATCTAGAATGACTTTAACAAGTTTGTGGAAAGCGGAGCCAAACAGTTTTTGAGAATGGCAGTCTGTCCTTCTCAGATGAGAAATGCAAGGATAACTGCATGCATATTAAGTGTTGTAAAAGAAGTATGCTTCCAATTTGCTAATGTTCATCCAAGAAAAAAGAGCCTTCAGCATGACTCAGGACTCTGTGCCGTGTGTGTGCTGCAAACCATCAATCAAACAGGCTCACTTCATTTTTTTCATTGGGGGTGATTGTGATTAATACCTTACATAAAACTAAAAATTACATTTATCAGAAGTTCCCACTCAAAATATCTAAACTGATCGATTTGTACATAGAAAATAATTCTCTGGAATGAAAGCCCCATCTTGACCTTTTCTCATTTATCGTGATCTTTGCCATTTCTCCCTCTGAAATTCAGTAGGGACAATTTATATAAAACTGTAACGTCAATAATACAGATTGCACAAACAATCAATCTTAAGATTTTAAGTTAATATGTTATTTCAGTGAATTATACTGAGATATTTCAGTTATAGGCTTTAGGGATAGAAGTATAATATTAGTACTATCATAATATTAACAATAATCATAATGATTTTTTTAATTTAGTACATAGTCTCACTACACAGCTCGGACTCCTAGTTATCCTCCTGTTTTTTAGCCTCCCAAGACCTGGGATTACAGGTGAGCACCACAATGCCTAGTCTCAGTCGCCATCTCAGTGCGCCCCTGGGTGGGGCCAGCACAGCATGTGCGGGATTGAACCCCCAGCTCCTGAGTCTGCCTAAGCAGGCACGTTAATCCACGGAGCTGTCCGGCTGGCCCTACCACAATGATTACTGACATAGAAAAAAAATCAACTTCTGTAAATTGTTCTAACACCTTCTAGATTCACAAAAGGTGCTTTGAGCTCCTTCTGTGTGCTGGGAGCAAGTGTAGTACAGAGAAAACAAACAAATAAACCACAGTCTTTTATCTCAAATAGTCATTTGAACAAAGAGCTAGAACAAAAAAAACAACAGCACTCTGATGGTGCATTATTGGCCAAAAATACACTGGGCTGCACATAACAGAAACCCAGTTCCCAGTGTTTTTAAGAGGAAGGAAGTGTGTGTGTGTGTGTGTGTGTGTGTGTGTGTGCATGCGCATGTGCACACAGGGTCTCACTATGCAGCTCAGACTCAGAGTGATCCTGCTGATTTCTGCCTCCCTAGTGCTGGGATTACAGGTGCGCTACCACGCCCCAACTGCATCGCCGGCTCAGCACGCCAGGGGCCGGGCTGGCGCGGCAAGCAAAAGAAAGAAATTTATTCGTCTCACTTCAGAAGAAACCTGAGGACAAGTCAGCCAGCTGCTGGTTCCATGGCTTAATGATATCATCCGATATCCAGAGGCTTCTTACCTTTTGATTTCATATCTTTTTAACTGTGACCTTCATCCTTAGGTCACAAACTGGCATAACTAAGCCATTCATTATATTCAGAGTCCAGGAAATAAAGGAAGGGTCAAAGGCAAATAAAAGTATACGAGCCAAATCTCCCTTCTTTAAAAATGTTTGTTATGGGGACAACCCACTCGGGCTCCCCTCCTGTCCCTCTCTCAGACAGGAGTTTTCTTTCCCTCAATAAACATATTCTACTCATTAAAAAAAAATATTAGTTAGAAGGGCCAGCAAGATAGATCAGCCGGCTAAGTATTGCTTAGGCAGGAGCAGGGACCAGTGTTCGATCCCCAGTACTACATGCTGCACTGACCCCACACCTGGGCGTGCTGTGCCAGCAACTAAGCTCAGGCATGGGTGGTGCAGGCCAGTAATACCAGTGCCAGGGAGGCTAAAAGCAGGAGCATCACTATGAGTCCGAGCTGCATAGTGAAACCCTGTACCAAATATATATATATATAAAATGAAATAAAATAAAATAAATGTTTGTCAGAAATGTCCTTATTTCTGTGGCCATGGGACCGAAGAATTACCCAGTGTAGGAAGGATGCTATGCCAGAGGAAAGGAAAACTCAGAGCTCCCAAGAAATGCTGATAAGAACTAAGGTAGATAGACTGAGAAGAAATTAGTCATTTCCAGCCAAGGAAATAGAGGTGCCCCTACCATGGCGAGGAGCTCAGTGTGTTTAGAGCCTGGGCTTGTGTGGGCATCTGGACAAGATGAGACTGGAGATATGAGAAAAGATGAGGGACAACAAGTACAGGAGAGCTCTAAAGAACATTTGTCGCTGTGCCACACTATGACGTCTGGCTTCAGAGTGAAGTTGAAGGGTGACTGTCTTCACAAAAAGCCCTGTGCTGGGCACTACGGCCTTGGTCCTGTCTCCCTACAGAGGAGGATGGTGGAACAACATTTTTTTATTTTTCTCTCCCTTCTTGACTCCTCCACCTCCACAATAAGGAGAAAGTGGTCTGATTGGTAAATAGGGAGAGGGCACTGGAGGTGCTCAGTTTGGCCCCCTCCGCTTCCTCTTTGCCTTTTACTTGGGGAGAATCTACCCCTGCATGAAGCTGTCCAGGACTGCCAGGACTGTAACCATATCCATAAATCAATTTCTGCTCTAGGTTAAGGATGTTAATAGCATCAGGAAGCAGCTAACTTACTCAATCTTGCTTTACCAGTAACTGCTGCTCCTTATCTTCAATTTATTTCCTCTCATGATGAGATTTCAAGTTGTTCCCTACAACCACGGGTGAGTGAATCTCTATAACATCCCCTTACTCTAGAGCTCATTTTCAGTCAGTTTCCATGTTCTCCCCCTCATGGGACACCCAGATGTGGAGAAATCCCCTCTCTCCACCATGGTAGTGAACAAGCTAAGCCGAGTTGCAGCCAATGCCTACCTGGCAGGTGGTCCTTACAGGAGTATTTTGGATGCCTATCTGTTACTTTTCATTAGAAATAAGTTTAGCCAGGAAAACTAAGCCTGGCACTCACATCCTGCAAAATTTTGGCCCCAACTCTCCAGGGTCTCCACAACAAAGCTCTGCCTTAATTATATCTGGCAAAATATTTGAAAATAGAATCCAAAAAGCAAAGGAAGTATATTGCTGACAATGATAGTACTCAAAGAGTCACATTTGCCTTGCTAATGGACTTGTGTTAAAAAAAGAAAAGTAGAAATTCAAATCACAGGCTTCTTACCTAGACATGTTCTCTGGACTTCTGTGGAAAGCTCATTAGCATATTCCGTAGTCTCTCTTGATTGAAAAACACAGGGTACAGCTGAGCAGACATTGCGCAAACAGACTCCAAAAGCATCAGCAGAGAACAGTGATGTCAAATAGCAGCTTTAATGAGAGTATTGTTGTTCAGAGATAAGAAATTGCAAGCACTGAGCATGAGGTGGAAAGTGCAGGAAGAACTGCATAGAAGTAAGGGCTGAAACATAAAGACAAAAGTTGGACTCCACCTTCTTCAGCCCCAGGGATGAAAGACAAATAGAACAACTTCCAGATTTTATTCTATGTGCAAGTACAAAGCACACAGGTGTTTCTTGACAAAGTTTTCCATCAACAAATTATATTGCAGTTATATATAAATTGTA
>NW_004524583.1:20616096-20620636 GCF_000260255.1 Octodon degus
ACCCATAATCCCAGCATTAGATCATGAATTAATCACAAACCCTAGAAGCCTCCCCATGACTGCATGAGGCTTTGCAGGCACAAGTAGGCACACACCATACCAGTAGACTATCCTTCTTAAATATAAAGATAAAATAAACTCCAAATAAGAATCTATGCTAAGTCAATGTTTTGGAGATTTTACTTAGTGTGTTTGCCAAACGAGATTTTGGAAAGTTATGTGGTGCCTCCCTCTTAGGTTCTGGCAAACCTGATTCCTGCTGTGTATTCCCAGGTGTCCTTAGACTAACAGAAAGGTCAGGGCTCAAAGTTAGCACCCCAGAACTCTAGCAATGCTTTAGCTACACTCAAAATTGTTAAATCAGTGTAATATATTTTTTTCACAATTCTAAAACAAAAGGTGAAGCAGCTTTTAAGCTAAGTAAGGAAAGGATGTAGAAAGATACATAAATCATTGTTCCAAATGGAGCAGTTTGTGAACATAAGGACATACAAGAAATAGCATCATGTGATGCCTTTCATTGCTCAGAGTTTGGATTCAGTAAATATTTAAAAGGGAACCCATTGTGCCCATTGCCTTACATTAGGAAAAAAGATAGGGACATTTGGAAAAAAAATGTCTTCTAAAAACTTTTTCCTTTTTTAAAAAAAAATGTTTTCATATTTCCTTGATCAAAACTTGCAAAGCTATTTCTTTATTAAAAAAGTACTGTGAACATCAGTCTTTGAAACAATGAAATAGAGATGTTTAGGCTTGCCAGAAACAGCAAGCTTTGCTTGTGGCAAGTTCATAAAATTTTATAATTCCACCACAAGAAACAGCATCACAGTTTTCCTCATAAGACCTATGTTTCCAGTTGGAAATGTGAAAATTTTGCTCCCCAAAAAAGCGTGTTTTACAAAAAGGTTAAGATTGATTTTTTTTTTTTATTATTTGAATTCTGGGCAAGGTGGAGCCAAGCCACAGTGGGAAAGGCAGTGATGACTGCAATGTGAATAGGAAGCAGAAAAGGGAGAGGTGGGAGGGACGGAAGCACAGAGCCCAAGAGGTCCTGAGAAAGACAGAAAGGAACTACGTGGTGACGGCCATGTGGTAAGCTCATCACAGAAGCAGTTTTGAGTAGTGCTCAAGTATCGGGGACAGAACATCAAATATCTTCACGAAGATCCTAGAACCAGCACTGCCTAAAATGGATGTTATTTCTGTACAAAGCCAGCCTCTTTTCTATGTTCTTTTCTCTGGTATTTTTTTAAATGAAAACTTCCAGGTATGATTGTACAGTTTTGAGGAGAAAGGAGTCTGCTTTTGTATTTGGACTAAATTTTCAAGGTTTAATTTCCCTGGCCTGGGGAGATAGCTCAGTGCCCTAAGTGCCTGCCTGGCAAGTACAAGGTCCTGTGTTTGATCCATGGTACAAAAAAAAAAAAAAATCTGGGCTCAGGGAGATAGCTCAGTAGAATGTGCAGGGTACTGAGTTCAATCCCCAGTACCGCAAAAAAAAAAGTTTAATTTCCCAAAACAAGCTTTGTAGAAGGACAGAAGGATATAAAAGTAAAACTTTAAGAACTTTCACTGGGGCTGGGGAGATGGCTCAGTGGAATAAGAGCTTCCCTGGCAAGCACAAGGACCTGAGTTCAATCCCCTGTTCTGCAAAAAAAAAAAAAAAAAAAAAAAAAAAAAAGAACTTTCACAAACATCTTATCCCTCCCTCAAATATTTTGAAAGCTTCCTAAAGCTATGTTCTGTAAGTTACAGTTATGGATCCTGCAGAACTTGCTTCATTCTGCCAGTTCCAGCAATTGAATTGACAGAACATGCAGCCATATATTATATATAAAGCAAAGCAGATGAACTGGAAAGGGTTGTACAACAAAGATATTCAAATACATTGTTTTAATAATAATAAATTACTAATAAATAATTACAACTACTAATAAATTACTACTATTGGAGGTGTGGTGGAGACAATACAGCACTGATAGCTATTTCTTTATTAAATAAAGGGCCTTCCACTGTCTCTAAAGACCCTTGATATCATTCTCTTCCTAACCCAAACAGTGTTTTCTCTTTTAGTCTTTAGATAGAGAAATGGATTTTAATTTTCAGAATAGTCCAATGTGGGCTTTGCAAAATAGCCTATTTTGCATACATGTAATTTTCCCAGGCAATGGATCCACAAAACGCAAAATAAATACAGATTCTCTTATCAGTCACAACTGAGCTATCAGATAAAGGCGAGCGGGCTCATAAAATATTCAACTGAATTCCACTATGCTGCACAAAGTACCCATCCTAAACAATCCAGGGAAGTCCTCATATTTCTGGTGTATAGGACATGTCAGGATGCTGGAGAAGATAAAGGCATATGAGTGCTGAAGAGGAAAGGTCTACTCGCTCGGTGTTACTCAATCTACACATTCACCAGGAGCTGACAATGGAAGAAGGGATCATCCCATCTCACAACTCAGGAAAGGAGTTCAATAAGTGTCCAGCTATTTGCAATAATGAATCAATTGAGACACTTTCACCACATTCCACAACCTGAACTAGATGGAATTTTAAAAAGAGAGAACTGAAGGATATTAATGTCTGCTGAATTTGTAAAGAATTATTTGAAAATTTCCTCATAGTGAAGAAGCTTAGGCTACTTTTCCGGAGAAGAAATTCCTTTAATGAAGAATATCTTGTTCAGTTTGAGGGGACAAAAACTTTCAGGCATGTGATAAGTAATGAATGAAATGGAGATCCCAAAATACTCATGATTCTGAGCAATATTTCAAAAATCCATCAATCAACAGGACAAACTACGAGACTGGAAGAGCAGAAATGGCTACAGTTCACTGGGTACTCATAAAAGGGGACTTTATAGCACAGGAACAGGGCCAGTGAGGTAGCTCAGCAGACTAAGGACCTACCTAGGAAAGCACAGAAACCAGGGTTCAATCCCCAGCACCACATACAGCACAGCCCTGCCCCCAAGCATGCTAAACCAGCTACTGAGACCGGGTGTGGTAGTGCATGCCTGTAATCCCAGCACTGGGGAGGCTGAAAACAGGAGGACCGCTAGGAGTCTGAGCTGCATAGTGAGATCCTGTACCAAATACATTATAAATAAATAAATAAATAAATAAATAAATAAATAAATAAAGGAACAATGCACAAATATCACAGAAAGTCAGTGAAGGAATTAGGTAAAAGAGAATGAAAAATACCAATGATATATATACTGAAAATAGAAAACCTCAGTCACTGATAATAATGCATTGAAAGGAGACGGGAGGGAGAGAGAGAGAGAGAGAGAGAGAGAGAGAGAGAGAGAGAGAGAGAGAGAGAGGGCACAAGCAGAATGTTTTGGGTACATGCTAATTTAGCCCACCATCTACCTAGGAAGTAAGAAGACAAGCTTATTTCTCAAGCTTTGCTCTACCTCTGAACTCCCTGCAGAATCTTGATAATGCAGATTCTGACTCGGAGAGGACAATAATTTAACTTTGACCTCACGCAGAAGCTGCTGATCCATATAAGTTACACTGCATATCAGAGTACCTAGGATTTATACTCATTAGACCAGTGAAACCTTCACAAACCAACAGTGGCATGCCTGGAGGTGATTTAAGAGAATGGATCAGCTTGTTTTCTGGGTCTCTTTCATATTCTGTGTGCATGGCTTGGCCTTTTGCTAAACATGTAATAGAGAAAGAGAGAGAGAGACAGAAGAGAGAGGAGAGAGGCAGTGGAGAGGAGAGACGCAGAGGAGAGGAGAGAAAGAGGGGAGAGGAGACAGAGAGAAGAGAGGGGGAAGGAGAAATAGAGAGAAGAGAGAGAGAAAGAGAGAAAGGTGGCATCAAAATTTTCATTTGCATTCTCTCTCACTTTCTGACTAATTGAGGACACATTTTTCTTTCAATTTTCTGGGATTTAGTTCTTTAAAATGATTATGAAATCCTCAATGTACTTATTTTTGAGAATTAAAATGAGGCTCTGTAAAATATATATATTTCCTGTTACTGGGACAACATAATCAACACTCGCAATGTAAAGAAGAGAAGATTTAATGTGACTTACAGTTGCCCTGTGTTCAGTTCATAGTCAGCTGGCTCCAACACACTATCAGATATCAGAAATGTCCAGGTGTATCAGATGACATCATGGAAGAAGACTGCTCAGCCTTGGTGGACAGAAAGCAGAGAGGAAGAGAGGAGCTGAGGACAGGGACACCCTACTCCAGGCTGTGCCCCGGAGACCAGCCAGGACCTACCTCTAAACAGCACAGCCTGCTATCAACTCATTCATGGACTGACCCACTGGAAAGGGTAGGGTCACCTCGGTCTCGTAACCTTCCCCCCATCTGCCACTGAACCTCAGACTGGGGGCCCTTCTGGATCCAAACAAAAGACAACTCTCAGTCCCTTTTTCATTTCTACACTGAACAGTAAGTATACTTAATATTGACAGAATCTCAGGACAAATCCTGAGGGCATTTCACTGACCTTCTCAGACCAAAAAGCTACAACTCTTGTTGCATAGGTCCTGCTTTACC
>NW_004524583.1:20624209-20625423 GCF_000260255.1 Octodon degus
ATAGATATATAGTTACATTCTCTTAATGAATAGAATGATATGTTCTCATGGTGTTTGTAAATAGAATATCAAGTCCGCATCTTGTACAGCAATTAACCACTAAGAATATTTGCAGTGTGTTAATTATTGAAACTGTCCTATCAATTTGATTTGAAACTGTCTCATTGCTGTTTGTTTATCAATAAAATTATGTCAAAAAAAAAGGAAAGAAACCTGAGATGCCACGGACCCGTGTTGGAAATAACTGCATGAGGCCATGTGGCGTCCATGCAGAAGAGAGTGCACGTATGACCCAGGAGGGTGCAGTGGTCACCAGCCAGGCGGCAGGGTCCTTCTGCCATGGCTGAGATCTACTAAGCGGGACCACACCAGCTGAGACTTCTGCTCAAGACAGCACGGAGCTGCATCTCCTGTGGGTTGAACTCAGCACACAACAGAAGAAATTGAAAATCAACACGGCTTCAGATGTCTAGGCAAATGAGTCTCCCTATTCTGTAACCACCTTGGCTCCCACCCACGGCCCTTAGGCAGAAAATGGGGGAAGAGAAAGGTGAACCGTCAGAGGCCTCCTCCCAGCCAGGACCAATGACTCCTGGTCCAGACAAGGGGCAGACAGAGATAAAGGAAGGCAAAGCCCGGTGCCTGTTTAGGTTGGAGCAGAAGCCTGAGAGGTGAAAGGGCCCTGGAATTTGAGCAGAATCTCCCAGAAATAACTCCTGCTAGTCACTGCCTGGGAGACAGCAGGGTTGTTTGGAAAGCAATTTGATGAACACTAATTTGGGTACCTATGTGGACACTTATTTAATGTAAGAAAATGAAATTAGCCTATAATACAAATTTTTAAAAGTGTGAGAATGCTGCCCACATCACAAATCTGGAAAAAATATTCTTGGTCACTAATTAATTCATGTTCCTAATCATTTATTTTTTTCTTGTCTTTTTCAGTTTTCACACACACATATTTTTTCTGGATTATTTGTTCAGCCCTTATAAAGCTACAGCATTGTTGCATATTTTCTCAAGGTCAAATATGAGAGTAATACCAGTTTTGTCCTACCATCATTGATATGTTAGTAGTACTGGTGCTTTACTTAATCTTTATAGCCCTGCTTTTGTCGTTAATGGTCTGTAGACTTTTGGGACACTTTGTCAAATTTAGGGAAATGTCTGTTAAGTTTCTTTCCTGAATAAATTGCAAGATTTGTGGCATTTCA
>NW_004524583.1:20626229-20627296 GCF_000260255.1 Octodon degus
CATGGTGATAGACCTGGGCCAAGTTTTAGTTTTCGGCATGTAGAGAGCCAGTTTTTCCAGCACCATCTGTCAAAGAGGCTATCTTTCCTCCAGTGAGTATGGTTGGCCCTTTGTCAAAGATAAGGTTGCAGAGTGTGATCATAGGGGACTCAGTGTCTTCTAATCTATTCCATTGATACTCAGATCTATTTTGTTGCCAGTAACATGCTGATTTTATCACAATAACCTTCTACTATAATTTCAACTCAGAAATTGTAATGCCTCCTGCCTTGTCTTTATTGCCCAGGATTGCCTTTGCTATTCTAGGTCTTTTCTGGTTCCAAATAAATTTTAGTAATGATTTTTCTGGTCTGTGACATATGTCGGTTGTAGTTTGATAGGGATTGCATTAAATCTGTACAGCAATTTTGGGTGTATGGCCATCTTCACAAAATTGTTTCTTCTGACCCAAGTGCAGGGAATATCTTTCCATTTTGTGAAATCATCTATGATCTCTCTTTTCAGAGTACTGTTATTTTCCTCGAAAAGATCTTTGACTTCTTTAGTTAGATTAATTCCAAGGTATTTCATTTTCAGCAGTGCTATTGTAAAAGGTATTGTTTCTCTAATTTCCCTCTCAGTGTGTTTGTTGTCTGTGTAGAGGAATGCTATTGACTTTTGAGTATTGACTTTATAACTGGCTATGCTACTGAAGTTGTGTACTAATTCTAGTAGCTTTGTGGTGGAGTTTTTTGGGTCTTCCAAGTAAAGTATCATGCCATTTGCAAATAATGAGAATTTAGCTTCTTCTTTACCTATTCTTCTTCCTTTTGCATCTTTCTCTTGTCTAATGGCTGTAGCTAATGATTCCAGAACTATATTGAATAGAATTGGTGATAGAGAACAACCTTGTCTTGTACCAGATCTAAGAGTAAAAGATTTCAGTTTTTCCCCATTTAGAATTATGTTAGCCATTTGGTTTTCATAAACGACTTTTACCAGATTAAAGTAGAGGCCATTTATTCCAATTTTCTGTAGGACTTTGAACATGAATGAGTGTTGGACTTTGTCAAAAGCCTTTTCTGCAT
>NW_004524583.1:20627396-20639072 GCF_000260255.1 Octodon degus
AAAATAAAAAAAAATAATAAAAAAAAATAAAAAAAATATTGACAGAGCTGACTATGGCTATAACACTTTCACAAACCCTTGTGTTTTGTCCTTTCAAAGTCTTGTGACATGTTCAAATTTAGCACTCTACAAAGGTGAGGAAACTGAATTCAGAGAAGTATAGTTCAGTAAGCAAGACTCTAAGGTTTTGACTGGGTGCGCCTCGATTCTAACCCAATTCAAATCCACCCTTTATCGAAATTTTATCATTAGAAGAATGAAATAAGGCTTTGGAGAAAGCTCAGCAGTCTAAGTGCCTACCTGCAAGTGCAAGGAGCTGGGTTTGAACCCTGGTACCACATGCCCTGCAGGCCTGAACACTGAGCCAGGCCACTGAAAACAGGTGTGGTGGTGCACACCTATCCCAGTGCTGGGGAGGCTGAGACAGGAGGATCACTATGAGTCCAAGCTGTGTAGTGAGACCCTGTACCAAATAAATAAATAAATAAATAAATAAATAAATAAATTTGGTAATATGTGTAAAATACCTACCAGAACTTCCTGAAAAATGCAGTTTGTACCTGTTACTTCTTAAACTGTCATTATGACTATGAAAAGAATTTTTTTAATGTATTTGATACAGGTCTCACTACACAGCTCAGACTTGTAGTGATCCTCTTGTTTCAGCCTCCCCAGAGATAGAATTACAGGAGTACACCACCATGCCTGGACTCAGGGGCTGGCTCAGCATACCTGGCAGTGGGGCCAGCAGGGCAAACCCCATCCCTGAGCTTGCCTAGGCAGGTGCTTAGCCTGCTGAGCTCTCTCGCAGGCCTGAGAAAGAATTTCTTCAAGTCATTGCTTTAGTTTGCTGGTGTTTCCATAGCAAAGTACCACAAACTGGGAGTTCTAACAACAAAAATGTATTGCATCATGGTTATAAAGACAAGAAGTCCAAAACTGAGGGGATGGAAACGTCATTTCTTGGCGAGAATTATGAGGCAAGAAGCTTATGGTCAGGATCCTTGGCTTGGTGAGCCGCCTTCTCCCCCATGTCTCTACAGAGTCACTGTGTGTGTCTTTGTGATGCAGTTCCTTCTTCTGATGAGGAAGCTAGTCTGTGGTTGCAGGCCATCCTGGTTACTTTTTATTCCAACACTCAAAATGAAGGAAAGAAAGGTTTGTTTGGCTCACAGTTTGTGGAAGTTTAAGTTCATACTCTGCTGGTTCGAATGCAAAGGACAGCAGCTTATGGTGGCAGAAAACAATGAAGAACAGGGGAGAGCAGCAGCTGCAGCGTCCATTAAGCCTCTTCCTTCTACGCTGACGGTGAAGACAGATCAGCACTCCTCCAAAGTGGCGTGGCTGCTAAGATCAAGCTCCTCCAACGACTAGGACTCCTCCAAAGAAACAGGGCAGGGCATCCAGGAAGCCTTCTTCAACTCCTTTATATACTCATTTTGTGTTGAGTCACTCTGCATTGGCCCATGGTCCTAAGGGCGGAAACAACTGCACCCCAGTGCCGCCCAATAGCTCCCCAGGGTGGAAACCATCGCCCCCCAGTTTGGGCCCGGAACTTCCAGAGCGGCTTCAGCCAAGTTGACACAGTTTATCAACTACTACAATGCCCCCCCCCGCCTTGTTTCATGGCCATTACCCTCCTAAAGCCCCTCTATCTAAATAAGGTTACATCCTAAGGTACTGAGTTAGGATTTAAAAATACAAATGCAACAAGAGAGAGGAAAATTCAGTCCTAAATTTTAAAAGATCAAAAACATGGCATTGAAGTTAAAAAAAAAAAAAGCAAGAAGACTTTGGAAGATAAAAAATGAATACAATACATGATCTATGAATTTGAATATCAACTGTACACAGGGGACTACAAACAGGCAATTTCATGAGCTAGAACATCAGAAAGGCTTGAAAAAATGTTGGTAATGCATTTTCCTAAAACAAGAATATTTCTTTGAAAATTGTATACAATAGTATTGTCCTCCAACCTATGCATTACAACAAATACTGTGAAATTCATATTACTCTGTTAAGTGAAATTCTGTATCACTTGTAATTTTTCTGTTTTAATTCTAATTTGTACTCTCCTTAAAAAAAATAAAAATTAGAAAAAAGAAAAATGTATAAGAAAAGCATATTCCAAGGTATCCTCCCTGTCCAAACACAAGATTTCCTTGAAGGAGAAAGTCAACCAATGACATTTCAAATGGAAGGGGTATTGATGCATGTGGAAGTGTCTTCAGGAAACAGGAAGATTTGGTTAAAATTTATGTATCAGATGACACACTCAACCTGCTTCCATATTATTTCTTCAAAGGGGGAAAAAAAAGAAAATAAATAAGGAAAATGACAACAATTTCAGGATACTCCTAACTTGTCATAGCTGTAAGAAGAAAACTAAGCAAAACAGAGAGAAGGAAATCATCAAAGACAAAATAAAGGAAAAATTACTAGAACCACAGAACATGATTTCTGGATAGGCTTAGCGCCTCCAGAAACTGTGGCATAATGAATTAGCACAAACAAAGCAAAAGCTACACTAAGTCACATATCACTGAATTCTAGGAAACCAAGGATAAAGAGATTTGGAGCATAGATCAGAGAATACAAACAAAAGAAATAGAATAAAAAATGTTGACATTATTTCACAAGAGAAATCAGGAAACAATGAAACAAACAAACAAAAAACTATTTGCACCTCAAAATTGGTAGGTGAGACAGCAAAGTATCTAAGCAAAGAGGGAGAGAGAAAGTAAACAAGACCACGTGGCAAAAGCTCCTGTAGTTTCATCTCATTGGTTCACTGAGTTAAAGCATATGCGTGAATATGTTCCAAAGTGCATGGTTTTTATACAAATGTACTACAAGTATGATACATATTCTGAGAATATTTATTTCTGACAGTCAAGTCTCTACCCGGCCAAGAGATCAATCGTTGGTGAGGGTAAAATAATGACAATTTTAGATAGTCAGTGTCTCAAAATCTTTATCTCTTCTCAGTTTCTCTGGAAGTTACAACAGGATTTATTTCATGAAACCCAATGAGTCCAGGCAGCAGAGAGATAAGGGAGGTCCTTAGAGCAGGCTGAGAAGATTGCTAGGCCAGGAGAGAGAATTCCAGAAAAAAATGTCCCTAAGGGAACAGGGGCTGAGAGTTGGCCTATTTGAGCTTTCATAAAACATAATTCCATGGAGCTTTGCAATTCTATTGAGTTTGTGAAAAATTAATGATGGTTATTCACATAGAAAACTGAACACATCAAAATGAGAGTGCAGTGTATGTGAAAGAAAGACAGATGACACAGCTTCAGGCAGAGTGAGAAAGTTCTCAAAAGCAGAGAGGGTCGCTATGGCGACCATCTAAGGAGGCAGGAGGTGGTCCGTGCACACAGCTGAGTCCTCACAGCTGGCCAGGATAGACACAGGTCAAATGAAGGGGAAGTGTGAGGTTATGACTGGCAGAGAAGAAAAGCAGATCCACCAAAGGAAAAGACAAAGAGGCAAAATGTCCAAATCAAAATATCGCGATATTAATCATATGTGAAAATAGTCACAAAAAGGAACAAGTTAAAAGTAGTTGCCTCTGGGGAGTGGGATGCAGTATAAAGAGAGGGAGTAAGGGACTTTTATTTTTATCATCACATCCCTCAGTGTACTTTAAATTATCTATATTAATTCCTCTGATAATTTGTTTTTTGAGAAAGTAGGGCAGGCTATGTAGTGCAGGGTGACCTTGAACCGTGCTGTGTAACCTCTGGCTGGCCTTAAATTTGCAGTGATCCTCCTGCCTCAGCTTTCCACTTGTAGGGATTCCACGTGTGCATCACCACACCCAGCCCTGATAAATTCTTTTTTTTTTTTTAATGCATATAGTACAGCGTCTACAGGGTCTCACTACACAGATCAGACTTGTAGTGATCCTCTTGTTTTCAGCCTCCCAAGTGCTGGGATTACAGTCATGCGCCACCATGCCCAGGTCTCATTCAGCATCTCAGCATCCCCTGGGGGCAGATCCAGTGTGGCACTCTGGGGATTGAACCCGCATCCCTACACCTGCTTTGGCAGGCACTTTAGTCTGCTGAACTATCTGGCCGGCCAATAATAACTTCAAGTGATTGAGTCAGATTTTTTTTTTTTAATTTGCTTTTTTTCAGTAAGTACTGGGAATCAAATGCAGGACCTTGTGTTTCCTAGGTAGGCACTTATGCTGCTAAACTATGTCTCCTAAATTCTTAGAGATAAAAATAAATATTAAATGCCTAACATGATCCGCTACACAAATAAGCAACTAAAATGGCAACATAGGTAACAGTTACTGTGAGGTAGGTACTATGCTACTACTTGAATCATCTAGGTCAGGCTTCTCAACAACATAAGACAGTTACAGAGGGAGAAGGCAGGGCCACTGAGGGCCTTGTCATTTGATCAGGTGTAAAGCTTACAATGGGAGAGCCAAGATTTAGCTCCAAGCCATACAGCACACCGGGACAGCCGAGGTGCCACAGGCCTGGTGAACTTGCTAGAATCTCACATAGTGAACTCTTCTAGCAAGAAAACGTATGTTCTTTGTAATATATCTGTTGTTTAGAAATCTCATGTTTTATTTCCAAGTTAACACTAGAATCATTTTAGAAATGAAATGTTTTCTTCTTCTTTTTCAACAGAGGCAGTTGCTAAAAAAACCATAAAAGTTAAAAATATTTTAGATTTGGTAATTCAATATACCTCGTCAAGGGCTGGGGATATAGCTAGGAGGTCTAAGCACCTGCCTGGCAAGCACATGGACCTGAGTTCAATCCCAGATAGCACAGGCCATGCTGGCCTCCAAATCCCAGGTGTACCGAGCCGGCCACCAAAATTAGGCGTAGTGGTGCAAGCCTGTATACCCCTGTGCTGGGAGGCTGAGGCAGGAGGATCAGTATGAGTCCAAGCTGCATAGTGAGACCCTGGACCAAATGAATAAATAAATGAAAGATTAAAAACCACACTTTTAAAAAATACCTTCTTAGGAAATCCTCTCATTTTGCTACACCTGAACAGCTCTTCCTGTCAACCTCCCTCAAAAGAACACCCCTAAACCTAAGCTCTACCAAGGTAACTGAGTGGTCATCCATGGAGCACCATGCAGGCCTGTGCCACTGGTCATGCTAACCTCCCCTGGGTACCCAGGCTGGAAGGAGAGGGAAGCAGGAGTTCCCAGAATGCAGACTCTGCAACTCAAACAGGTTTGTTTTTTCCTCTCAGGGCACATGGTGATTATTTAAGCAGGTTGCAAAAACAAACTTTTCAGTCCTGAAAAAGGTTTCAGTCCTGTTAGCCACCAACATTTTGAGGGAACTAGAGATTTAAAGAAATTTGCTCATTTATGGAGTGCATGTCACAAGGCTTCTGTCGGAGGTGATGTCACCCAGCAGGCCCCTGCCTTTAGCTGTTGACGGAATCCTTGTTCTCACGCGTACTTCACTGCCTTTACTATTGCCCCTCCCTCTCTTTGGAACAGATTCCTCTCACACTTGCATCCACAGCTCACTATCGGAGGTCCGCCCAATAGCATCTTTCCAGCAAAGACTTCCCTAAGCATCCTGTGTCACCACCATCTTTTTTCACATATCTCTGGGTTGGCCAGCTTTCCATTACTGTAAGAATACCTGATATAATCAGCTCATAAAGAAAGAGCTAATTTCGGTTCATGATTTTGGAGGTTGCAGTCCATGATGAGTTGTATTTCTTCAGGGTAGCAGCTTCACAGAGTGCTGCATCAGGACCACAAATGCCCCCAATCCTCATAGCCAGGCCCTCCAGGCCACATCCTCAGTGACCCACAACCTCCCATTAGCCACATCTCCTAAACTGCCTATCACTTATCAACAGCAAGGCAATGGGGAACAGACATGTGATTTTCAACACATCAGCCTTTGAGAAGATGTTAAACATCCCAACTGCAGCAGTCTCTAGAAGAATAACCTGTGTGATCCTAATCAGAACACTTAGTTTTATTTGAACTGTCTGCTGGAGTTTTCATTGTCTCTGGCCTTCACTAGAATACAAAGCCCATAATTTCACCTACTTTGTTCACTAATAAGTCACCAGGAGCAGGAATAGGGTAAATGGTCCATGAATGCTTGAGATAGAGAGAAAAATAGGAGCAGAGAAGGAGAGAGAACCACCCTTGTTAGCATCTGTAAGGTAAGATCTGTCCAGGTTGTTGTACAGTATCAAATGGAACTGAAAGAAAGATAGGAAGACTGGATTAACATAACCAGAGGACTCCTGAGCCTAATCTCGCTCTAAGCGAGTCCAGAGACACCAAAACTTCTCACATTTATTGAGGGCTACAAACAGGCTAAGGAATGTGCATAACAAATTTTGGGTAAAAAGTGTATTATCTCTATTGCCTTCTAGCATTTACCAAAGTCTAAGTTCACACAATGTTAGACAATGATAATATCCCAGATAATGGATCCAAGGACAGACAGGTGCCTCCAGGAAATGTGTTAGTTGTGTGGTCTTATTACAAGAGACAATAGTTCTCCTTGGGCTCTGTTTCTTGCTCCTTGCTCCCTCGGGCCATTAGGCTTCTGTCTCATGTGACTGCACCAGGTGGTGTCTGAGGTCTTCTGAGATCTTTGCCAATGCCAAAGTAAGTCCATTCCATACCTGCTTTGGCATCACCCAGATTAAGTGGTTTAGAGCAGAAAATGCACCTCAGGTAGGGAAAGAGAGCTCAACAAATGACATGGAAGAAAATGAAAATGGTACTTATGTATAGATATTGAGCGCAAAAGCTATTTGGAAAAGAAACATGTGCCATGTATTCTAAAACAAATGAAGAAAACTTAGAAAGTAAACAAAAAAAAATAGTAGAAATAAGCAACCATTTGGAAACTAGAATTTCAAAGTCAGCTGTTCAATGCCAGCATCCAGGAATATAGCTGATTTCTATTTTAAGAAATAGAACTGTCAGTGAAATGAACCAGAATGATAATTTAATAATAGTACTTTGGGGGAGGGGAGCTATAAAACCACAAATTTCTCTGAAAAATCCAAAAGCTTACTTTATATGAGGCACCTGAAAAGGACCAAGTCCCACTGGAAAGACTCACTCTAACTCCTTCCAAAACTTCAAGTAAGTTTTTCTAAGTGAAGACATTAACTTGTTTCAGCTTAGCCCAGATAGTCCCATGGACAGAGCAAAAGAAAAAGCCTCTAAAACTTATATGATAGCATTAAGTGACCATGGCTTGTTAGAGGTCAGGCTGAGAGGATACTGTGTGTCACTCACTTCTGAGAGGCACAGGGGCCTCTGCCTTGCAGACTTCACTCAGAAATTCAGCAGCTTCCCCAGGGATGCAGACAAGGCTTTCCTAGGCTAAAAGCTTTATGAGGGTCATAAGTCAACTTTCTCTTGTAGGCTACTGGAAAAGTAGAATGAAAGGTAGAGTAATTAGAAAAGCAAAGATGCCAATACCAGTTAAATCATCCCTCTAAAGTTAAGCTTAATGCATTTTAATTCTCCTTTCTATATCCATTTATGAACTGAACATGGCAGCGTCTGGTAAGAGCAACCAACACAATAGCACTAGACAGTCTCTTTTAGGACTAAATTGTTTTAACTTTAATTTCATGATGGGCCAATGTTGTATCTCTAGACTTCAGGAGATATTGATTATTGAAGAGAATATCTCAAATATTAAGATACATACCAGTTACTAGGGAATTGAATTGAAATTCAGATGTTGTTCCTAGCTTTTAGGTGATTCCAATGGGCTAGTCCGTGGACCACATATTTAGAACAAGAATTAGAGAATACAATTTGAAGTCAAAGGCCAGTCTGTCCAATATATGATTGTCTATGTAAAAGCTGGCATCCCTGTAGTGGTCTCTATGATCAGACATAATGATCTAGCTCCCTAGGTTCCCTCAGCTTTCTTACTTCCCAGTCACTTTCTTTTGCACATGCCAGATACACTCCTGCCTTAGAGCTTTACCCTGATATTTCCCCTGCTCAGAACACTTGTTCTCAATACACATCCATGGTTTGCCCCCCAAGTCCTCTGTAACTTTTCTCAAATGTCACCTTCTGAATGATACCTGTCCTAAATGTCAAATTTGCAAGGTGAACTGCCTCCTCTTCATGCATTCTCGATTTTCCTTTTTCTCAATATCTCTCATATTCTCAATGTGACTTATCCTAACTGGTGCCTAGTGGTGCTCAACATATGTTTGTCCAGTGAGGAAATCAGAGGGGAAACCATAAGGACCTAGTTTCATCAAGAAATGGTGCCTTTTTTATCTGCTCAGTTCCTTGATGTGAAGTCCTGGCTCTACCAAGAAATGAAAAGAAGAGATCTGATGCTTGAAACTATAGGAAGTAGAGTTCTAGAGGATAGGAAGACTAAGATCAAGGTGTCTACGGATCCACTGTCTGGTGACCACTTATTTCCTGGGGTAGAGTAAGCTGTCTTTCTACTGTGACCTCACAGAGGAGAGAAGACAGCAAATAAGACTCAATATCTGTCCTTGTAAGGGCACTAATCTTATGCATGAGCACCCTACCCTCATGAGCTCTTTACCTCCAAAATGGCCAAGCTCCTACAGTCCATCACATGGAGGTGTAGGGACTTAACCTACCAATTTTGAGCCATAGGAAGCCTCCTCAGTAAGAGTTTACAGACTACCCTTCTTTTATCCCTAGTCTCAGAGAAGATAGATGATGGTGCACTTGAGAATATCTGCTCTGGAATCCCCTTATTTTTTTAGCACTTCCGATGTTCCAGAAATTCACTACACCACAACCTTTGCCTCCAGACAGCATTTACACCACATCAGCCACTTGGGCAACGCTGAATGATTTGAAGGCTTGCCTGCAGGATGGCAGGCACACATGCAGCCCTGGCCAGGGGGCCAGGCCAGTAGAAAGGAACAAAGGTAAACACATGTGCTGGATATCAGGAAGGAATGTTCCAGAAGTCAGCAGTACAACAAAGCTTCTTGGCTAGAGTCAGTATTAGTTACCATCAAGAATTCTATAAAGGGCCAGAGTTATAGCTCAGTGGCCCAGCCTCTGCCTAACAAATGAGGTCCTGAGATCAATCCCTAGTACAACACAAAACAAAACCAAAGAACTGCATGAAATACAAACTGGAGGATGAGTCTTAGTTTCTTGAGAGTGAAATGCATGATTTTTTTTTACAGAACTGGGGATTGACTCAGGCCCTTGCACTTGACAGGCATGTACTTATACTACTGAGGCACCTCCCCGGACCCTTTTCAGTGCATGAATGTAGAAGCAACACATTTCAGACCAGTTCAGTGAGATTTTGAGTGTTTATGTATAAATATATCTGAGTGTGTTTGCAGGCATAAAAAAGTGCAACAAAATGTGATTTAGTTCTAAAATTTGGGGATTAATTTTGAATGCTTCGGATTTATTTCACCCAAAAAAGTTGACAGGTTTTTTTCCTATCTTTTCATAAGAACCCCACTGCCTCTTGGCTTGCTGTACTAATTGAAGTATTTTGTGACATAAAATTTCTGAGACTGCCACAGAGACAGGGATAATCTGAAAAGCCAAATTCTTCCTGCTATTTTGAAAGTACATGTATTTGTCATTTTCCCTCCAGCTAAATGTTTTCTGCAAATAGAACATTGTTTATAATTCCATTTGAACACTTTCTTGTATGTGTTGGGGAAATACAATAAATTAAAGGCATTTGCAATCCTATCTCTCTCCTTTTGAATATGGAGACTTTTATTACATCAAGTGGAATGGTAGAAGCAGACAATAAATGACAATCCACGAGAGCTATGCTGTTCCTGAGAAAAGACAACCAGAGCGAAAACGGGATCAGAGTTGGAAAATTGAAGGAAGCAGAAAAGGATAGAGGGAGAGAAGTCAGAATGGGGCATGCTATGGGATACATGTTGCAATTCCACCTCAATCCAGACCGACATGATTAAGCTCCGAACACTCATGAGGTCAGCCAATGGGAAGTACTTGGAGTTTAACGACGGGGCTCTGTGATGAGATTAATTCCAGCACAAGACACTAAGTCTCTGGCACTTTGATCATATATATCCTAGCCTGTAGAACCATGAGAAATACATGTTTGCTGCTTGAGACCCATAGTCTGTGATATCTTCTAATAGCAGAAAATCTGACTATGACAGGATTAGGGGAATATTTGAAAATCTTTACTAGGAAATAGTCCTGTAAAAAATGTAGGCCCCTCTCTATTTCAAAATATCTATTTGTTCAATATTTGCATGATACCTTAGGACATTATTTGAAGTCGCCTGTTTTCTTGTTTTGTTTTGTTTTTCTATACTTTTTTCATAATTTTATTGATAAATAAATACCAATGAGACAGTTTCAAATGAAATGGATAGGACAGCTTCAACAATTAGCACATTGCATACTGCCTTCCTAGTGGTTATTTGTTATACAAGGTGCAGACATGATATCATATTTACAAACACTATTAGAACAAATGCCTCTATTCCTTGAATTAAGAGAATGTAGCTATATATCTATCCAAACCACTTTGAATACACAGATAAAAAATGGTCATTCATCTATAACCCCTCTTTTGTTTAGTTCTGTCATTTAAATATTATAGGTGTGTGAACTCAGCAAAATATTCCAAAATAGTCCAGTAGTCCATAATAGTAATGGGTCTTCCACTTGACTGGCAATGTCAGAAGTTGTTGACCTCAGTCCCCTACAGCTCAACATAACAACATGGCTTTATTTCTTGTACTTAGTTTTTATAATTTTGAGCTGGATGATTAAGACCAAGATAAAGCAAGACCTATGTAACAAGAATTGTAGCCTTTGTATCTGATAAGGTCAGTCAAATCCCCTCAGGATTTATCCTGAGAGCCTGTACCTTAGATTGTAGATCCTTTGTCAGTGTCATCCATGTAGATAAGTCACGGCCATTGCTTGGCCAATTTGTCCTCTGTGAAAGCATGAGAGAATGTTTTCTCTCCATGTGACTCTCTTTAGGCACACTCTACATCATCGATCACTTTCCCCTTTGGCCACATAATCTCCTTGATCAGAATATTTGAGACACAACTGAGTTACATGTTGTTACAGTATAAGTTCTCATATGTCCAGAATCTTAATTGACCTTGGAAGGCAGGGTAGGGCCAAAATGTTAGCTTTCCTTGCCACCCTCCTTTTTCTCTAATTTTTGGTCTGCAAACGTAGGTTGTTAACCCTCCAGAAGAGAAGCTTATTGTTAACACCATATAAGCTATGCTGCTGAGTTTAACCTCACTATCTGACTGAACATCAAACATCTTAGGCATAACGTGGAACAGGTATTTTTCATAAAGTACTGATATGTTAAACTATAAGTCCCTACAGAATATAAAAAAATAAAAATTATTCATGTTCAAAGTCCTACAGAAAATTGGAATAGATGGCCTCTACTTCAATCTGGTAAAAGCCATTTATGAAAACCCAACGGCTAACATAAACTTAAATGGGGAAAAACTGAAATCTTTTACTCTTAGATCGGGTACAAGACAAGGATGTCCTCTCTCACCACTCCTATTCAGTATAGTTCTGGAATCATTAGCTACAGCCATTAGACAAGAGAAAGAAATTAAAGAAATAAGAATGGGCAAAGAAAAAGTTAAATTATCTTTATTTGCAGATGACATGATACTTTACTT
>NW_004524583.1:20645339-20647344 GCF_000260255.1 Octodon degus
TTAGTTTTCTCTCTATTGATATAGTGTATTACATTGATAGATTTTGGAATATTTATCCATCATTTTATCACTGGGATGAATCCTACCTGGTCATGATGTATGATCTTCTTGATGATTTGCTATATTTTATTTACTAGGATTTTATTGATGATTTTTGCATCTATGTTCATGAGGGAGATCGGCCTGTAGTTCTCTTTCTTGGTTGTGTCTTTCCCTGATTTTGGTATCAGTATAATACTTGCCTCCAGGAATAATTTTGGGAGGATTGCTTCCTTTTCAATTTCATTGAAAAATTTGAGGAGTATAGGGACTACATCTCCTGTAAATTTCTTGTAGAATTCAGCTGTGAATCCATCCGAACCTGGATTTTTCTTTGTCAGTAGGCTTTTTATTACATCTCGTATTTCATTGGCTATTATTGCGCTATTGAGAGTGATTGTATCTTGTCGATTCAGTTTTGGTAACTTGTACCTTTCTTGGTATCTGTCCATTTCTTCTGTGTCTTCTAATCTGTGAGAGTAAAGATTCTCGAAGTTGCTATTGATAATCTTCTGAATTTCCACTAGGTCTGTGTAATTATATGCTTTTCATTCATTATTTGAATTTGAATTTTTTCTTTCCTCTTTTTGGTGAGGTTAGTTAGGGACTTATCAATTTTATTTAATCTTTCAAAGAACTAGCTTTTTGCTTCATTAATTCCTTGAACTGTTTTCTTCATCTGAATTGAATTAATTTCTGCTCTAATCTTTATGATTTCTTCCTGTCTTTGGGCTCTGGATTTGGTTTTCTCTTCCTTTTCTAGTTGTTGAAGGTGCAACATTAGGGTATTTATTTGATCCCCTTCTGTTTTCCTAATGTGCGAGTTCACAGCTATGAATTTCCCTCTGAGAACTGCTTTCATAATATCCCATAAATTCCAATACGTTGTGCTTGAATTTCATTGAATTGTAGATATTGTTGAATTTCTTGTTTAATTTCATCTGTGAACCATTGGTTGCTGAGTAGGGTGTCATTTAATTTCATGTGTTTAGGGTTTTTTTCTCATTTATTTTGTCATTTATTTCTAGTTTCATTGCACTGTGGTCAGATAATATGCCTGGGATACTCTCTGTTTTCTTGCATATACTTAAGCATGACCTATGGACCAGTGTGTGGTCTGTTTTAGAAAATGACCCATTTGCAGCTGAGAAAAGTGTGCATTCAGCTGTGTTTGGGCGGAACACTCTGTATATGTCCACAAAGTCCATTTGTTTCAAGCTCTGCTTCAGTTCTGTTATTTCTTTGCTAATTTTTTCTCTGGTTGGCCTATCTTTTTGGAATAACGGGGTGTAAGGTCCCCTGTTAAGATTGTGGTATTGGACATTAGATTTTTCATGTCCACTAAGAGTTGCTTTATATAGTTGGGTGCTCTCGTGTTTGGTGTATACATATTTATGAATGTTACCTCTTCCTCTTGAATTCTTCCCCTAGCCAGTATATAGTGGCCTTCTTTGTTTTGCTTGATCATTCTAGGTTTGAAGTTGAGACTGTCTAAGACTAGGATTGCTACCCCTGCTTTTACCTGAGGTGCTGAAGTGTGTAGTATTGTTTTCAATCCTTTGAATTTCAGCCTATGAATGTCTTTATGAGTTAAATGTGTTTCTTGTATATAGCATATATTTGGATTTTGTTTCCTAATCCACTGTGCCAGTCTATTTCTCTTAATTGGTGATTTGAGTCCATTTACATTAATGGTTATAATTGAGATGCATTGAATTACTATTGACATGTTATTTACCTGTTGTCATTTACTCCTTTTTCGCCTATGTTTAATTATTTGCCCTATTTAGTTTGTTGCTTCTCATCTCATTCATGCAGTTCTGATCATTTTAGTACCCCTCTATAACATCTTTCAGTAGCCTGTGTAGGGTTGGCTTTGTCATCATGAAATTCTTTAGTTTTTCTTTGTCATGGAAGTATATCACTTCTCCACCAAACTTGAAAGAGAGTTTTGCAGGGTATAGTA
>NW_004524583.1:20649009-20664477 GCF_000260255.1 Octodon degus
CCACACACTCACTGGACCTGGGCTAGGCCTGGATTTGTTTTTCTGTACTTTATGGAAGAGTCTATAGGTTGTTCAGTGTCTCATTACAAGATCGGACTAGTAATGATTCTCCTGTTTACAGCCTCCCAAGTGCTGGGATTACAGGCACGCACCACCACACCCATTCTCATTCACCATTTCAGCATGGCCTGGGGGTGGGGCCAGCCCAGAAGACCCAGGGATTGAACCCCTGGCCCCTGTGACTGCTTGTAGGCCCTTTAATCCACTGAGCAATTTTGACTGGCACTTGTTGCTTGTTTTTGTTTACTTTTATTAAATTTTATGAACTTGCCACATTTATTTCAAAAAACTACTTGGCAACTAAGCCCTTTACAAGATTTAAGGTAATATTTTTAGGTAAATATAAGTGTGGCAGCTCAACTGACAGCAAAGGAAAAGTACGGTGAGTTGCTCAAGTGTTCCCAACCCTGGAGTATTGAAGGAAAGCTGGGTTGGAGTGTGATTCTAACTAGGATGCCCTGGACCTGCTCCCCACCTTCCAGCCAACATGCAAATCCTACTATGTTTGAGGAGCACAGAAGCAACAGGCTAAGACTGAAGCTCCAAGACCGGCTTCAAGCACCAACTTCTCTTGCTTATGCTGATGCAGCGAGGCTGGGCATGGGCAGCATCCCACCTACCACCTTGAACATGTAGAGTAAAGAAAGGAGAAAAGTACATGATCCCATGCAGTTCCCTGAGAGTTCAGTGGGTATGTTCACACCTGGTGAGGGAGATGTGTGGAATTTTCCTTCATTGGAGTACGTGAACAGTGAAGACAAGCTAGGAGATACTATTCTTTCTTAGTTGCGACCCTCAAGTTAACCTATATATTAAGAATAAACTATGGTTTTGAGAAGTGGATGGCAGAGGGCATGCTTTGAAGGCCTAATCCCTAGAGCAAGGTACATCCATCCTTACAGGGTAGAAGTAGAACTTTCAAGAGAAGCCAATTGGAAATCTAGCCATAGAAGAGTGTGCATTTGGGGGTATACTAGGACCTTGGCCCCCACTTCCTCTCATTTTGCTTTTTGGCCTCCGTGAATGGAGCACCTTGCTCTACCATGGGCTCTCACCTTGATATGATATCAATAATGGTTGATTGGTTGTGGCAGCTTGAAAAGCTTATAAGTTAAATTAAGTGACTCAGTAGGGAGCCATGAACCTTACTTTGTAAATATCCTCATCCTGTGCAAAAGGACAGCATGGAGAATGTGTCAGTGCTACACCCACCTTGAGGGTGGGAGTAGCCTGCTTATAATACAAGGGGGATAAGGAGGCTTTCTCCTGCTTTTGCTCTTGTCGCTTTTGTTTTCTTCTGCCACCTTGAACTGTGGCCTCTGTGCCATGCCACCCTGCCTTGGAGCCAGATGATTATAGACTAAAATTTCCACAAACTGTGTGCTGCATAAACCTTTCTTTCTTTAATTCTGGGCATCAGAAATTTTGTCTCAGCAACAAGAGAAAAGTTACAAAGACAGGATTTGGTACCAGGGAAGTCGGGTCATTGCTGTAACTACTCCTGGCCATGTGATTCAAGCTTTAGGGAAGAGCTTATGGGAAAAGATCAGAAAGATTCAGAGATGTTGTGCCTGAAAGAGTAGACCTGGGATGCCTTAGGCTGTGCTGTGCTGGAGATTCTGTTCAGAGCTCAGGAGACTACAAAATCAGTAAAATACAAACTCGGGAGATTTCAGCTGGTAAGAAAGACTGCATTGATTATTGGGCTCCAAATGATGTATGTTTTGGCTTAGCAGGCAGTTTGTCTGCATTTTGCTTGTGTCCAGAGACTCTGCCTAAAACTGAGAATAAGAGCAGCAGACCAATTAATCTGACAGAAGAAATTACAAGGCAGGTGGTGGCCAGGCTATGTTGGAGGCTGTTAGCCATATTTATGTTGTGAATCAAGAGCAAAAGAGCCCGACAGGATTATTTAAAACATTGCAAGTTTGGCCAGAAAGGAAACATCAGTAAAGCTGTGGATTGCAAAGATAGAGCTGAAGAGATCATGATTGCTGAAAAGAAACAGGATAGAAAAAGATAGCCTGAGGGTATCACTAGAAACAGCAAATTTCCACTCTTTGCAGCCTCCAAACTGCAAACGTGAAAGACTTTGTTTTGAGAACAAAGCTGCAAAGTACCATGTTCCAGGATGGCAGCAAAGTAGAGAATTTGATTCAAAGTACCCAGCAATCCAGGCACACAATACCTACAGCCAAGAGCATGAAAGCCTGGCTACTGCTCCAGCTGCCAGCAGACCTTGACATCATCCACATGGTTCTGGTTTTAAGTGCAAGCGGAATGCAAGAGTAATGGGGTTGAGAAAGCTCCCTGCTCAATTTCAGAAGGTCTAGGAGGCCAGGAAATGTGCCTCTGCAAGAGTATTGTGTGAAGCTGAGTGAGAAGGCAAAGGTAGAGACCTCCAAATTCCGGAAAAGCCAAGAATGTGGATCATCTAAGGAAAGCTGCAAGGAAGGAGCAAAGTGAGCCCAAGAGAAAAGTCCTAGGAGCTTGAACCACCAGAACTGCTATCGCAGTACATGACACATGCCCTTTGGAGCTCACAGTTTGCCACAGAGTACCTTAGATGGTGTGTGTGCAACTATAGGACTTAATGTTTGCCCTGCTGGATTTGGGACTTGCTTTAATCCCAATCCTTTCTATCCACTTTGTAACTTCTGGAATGAAGATGTTTATGTTATATCACTGAACACTGGAAGTGTTTAATTTTTCAATTGTATCAGGGCAGTTAAGAGTTTATCTTAACAGCTCAGAGGACATTTGGGAGTTAGACTTTTCAGCAATGCTGAAACTGTAAGGACTTTGGCAACTTTTACAGATGGACTCACTGCCCTTTGCATAAAGGGATATGCATGAGTCTGAGGGGTGGGCTGAATACTATGGTTCTAATGTAATGTACTGTTGATAGACTTAACAATGGTCCTTAGGGATTGTTAAACCTGTGTTATAAAGTTCAAGTAGTAAATGTTAAGAATAAGCATGTCTTTGTATCTGGAAATGGATAAAGAAGTGTGTTTGGGTGCCAAATTGACAACAGATAGATTTTAATGACTGATACATTGTGTCAACTAGAAAAGTTTAGAAGTTTAAGTGACTCAGCAGGGAGATAGGGCCCTCAGTTTATAAACATCCTCATCCCATGCAAGAGGAGAACATGGAGACTGCGTGAGTGCTACCTTCTGCCACCTTGATGTGTTGTCCTTGTGCCGTGCCATCCTGCCTTGAGGCCTGCTGATTACAGGATGAAACCTCCACAAACTGTGAGCTAAATAAATCTTTACTTCCTTAATTCCTGACATAGCTCATTTTGTCTCATCAACAAGAAAAAATAACCAAGACACTATTCCATGACAGATCCCAAAACAATGGCTCTACCCCTCCCTCATGGACTGATTTCCCAAAACTGTGAGCTGTAATAAAAACCTTTCCTGTTTTTAAGTTTATTGTGAGCTAAAACAAACCTCTTGCCTATTTAAGTTTATTAAGGTATTTTATTATAATAATATATTAATTTTAATATACAGCAGAATAACCAGTTGAAATATATTCATTTGTTCATGCACCAACAGAAAAACATTTAGACCACCCATTTCAGGGCTATCATAATAATATCTAATCTTCACATCAATCCCACAAGTACATCAGTATCCCCTAATTATTAAAGAAAATCTGGGCATGTGAAAGGATTGTTTGCAATGTTAGGAACTTAGCTTGGATTTGAAATGAGTTTTACTGTAAACCACATGCTCTTAACCCATAGCAAATGCTTCAACTTTTTCCAACTCATATCTTTAAAATCCTTTCATCTGCCTCCCCAGAAGAGCACAACTGGCACTTGGCTGAGCTGTTGCCAGAACACACTCAGGGAGGAGAGAGGGAATGCATTTTCCTCCTCCTGAGCTCCTGTTTCCCAGCTCCAGGATCGTCCTAATCAATGCAGACCTACTGGTGATAACAAAGTCTGACTTGCAGCCATTACTCTTCACAAGTTTCCTAGATTGAAGCCAGTATTGGGAATGAATCTAAAGAGTAGATCCAAATAATAAGTCAGTGAATGTTATCTGTGCCAAGTCTCCAAGTAGAGTGAAAGCCAAACTCAACAGAAGGAGCAAGCAGCAGGAACAGCAAAGATTTCATAAGGGTGGTTGTTTTATTTTGCCCCATGTTCTCTTTTTTGCCCTGGGGAAGTATTAAAACCCTTAATTAATATATCGGAGGAAATAAAGAAGTACTTGGTGAGCAAACAAGTTTCTTCCATGAGTGATAATAGGATCTTTCTACAAGTTGTCTTTTGCAATAAAATTTACTTTCAGCAATATAAAAGAATCTGAGTAATAGAAAGAGGCCTGAAATAACATGTAGTTCTGTTTCTACTAAAGCCCTGTTGGAGGGCTTTTATTAAGCTGTTTAATGAAGAAAGTTGTATTCCTGTCCTTATTTTTTTCCAAGTCATCTGCTAAAACAGAAGACCCTTTCTGCTGAATCCCATTTCCTAGCTCAACTCATCAGCCAATTCCTTTCCGGTTCCTTCAGTGAAGGTAAAATCCACAAGATGTCCAAGGGTCTAAAACCTATTATGAACTTAATTTTGAGTCCTTCTGTAAAATTCATGATAAAAACCCTAACTTCTAACGCAGTGAGATTTGGAGATAGGGCTTTTAGTGAGGAATGAGACTGCGACATGTTCTAATGTTAGTGGAGCCCCTGAAAAGAGACACTGGAAAGGCTCATTTGATTTCTCTCTCTGACCCCTCCTCTCTTCTGCCATATGAATACTTAGAAATAACATTGTTGTCTGTAATCCAAAAGACAGCCCTTAATATCCTCACTCCCTGATCTCAGGCTTTCAACCTCCAGAACTATTGGGAAAAAAAAAATTGTTTTGTTTAAACACCTAGTCTATGGTATTTTCCTATATCAGTCTGCATAAAACACAACAACTTCTCTATTCACCTTTCACTATATAATCAGTATATACTGACTGGATACTCAGTGCAAGTTACTTGATAAGATACCATGAACATAGACACTAATTATATACATGCTGTTCAGAGGCCATACAGTGTGTTAAGAGAGTACTTCTACACACGTCTTGAAGGAATGAACAGAAACAGTCCATGAAAAATACTCCATAGCCAAAATGAAGCAAATTTCAACAGTATTAGGCACAAAAAAGAGATTAAAGGAAAGGACTATTTTGGAAGGGTAGCATATGTCACTTTCACTTCTTAATTGCAAACAGAAATTGACTCTAACTTCAGTCAAAGAAGAACTTTTAATGATGTTAAGTAACTCTCAGAACCTCAAGATGGGCCAAAAGACCGGGCTCTGAAACTATGAAGCCAATCACAATGTCCTCAATCCACATTGGCCAGTGCCTCCAACAAGCATGGAAGTGACAGCCTTCTTCTCTCTGCAGATGGTGCAGCTGTGATGTCACTCTTTGTTCCACTGCTGATTGCATTGAATCACCACACCTCCCCCCACAATGCTTCACTCTGTGCCCACCTCGCAGTGTCCATTATTCCCAATGCCAAATCCAGTATACTTGGATTCTTTCCCTACATCCTACCTGCCAAGTGTGGCAGGAAAGTAGAATTCAAATTATGAAGAAGGGAAGAATTTCTCAACTGTTGGAAAAGTGATCAAATATGCTGGGAAACAACACAGTAAATCAGGCTCAGCAAAGTGGTCAGACAAATCATCAGGCCACTTGGGATAGTCTCCAAATGATGGCACATTCTAGGTGTTCTAGGCCACATCCCACCAACCCTTAAAACGCAAGTGTAAGAGTGCCTCTAGAATGCTCAAAGCATCAAAAAAAGAAACACACACACACACACACACACACACACACACACACACACCACCCAGTAGAAGAGAAAGGGAAAATAGCAGAATATAGGTCAAAGAAAGAAGCAAGATGATGTTGAACTTTGTAAACTACTCCTGGACTGAATTGTGTCCCCCACAGACTTTATACATTGAAATCCTAACCCTCAGTGTATCTGTATTTGAAAACAGGAGGTGATTAATATTAAAGGAAATTGTAAATGCGGAGTCCAAGTACAATAACATTGGCAAACTTTTAAAAAGAAGACAAGATCTCAGTCTCCCTTCCTCTGCTCAACACCCCGCTCCATTTTTGTCTCCCTCCTCATCCCCTCTTTCTCCATCTCTGTCTTCTGACTGAGGAAATGCTCTACGAGGAGGGAGAGAAAACATATATCTATAGACCAGAAAGAATTTGCAAGAGACCAATTCTGCCAGACCTTGACCGTGGACATCTAGCATATCATTGTGAGGAGCGCATATCAATTCTGTGACACAGTATTTTGTTATGGCAGCCTAAGCAATATTATGCTGTGGAAAGTGTACATCAGCCATCCTAAGAAAGGAAATGTCAGTATATTAGAAAGCCATTCTGAGTTATTAAGTAGAGGAACTATATAACCTTAGTAGTGTTTATAAAAGATCATTCAAAGGAAATTCAGGATGCAGAATAGAAAATTAATGGTGCTTATAAAAAGATTGTGTGATGAAATTTGAGGATTCAAAATAGAAAATTAATGACTATGAAAATGATAAACCATGAATGTGAAACTAAAAGGCATGGAGAATGAAGTAATATACAAGACCATTTAATAGAAATTCCAGGAAGGTAGAATAGGGATAATGGAGAAGGGATAATGCTGAAGGAGGTAATGCACAACATTTTTTAAAAGTAAAAGATAATAAATGAGCTGATTTAAGATGGTGTAATTTCAAATAAATTACATAAGAATAAAGTCACAGAAATAGGCACAATGACGTCAAATCAAAGAGAAAATCTTAATTACAGCCGGAAAAATTGATCCCAAGGAGATAGAGTAAATGCAAACTGAAAACGTTATTCTTTTTTTCATATTAAAGACAATAATAAAAATAACACAGAATTTCAAAACAAGATAGTAGGAAAATAACAATGTTTTTATATTGCATAAAGCTATGTTCAAAATAGTTGCTCAGATTACTAGATATAGGCATGTAAGATGGATCAAAAAATATAAACACTAACTTTTCCTTTCAATGAACTAACAGAAATTAGTAGTAATATATACATATTTTTTCATAGTTTGGAGTTTTTGCAAGGGGTACAATATAATACAGGACATATTTTGTAATAGTATTTTATAATGAATCACTCAAAAAATTATATACATGGAGTACAAAAAAAATCTGTCCACACACAAAAGACCAAAGAATCCAGCTGAAGGCCTGGATCCAAATATCGTTCATGAGTCCATCTGAAAACTAAGAGCTCGTAATACCTTCCTCAAGTCCAACTAAAGACCTAGAGCCCACAACACAGTCTCATGCAGACCCACTTCACAGATCTGTGCTGGGATGGCCCAAACGTCAGTGGTGGAAGTTAGAAAGACTATACCAGTGGGATGAAGCATTTGTGCTAGCAGTTCTAATATTTTATTATTGACTTTTTGGGTAGTTGTCAAATTTTCATCTAGTTTGTGACAGTGATATACTGAGATCTCCCCATACAATTGTATTAGTGCTTCTCTGATTTTTCATGTCTATTAATATCTGTTTTATATAGTTGGGTGCTCTGGTATGTGTTGCATATATTTATGACCATTATCTCTTTATTTTGAGGTTGTACCCTCCACAAGGATGTAGTTACCTTCTTTACTTCTCTTAATCTGTGTTGGCTTTAAATTCACTGTCTGAAAATAGAATAGCTTCATCTGATTTGGGGGTTTTCCTGTTCCATAATGTGTTGTTTGATAGCCTTTGACTTACAGTCTGTGATGTTTTTGAATTAAATTTCTTATATGCAGAATATCGTTGGATCTTGCTTCTTGATCCAGGGTTCCAGCCTGTGTCTATTGATTGGTAAACAGAGACCATTAAGTTTTTACTTTTATTTTTATTGGTACCAGGGATTGAAGTGGGGGCCTTGTACTTGCCAGGCAAGTGCTTGTGCTTCTGAGCTATATCCCCAGCTGGAGTCCATTAACATCAATAGTTATAACTGATATTTATTGACTTATGCATATGTATGTATGCATATTTATACACACCTCCCCATATTTTTCCCCTCTCTGTTTCCTTATTTACCTTGCCCGGTGGATTCCTTCTGTTGGGGTTCATGGAGTTGTAGTCCTGGTTATCCCTTTCTAGAATGTCCTTCAAAATATTATGAAGTGCTAGTTTGGTGGTCATGAACTTCCTCAGATGTCCCTTGCCATGAAAGTATCTTATTTTTTATTTAGTTTCAAATGATAGTTTTGTGGGGTTTATCAATCTATTTTGAAGGTTGTTTCCTTTGGAACTTGAAATGATTCACTCCAAGCTCTCCTTGATTTGAAGATTTATGCTGAGAAGTCAGCTGTGCTTTTGATGGGCTCTCTGTAAGTGATTTGTTTATTTTCCCTAACAACTGTAAGATTCTATTCTTCTGTTGAATTCCTGAAATCTTTTTAAGACACTCCTGACTGTCGACTTTTTGATCATGTCTAATTGTAGTTTGATATGCCTCAACTCATTGTATGTCAAATTCTCTTTCCCTACCAGGAAAGTTTTCTACCATGACATCTGTGAACAGTTTTTCCATATGATTTGTGCTGTTCCATTGACTCAAAACAATCTTAAGTTATTCTTCTTTTCCTCATCTAGCAGCTGCTGTATTGATTTCTTATGGTCCCTTGCTATTTTTAAGAAATCTTTTTCTTTTCATGATTGCTAACCACAAGCTTGTTTTCTATGTCTGAGATCCTGTCCTCACATTGGCTTAATCTGCTGAGGGTACTTCCAATGGAATTTTTATTCTCCTAGACATCTTCTTGAATCTGCCTTATGGATTCCATTTCTTTCCTATGCTGAGTATTCATGGCTTCCATAATTTTCTTAAGCTCCTCTATTTTTTTGTCTGGATCTACTATAAAGTCACTAAGTATAGTTTTTATCGTGAACACCATCTCTGGAGTTATCTGAGAAATTATTTTTGATTTTATATTTTTGTAGGTCCTCATTCAATTCTTTTGTTGTTATCATTTCAGAAAGGTCGGGGGGGGGGTGGCTTTTGGATTGTTCTACCTCATTGCCCCTTGGGTTTGCCTTTGGTGAGCTAGATGTCTTGGGTTTAATCTTCTTTAAATGTCTTCTCATTCTTTTTCTTTTTAGTTTAATTAGTGGGGTGATGCTTGTAAGTTACCTAAAGGTGGTTCCTTTATTGCTAGTATCTAGAACCCTTAAGGAATGACTACTTCTCTGAGATATCTTTCAGGCAAATGTCCTGTGTTTTGTTTTGTTTTGTTTTGTTTTGTTTTTAGTCTGTTGCCAAATCCTACCTCTTCATGTTATTGGGGATGATAAGTTGATGCCTCTTTGGTCCAGCCCCTGGTTCTTTGGCACTGTGTCACAGTATTTTCTATTGTGTTTAAAGCTATTGTCCCTCAGTCCCTCTGATCCAGGGACTAATCCCAGTTCTTTTACACTGAACTACATCTGACCTGTTTTTAAGATTTTTTTGAGACAAAGTCTCTCTAATTTCCCCTGGTTGTGTTTAAACTTGTGATACTCCTCCTTCTGCCTCCTGGAGTGCTGAGACTAGAGAAATGTATTATTCCAGAAATATTTTCTTTAGAATTATGAAAAAGACAAAGATATACCTGATCATTACTCTTCATATGCATTTTTTTGGAGAATTCAATCAATACACTAAGACAATGCAAAACGATAAAATCATTTTGAAGGCTATTTTTGGCAATTTCTTACCAGACTCAACATAAATCTTACCACATGATCAATCAATCTCACTCCTGTGCATTTACCTGGCCAACTAATTGTGCATGCACACAAAACTGTGCACATGAACGCTTACAGAAGCTTTGCTGGTGATTACCAAAACCTGGAAGAAACAAAGATATCTATCAATAAATAAATGGATAAACTGTGATACATCCATACAAACACATAGAAAAGCCTCCAATACTGCCAAGTGAAATAATCATGCTTTAAAAAGCCATCCATTATATGACTACATAGCACAATGGAAATAGCAAAACAACAGACTAGGCAAACAGACCAATGGTTTCCAGTGATGGAGTAAAGAATGTGGTTCGATTAGGTGAAAGAGAGATTTCCAGTGTGATGAGACTATTCTGTACGGTTCTGTAATAGGGGACACATGATGCCATGCATTACTTAAAAGTGACAGAACTGCAACTGTACAACACACACACACACACACACACACACACAAATGAAACAATAAATTCTAATACTAAGGACTTATTTAAGAGGCAAGTAATCTCAAGGATCTCAGTGAAACAGCTTCATTAAAGGCAGAGCAATAGAAAAGATAAAAGGTTCTAGTATAAGTAACTTTGTTAAAGAGATGGAAACAGTAAGACTAAAGTTAAAAAGAGCTATACTTGAGTGTATATTACAATTGATGTGTTATTTCTAAAAGAAGTTCAAGCTCATAATGATGAAGACACTATTTACATATACTGCAAATAATCAAGGAAGCAAATGGATTTGGGAACCATATTTCTTACTGTTGCAGTTATAGATGACAAAGAGGTGAAGGCTGGGAAGATCAGTGTGTTAATTCATCAATATTGGAGATATCAGTAAGAACTCATGCAATACTTACTATAGGCACAGATGACTGACTATCACAATTTATAAAGATGTGTGTCTTCACAGATTAGGGTAGGCACATATATTTCCTTGCTCCAGCAGCTGAGAGAATCTAGAACCAATGACTCAGCTTCAATGTGAGCTGTTAGTGTCCAGATCAGATTTCTAATATTATTTGTCAATGGAAAGAGCTGAGTCTTCTTGGAGAAATCACTGAATCAGGGACCAGGGCAGGAGAAATACCTAAGATGAATCTGAAACACACTGATGTGCCAAAATGTGAGAAAATGCTAAAAACAGTAACAACTGGGTTGAGACTGGGTTTTGACTTATAAGACAATATTACTGGGGATTTTTCTCCACATTGGTCACTGCAGTCTAATAGTGAGATAAACATAAGAACTCCAGCTGAGGAAAATTCTACAAAATACTAGAGAAACTGTCAGTGTCCTGGAAATTGAGATGTATCTGAGAAACTGTCACAAGGCCATGAGACTCCTATGAAGACATAAACATAGGTGACATTTTGGGTAGTATCCTGGTATAGAAAAAAACACACCCTACAAAAACTAAATAAATGTGAAAAAAGCATTGATTTTATTGGTAATAATGTACCAATATTGACTGACTGGGCCTGCGAGATAGCTCAGGGGACTAAGCACCTGCTTAGGCAAGTGCAGGGACTGGGTTTGATCCCCAGCACCATATGCCACACTGGCCATGCCCCTGGGTGAGCTGAGCCAGCCACAGAAAACTGATGTGGGGCACATGCCTGTAATCGCAGGACTGGGGAGGCTGAAAACAGGAGGATCACTACATGTCCAAGCTGCATAGTGAGACCCTGTACCAAATACACTTAAGTATATATTGATTGACTAATGGTGGCCAATTTGTCAGCTAGTATAAGTGGGCTATAAAGGAGCATGTTTACACTGTATGATAGATTAGTCTTTTCAACTTTTCTGTCAACCTAATACTATTCTAAACATTTAATTAAATGCTTAGTTTTAAAAGGAAAGGAAATGGACATTCAATTCACTTAGAAAAAGAGTAATGCTTTTCAATGTGTATTACAAAGCAAATTCAAATTCCTTGCTGGATAGATGAGAAATACCAAAAACATAATGATTCAGAAAACCTAAAAATGAAGAGATGAGAAGAAGCCTCACATGCAAATGGAAATAAGAAAAAAGAGGCAGAAATTCTTTCTTTAAATTAATTTTATAGAGAAAGAAATAACAATGATACTGTTTTAAAACAAGTTAGTAGGACAGTTATAATTATTAATACATTGCATATTGTCTTCATAGTAGTTAATCATAGTATAGGATGCAGACATGATATTTTGTCTAAACACTATTACAAATCTTTCTTCTCATTGAACTAAGAGAAAGTAGTTGTATGTCTATCCTAAAGAATTTGTGTATACAGATATATGTGGTGTCCCAAATTTTCTGTTCAAGGAGAACAGAACAAAGTGATTGATGTGGTAGAGTGTTCCTACAGAGCATCACATGGAGAGAAAATATTCTCTCAGGCTTTCAAGGAGAGCAAACTGGTCAAGCAATGGCCGTGACTCATTCAGATGGCTGACACTGACAAAAGATCTACAAGCTTCTATATATGGTTTCAGGGTGAATCCTGGGGGGATTTGACTGACCTTGTCAGATACAAAAGTTACATTTTTTTGCTATATAGGTCTTGCTTTATCTTGGTCTTAACCATCTGGCATAAAAGCATAAACACGAGGTATAAAAAGTAAATCCATATTAATATGCTGAGCTTTAAAAGGCTCAAGTCAACAACTTCTGACATTGCCAGTAATGCGGATAGCTCACTACTATTATGGTCTACTGAACTATAATGGATTATTTTGCTGAATTCATGCACTGACAATATTTGAATGTCAATGGAATACCCATCTCAGACAAAGATAAACAAATAAAGGGGATATAAATGAAGGACCATTTTGCATAAATTCTTTTTATTTTTTTTTAATTTAAATGCAGGGTCTTGTTATGCAGCTTGAATTTGTAATGATCTTCCTGTTTTCAGCCTCCCCAGTCCTGGGATTACAGGCATGTACCACCACACCTGGACTTCTTTTTTATTTTTAAATTTTTTTAAAGAGAACAAATTGGAATTAAAACACAAAAATTTATAAGTGATACATAATTTCATTGAACAAAGTAATGTGAATTTCCCAGTATGTTGTAATACACACTGTTGTCTTCCAATCAGTCATTGATGTTACTAGATCTATGCATGTAAAACTGGAAGGAGAAAAAAGAAAAAGAAATGTACAAGAAATAAAAAGAGAAAAAGCACAAACAATTAAAAAAAGGAGACAAAAGAAATGAAGTATTATCTGTTCCTTTCCGTAGACCAGCAGAAATGTACAATACAGTTGTCCAAACCTTCCTGCTTATATACATAAATAAATCTCTGCCCCCTACACCCTCTCCTATCCTTCTCCTCAACTCAGTAACTCTTTCCTTCTGAGTAAGTTCATTGCCTTTTCCCAGTATCTATTGTACCCTTCAGATTCCATTTTTCTCTTTCAGGTTCTTCCACTAAGGAGACAATATTGCCCAAATGGAAAAAAAATTCAAAGATGTAAAGCAAATTAGTAGCTGTCAAATTTAGGAACATTGGAGCATTAAGGTTGGGCAGGATACTAAAGAGGTCACATTAGGGGAATGTTTCTAATGATGGAGGCATTCTAGATGTTGTTGCAACCATTGTTATGTGAACTACCATGTGTGCAACAAAAATACAGCATTTTACTGGTATCAGCATCTCGATACTGCACTCTGATTTGCAGGATTTAACCATTTGGGGATATTGACCTCTGTACTCTAAAATGCTTGTGAATCAATTCTTGACACTCAAGGTACCCTCATCAAGTTATAAGTTCTGAACTATTTACCTGGGGGAGATTTATGGTTGTCTTTCTATGACCTCTAGCCATGATATCTTCAGCAATGTTTTAGTACATAACCATCTTAGGGCCTGGGAGATAGCTCGGCAGACTAAGCACCTGCTTAGGCAAGTTCAGGGACCAGCTCCATCCCCAGCACCACATGCTGGGCCAGCCCTGCCTCCAGGCACATTGAGCTGGCCAATGAGACTGAGCATGGTGGTGCACACCTGTAATTCCAGCACTGGGGAGGCTGATCACTGCGAGTCAGAGGTTTGTGGTGAGATCCTATACCAACCAAATACATTAAAACAAACAAACAAATATCTTCTATGAACATTTCTATTTAAAGGCAGAATTTACTATGTATTACTTACTATATGTTACTATATATTTATTTACTATGTATTCCTTATGATTATTTGATGCAATATTTCCTTAAAATACTAATAGAGAAGGAAGGGTTTCGAATTTTTCTTACCATGGATGTGACCATATTATATCTTGGATTTCAGCCTCAGAACAATGAAGTGCATCACGTGTTTTATTTTTTAACTGTTTTATTTTGGAAGAGAATTAAAAATAATTTTTAAAAGATTAGGAACAATACAGAATTTCACTAAAGAATACGATAGGAAGTCAACAATGGTTGTTACATTGCATTGTTGTCTTCTAATTAGTTGTTCAGATTACCAGATATAAACATGAAAATTTGGTCAAAAAATTAACAAGAACATTTAAACATTAACTTTTTCTTTCAATAAAGCAGTAGAAATCAGCAATGCAATTACCCAAGTTGTCCTATGTATAGAAAATATATGTTTTCCCTTTCTTCTTTCTTTTCTCCTTTTGCTAATCCCAGTTGTTCCTTCCCTTTGAGCAGTTTCTTTCTTTTCAGGCTCTCACACTGGGAGATAATATGATGTTTACACATGTGGACTTGATTTATTTCACTTATTGGTGTGGTCTCTAGTTGCATTCATTTACCTATAAAGGCCTCAAAGTTATCTTTTTTTATAGCTGGGTAACACTTTATTGTATAAAAATACCACATTTTTTAAATTCATTTCTCAGGTGATGGGCATTTGCATTGTTTCCAAGATTCAGCTATGAAAAATTGCACTGCTATAAATATAGGTGTACACATATCACTGTGCCTTGGTAGAGTAAGCTCTTCTGGAAAAATTCCCAGGAGGGCAATAGCTGGGCTGAATGAGACCGCCAATCCTAGTTTTATGAGGAAACTCCACATGGATTTCCATAGTGGTTGGACCAGTCTGCACTCTCACCAACAGTGGAGAAGGGCTCCTTTGTCCCAACAGCCCCTCCAGCATTTGATATTGGTTGATTTCTTGTTTATAGCCATACTTCCTAGGTTGAGATGGAATCTCAGTGTTGCTTAGTCTGCCAAGCTATCTTCCAGGCCCTAAGATGGTTATGTACTAAAACATTGCTGAAGATATCATGGCTAGAGGTCATAGAAAGACAACCATAAATCTCCCCCAGGTAAATAGTTCTGCACTTATACCTTGATGAGGATACCTGGAGTGCCAAGAATTGATTCACAAGCATTTTAGAACACAGAGGTCAATATTCCCCCAATGGTTAAATCCTGCAAATTAGAGTACAATATCATAATTAAGATGCTGATACCAGTAAAATGCTGTACATATGATTCTTGTTGCACACATGGTAGGTTCACATAAGGATGTAAAACCCCAATAAGCATTACATTTTTAATTCTAAAAATAAATAAGTATATTAACACTTTTGAGAAATACTTTGTCAACACATGTGTAAATATCGTATAGTCTCCCTAGTATAAGAACTCTAAAGAAGAAATA
>NW_004524583.1:20669034-20674784 GCF_000260255.1 Octodon degus
AGTATGTTTGTAGTTGTGTCTGCATCTTCTAATCTGTTCCATTGATTATTAGGTCTGGTGTTCTTTGTATTTGTTTGTTTATTTGTTCTTCTTGTTTTCCATTACCATTCAGATTTTATAACAGTAGCATTGTAGTATAATTTCAATTCAGGGGTTGTAATGCCTCCTAACTTCACTTTGTTGCCAAAAATTGCCTTTGCTATTTCAGATCTCTTCTGGTTCCAGATGAATTTAAGGAATGTTTTTCTCTAGATCTTTGTGGTATATTAATGGCATTTTAATCAGGATTGCATTAAATTTGTATAACAATTTTGGTAGTGTGGCCACTTTCACAATGTTTATTCTTCCTACTCATGAGCAAAGAATATCTTTCCATTTTCTGAGATCCTGTTGAATTTCTTTTCTCAGAGTACTGTAATTTTCACTGCCTAGATCTTTTACTTCCTTTATTAGACAGATTTCTAAGTATTTCATTAAATTCAAATAATGTTTAAAAGAATGTTTTGAAATAATTTAACTCAGTTCTCATCTAAATCACTACTATCATCTAACATTTACCAGAACTCAATTATATGTTTCATGTAATTGCAAAACATTCCTTTTGTTTCAATGGTTACATCTTATGATGTACTTTATATTTTTCTTTTTCACTATTTTTCTAAATGGATTTGTGATATACATACATATATATGTATATTTAATGTAAGATTTGATGTAATTAAGTTCTCTTAATTTCTGTTAAGTAATTATTTTTTCTTTGATATTTTCTTCTCAGAGATCTATGCAAATGAATTAGAAAACTAGATTAAATGATGATTTTTGAAAAGTATAGGTGACAAAAGTAAGTTATTGGTGGTAGAAAACTCAGAGAAACTTCAATGGAAGGTGAACAGAAAGACCTGTGACACTAAGAGAGCCAGGCCATCCAGGTTCAAGAGAAGCTCTGCCAAATATTTGAGCTTCAGACTGGGTTCATGCCGGACAGCTTGGCAGGGCACATCATCAAAAATAAAGGAAAGTTTTCAAATATTTCATGAAGCAAAAATAACATTGATAATTGAGCCTTATCAGTACTCTAAGTAAAACTAATAGCAAGCCAAAGTCAGTACAATAATACGAAAACCAGCAATACCCGTGATTAAGTAGGATTTATTCCAAGAGTATGAAGCTGACTTATTTATAAGAAATAGATTATTGCAGTAAATTATTGTAAGACAATATACCTAGAAAAAAAAAGATTTTCAGTCTTTTCATAGATACAAAGATAATCCATCTGGGAAGATAATACAGCAGCATAAGTGCCTGCCTGGCAAGCACGAGGTCCTGAGTTTGATCCCTGGTAACTGTAAAAGAAAGAAAAAAACAAAGGAGTATGCAAAGATAAATCAAAAAGTTGAATGCCTATTATTGGAGGAAACAGCAACAAATTAAATATTAATGCATTTTTTTAAAAATAGATATTAAAAATAACAATGACTGTGCCTATCACTACTATCATGTAACATTTACCAGAACTCAATGTAACCATGACAGAGAAATCAATACAATCATAAAAATTAGAGAACTATTGCATTTTTAGAATACAATCTTACAAACCAACTCAAATAATTAAAAAATTAAACATTGAAATGCAAAATTAATAAGCAGCAATTTAATCAATTGCATGAATACAAAATACAATCAAGAATGTAATGATGAAGAAAACTTCATTTGCAATGGCAACAAAGAAACAAGATATTCAGGCATTGTTTTAAGAAGAAGTGTACAAAATTCACATAAAAGCAGTATTTCTGAGAGATATTAATTTGAGCAGTGCAAAGATATTTGTACTTTCTGAATAATATGAATGTGTATCATAAATAACTCAGTCCCTGATAAATTATATATGTAATGCAACTAGAGGAAAAAATGCTAGCAAACTCTTTAATGGATTTAGGCTAAGAATATATGCAAATTTTATGTGAAAACATCTTGGAAAATGCTATCAAAGAAAAAGCTATTTTGAGCACACTAAAACATGACCATAATAAGAATCACATAGTACTGGTATCTGAATCGGGGGACATGTGAAAAGAATTAGATGTTCAGATCCAGGCCAAAGTACACATTGAATTGACCTGATGAAGGTGCCATCTCAAATACAAAGATGAAGGTGGGCATTTTAGTAAGTAATGCTGGGATGACTGCTTGTACGAAAAGATGAAGTTAAATCTATATCTTATTTCATGCAAAAAAGAATGAACTCCAAATATATGAGATATCTAAATGTAAAAAGAAAATAATAAAAGAAATACCAGAAGAAAATATGGATAATTTCTTGTTAATCCTGGGGATAGAAAATGGTTTTCTAGCTTTAAGCAAGTATTATTCTGATATCTAAACCAGTGAAGGACCAAAGCTGAAAACTGCAAAACCATCTCCCTAATGAACATAAATGAAAAAAAAATTTTTTTTGAGATAGGGTCTTGCTAATACGGTTCAGGCTAGCTGGTCTTGAGCTCACTTTGCAGCTCAAGCTGGTCTTGAACTCACAACAGTCTTCTTGCTTCATCCTCCTGAGTGCTGGAATTTCAGGCATGTGCCACCACACCCAGCTGTAAAAATTCTTGTTAAGATACTAGTAAACAGAATGCAATACATCATGAAGAGGATTACACACCATTACCAAATAGGATTCATCCGAAGGGTACTGGAATGGCTCAACATACAACAATCAACGAATGCAATACACCACATTAACAGAGCCAAAGACAAAAATCACATGATCATCTTAATAGATGTAGAAAAAGCATTTGACAAAGTTTAGCACCCATTCATGATAAAACCTCTACAGATAATTGGAACAGATGTTCTTTATCACAACATGATACAAGCCATTTATGACAAAGCAACAGCCAGTATCATACAAAACAGTGAAAATCTAAAAGCTTTGACTCCCCAGTCAGGAATGAGGCAAGAGTGTATGTGATTGTCACGTCTGTTCAAAATAGTTCTGCAAACATTAACCAGAACAAGTAGACAAGAGAAAGAAATAGAACAAATAAAGATAGCATAGAAAGAAACTAAATTATCATCACTTGCAAATGAAATAATACTTTACATAGAAGGTCTCCAAAAGTCCACTAAAAGACTTCAAGATTTAATAGCCAAATTCACTAGTGTACTGGACACAAAATCAGCATGCAAAAATCAACAGCGTCCCTGTGCACAAACAACTTACTAAGAGAGAAATTAGGGAAATAACACTCTTCACAATAGCATCCAAAAAAATTGAAATACTTAGGAGCCAATCTAACAAATGAAATAAAATATGTATGCATTGAAATTATAGTACTCTCAAAACAGGAGATTGAAAAGGATATCAGAAAGAGATCAGAAAAATATTCCATGCATATGAATAGGAAGAGCCAACATAGTGAAATTGGCCATACTCTCAAAATTGTTATGTAGATTTAAGGCAGTTCTGATCAAATTCCAATGACATAGATCACAGATCTAGAGAAAACAATTGTAAAATTTATTTGGAACCAGAAGAGACCTAGAACACTAAAAATGGTTTTTGGCAAAAAAGCAATGGAGACAGCATTATATTTCCTTACTTGAAATTATACTACAAAGCTACTGTGATAAAATCAGAATAGTACTGGCAAAAGAAAAAGACATACATAAAGATCAATAGAACAGATTAGAAGATACAGATGCAACTACAAACACATTCAGCTACTGAATTTTTTACAAAGTGGCCAAATATGTTCTCTAGAAGAAAAATGGCCTCTTTAATAAATGGTAGTGGAAACTGGTTTTCCACACACTAAAAAATAAAGCTAGACCCCATGCACTCAACTAAAGTCAAAATGGATCAAAGATCTAAATATTAAAACAGAAACACTAAGTCATCTGAAAGAGAAAGTAGTAGATATTTTGAAGACATAGGTGCAAGCAAACATTTCATAAATAAAATCCAAATCACATAGAAATTAATACAAAGAATCAATAACTGGAAACTTGTCCTATTGAAAAGCTTTTGCACAACAAAAGAAATCATCAGTGGAATAAAAAGACATCCCAGACAATGGAAAAGGAATTCTAGCTAGTTACACTTCAGTCAAAAGATTTATATCAAAAACATATAAAGAACTAAAAAAAAAAAATCACACACCCCAAGTTTAAAGAACCAGCCCAAAACTGGGCATCTGAGATGAACACACACTTTCTGGATGGAAAAATGCAAATGGTGGACTAATAAATAGCTCAGTAGTACACTACCTGCCAGGTAAATAACTATGTGAAAAAATAGTTAATATCATTGGTTATTAGAGAGATACAAATTAAAACAATACTAAGAGTCCACCTCACTCTAGAAAGGATGAATATCATCAAGAAATCAACCAAGGGCCAGTGAGATAGTTCAGCGGATGCCTGCCTAAGCAAGTGCAGGGGCCGGAGTTTGATCCCTGGCACCACATCTTCCACCAACCCGACCACCAGTCATGCAGACCTGGCAGTGGAGTTTGAGCATGGTGGCACATGCCTGTATCCCAGCACTGGGGAGGCTGAAAACAAGAGGCTCACTACAAGTTTGAGCTGTATAGTGAGACCCTGCACCAAAAAAAGAAAGAAAAAAAAAGAAATCAACCAATAATGAATAGGCTGTGGGGGGAAAAGGAACCCTTCTTCACCATTAGTGGGAGTGTTGACTGGTACAACCACTGTGGAAATCAATATGGAGATTTCTTAAATAAACTAGGTTTAGATGTGCCACTTGGCTCAGTTATTCCTCTTCTGGGTATCTTCCTGGAAGAATTAAAGATATCATACTACAGCAATATATGTGCACCAATGTTTACAGCAGTATAGTCTGAAATAGCTAAATCTTGGAAACAATGCAAATGCCCATAAACCACAGAATATATAAAGAAAACGTTTTTTTTTAATACAATGGAGTACTACTTGACTAGAAAGAAGGATAAATGTGAGACATTACTAGGTATATGGGTGCAACTTGAGACGATACTCTTAAGTGAAATAAATCAGACTCATGTATAAACATGGTATTGTCTCCCTGGTATGAGAAACATAAAGTGTAAATAAGGCCCAAATTGTACAATAGAAATTGTGAAACGGGAAGACATTTTCCAAAGGAAAGAAGAACTAGAGTGGGAGAAGGGGGAAGGGAAAGAAGGGAAAGGAAAGGAAATGATTTTTTTTATAAAAGCAATGAAATGGAAACAAAGTTTTCTAGATGTGGAGGGGGAGATGGGTTAAAGGAAGGAGAGGTGATTGGGAAAGATGAGAAACCAAAATACATGATGTACTGTTACAAATTTTCCTTGATGAATATGATCATTATGTTTATCTAAAATGTATCAATAAACCTAATTATTAACAAAATAATAAAAAGACCCCCCAAAAAAGATAACATATTAGAAGAGAATATTTGTAACATAAGTTATGACAATATAGTAACACAAATACATATGGAACCATTGAAATTCTTGGGAGGAAAGACTAAAGTCTTAATAGAAAGGTGCATGAAAAACATAAACAATCCAAATATTATTTTTAGATGTTTTTGCATATATATTTTTTTCACAACAAAATGCTCCTTTATTTGTATCCCCCTTTTTGTTTAGTTTTGTCAGAGATGGGTGTGCCATTGCAGTTAGAGAGGCAGTATTTGGAGAAGTCTTTAAAGGACCTTTGCATACTTGATACCAGTCCAAAGATTGTAAGTACTTGAATTCAGCAAA
>NW_004524583.1:20675484-20677763 GCF_000260255.1 Octodon degus
GAGGATCTGTTGAAATATATTACAGAGGGCAAGGATAAGAGAGACTTTGCCATAGTTCAGGCAAGTAGTGAGGATAGTCACAGCAGCAACAGTGAGCGATGGTTTGCTTCTGGGTATATTTTGCAGCCTGGACCAGCATGACTTCCTGGTAAGGCAGATCTAAGGGGAAAGATAGAGAGTGGTCCTGATGACTGTTTCTGGCCTGAGCAGGCAGAGGTGGTGACAGCACTAACCGAATGGGAAGGATACGCAGATATGTTAATTATGAAATAAGCGTGTTCAGTGAGGCTGTGATTTGCACACTTTCTGCTTGCTTCAGCTGTGTCTGCCCACTACTTCACGTCAACTCAGTTTCTGCTTCTTAGAAGAAAAGGAATGCGGGAGACTCTGATTTCCCGGGCTACCTCCTTAGGCCCACACATATGAGGAAGGTGTTACTGGATTCATCCTCCAACTGTTCTCCTGGGCTTTTTGGATTGAACAGCACCTTTTGTGAGGAAACATTAAAGTCTCCTAGTGAATCCTCACACACTTTACATGAGCTCAGAACACGGAATAAAAGCCTCTGTCCAACTCTGTGCCAGTACACAAGAGTAAGCAGACTGAAATGTATTTATTTTGGGAGATCCTTTAATTACTTTAACAGTGATAAGCTATCATACCTCTAGAAGTGCTGATTGAAAAACCTGACATTTTTAGCACATACCTAAGTTTCAGACCTATTTATGCTGAGCATTAATTCAACACTTTCAGCTATTTTAAATTTCTCATATTGTCTCTGCTTAGTAAAAATGTCTGTTATCCTGTGCATAGGATACATGTAACTAAACTATATTGTATCTAAATCTACTCAAGTATTTTTTTTTTGTGGTACCAGGGATTGAACTCAGGACCCTTAGCTTGCCATGCAAGCACTTATTCTACTGAGCTATCTCCCCAGCCCCATACTCAAGCATTGCGTTCACTGAGAGTACATAATCTACATTTATCACGCAAGACTTCTCCAGTAGTGAACAGACTTAGCAATAGACTGTGGTATACTTAATGAGAGAAACAAGAAGATAGATCCCTCCAATCAATAATTAGTATAATCAGAGCGATATAGCTGTCACTCTGTGGTCTACAATATGATTTCTTTTAATATGTCCTGCTAGAAAAGATCTGGAACGTAACCTATGAACTCTGACATAACTTAGCAAGAAAATGTTCCCATTTCTTTTCTCTTCTTTTTTTTTTTTTTTTTTTTTTTTTTTTTTTTTTTTTTTTTTTTTTTTTTTGTATTTTAGGACGGGGTCTATAGGATGTATAGGGTCTCACTGCATAGATCAAACCCATAGTGATCCTCCTGTTTACAGGTTCCCAAGTGCTGGGATTACAGGCACATGCCACCACTCTCAGTCTCAATTGCTGTTTTAGCACTCCCCGGGGGTGGGTCCCACACAGCAGGCCTCGGGATCAAACTCCCAGAGTCCCTTTGTCTGCCTAAGCAGGCACTTTAATCCACAGAGCTATTTGGCCAGCTCTTTCTTTTTCCTTCTGTTCTTCTACTTTACAATGGCTTTGAACTCTAAATTAGTCTCTATTTGAAAAGTGTTTCTAGTGACTGAATATAGATATCTATTTTATTGTGAGCTGAATTCAGTGGCTTTCTAAATATAGTGAATTTCTAAAATAATATAAATATCACAGGATCCATTTACATAAGCCTAACTCATGACTCTGATATAAATTCATTTAAAATGATTAAATATTTGTTGTTCTTCTATCTTAAAGGCTTATAACCCAGATGTTGGTTAGGGCTCCCTTAGAACTGTAGCTATACCTGTCTCAGAGTGCTATCTATTTGCCAATTCATAATGGTGAAAACCTTCATGATTTCTGTACATCCTACAGGGCTTATTTTTCCATTTTCCTTTTTTGCTTTCAGACTCTACGCATAGTGCTGGTGCATATGTTTTGCTTATTCTCCAAATTTCACAAAAACTCTACTTACTCTGATTACACATTTGCCATTAAGAAGTAAATCAACACTGGACATAAAGACCAATGCGTTTGTGTCTATTTCCTCAAAGGAAATTGGACAGGAAGCTGCTAGAGGGAAAGGAAAGAATCTACTTATTTATTTTTTTTTTAGTGTTCTAATTTTTTTATTAAGAACCTAATTAAATAACTGATACTTTTTTAAAGTATAATGATTACAGTGTAACAGTGTGAATTTTTCATTTGACATAATTTTATTTCATCTAAACTTTGAGTCCTACCCTTCTGTCAGATTTTGA
>NW_004524583.1:20679077-20698033 GCF_000260255.1 Octodon degus
TTTTGGATAAAATTTTTTTTATCCAAAAAAATAGGTTGTAAAATCTCTTTCATGAAAATGTATAAGATAATTCAAGCAATAACTCCAATTTTTAACTCAGTACTCAGACTTTGCTATTCATGAAATACATACCATGTGCTTTTCTAAATCAATGAATTTGATCACATTTTGCAGCCTCTTTTCTTTCTCTTTTTCTATGGAGTTGTCATGACAACAGGGAAAGGTACTATAGCGAGCTATGATTTCAGACTTCTATTGTAGTTATTCCTGTGTGTGATCCAGACAGAGAAAATACTATAATGGTGCTTATCCTAACACTTGTGTTTAATGTGCATTATGCTCATACAGTAGTCATGAAGAGTCATGTAATAAAAAGTGTCAGCCTTGCTCTCTTTCTCTAGTTCAGCTTTACCTATCTTGATTCCATTCCTGTTTAGTGACTGACGGAATTAGCTTTATGTGAACAGTATTGTGTTATTTATTGGTCTTGAAACAAACAAGAGAAAGACTGGCCAAATAGCTCAGTGGGTTAAGGCACCTGCAAGGAGATGCAGGGGCTGGCCTACTGTGCCAGCCCCACCCCCTGGGGATGTGGTGAGATGGCAATTGAGACTGGGCATGGTGGTGCGTGCCTGTAATCCCAGCTCTTGGGAGCCTCTAAACAGGCAGATCACTACCAGTCTGATCTAGTAGTGAGACTGTGAACACTCTGTAGACCCTTCCCTAAGATACAAAAAAAAAGAAAAGAAAAAAGAAACAAACAAGAGGAGCAATGAGATTCAAACAATTTAATTTTCTAAGTACTAGCATTAAACATTTGAGTTAATGAAATGCCTTCTGTACAAATATGGGATTAACTTTATTTCTAAATCCTTCCCACCAATGATATTTAGACTTACGGATATAGCTTATGTTGTCCATCAGCCTTCAGAATTCTCATTAATAACTGATACTTCTGTTTTTTATGCCTAAAGTTATCCATATCTGAGAAGTGAAATGGCAGTTCCTAAGGTTGCAGACAAACTGTGAATATTTCCATTTGTTAAAAGTCTGAGCATTGTTGCTTGGTTTTTGGGAAGATTGAGCAATTTTCTGTAGAGCTGGACCCATCTGTTTGACAATGTACTTTATAGGTTAGTCTTTGTGGGATTAATGACAAATTTTGTGAAGGGTGAAGGGTGAAAGAAGGTAAGCTTACCAGAAGCACTTATGAGGATTTAAGGGAGATAGTATTTTCTTGTTACTTTTATAAAATGATAATGAGATTCTATCTATGGCCTACAATTCACTGTTCAGGGTAAATTAAAAATAAATAATAGTTCTGTGTTTTTATTTTGTTTTTTTATGTACTTAGTACAGGGTCTACAAGGCCTCACAATGTAGATTGGACTCGTAGTGATCCTCTTGTTTACAGTCTCCCAAGTGCTGGGATTACAGGCTCATGCCATCATGCCCTGTCTCAATTACCATCTCAGTGCACCCCTGGGTCGGGGTCAGCATGGCAGACCTAGGGATTGAGCCCCCAGCTCTGTCTTTATTTTGAAAGGCACAAAAATAATATATAAGCTTTAATATATAGAATCAGTGTATTTATAATAGTTTCTTTCTGTTCATCATAAAATGTGAACAAGGCAAATTGTATGGAATTAACTATTATAATATTGTCTCCCTCTTTCCCCTTGTCCTGAATTCATGCTGCAGTCCACATGCCCAGGTCTTTAGAAAGTGATTGCACTGGGAGGTAGAGCCCTTAAAAAGATAATGAAGGTTCAATAAAGTCATAAAGATGGGGCCCTGCCCCAGTATGAGTGGCCTCATGTATGAAGAGGAGGCACACCAGCATCCTCTGCACACATAGAATCTAGTAGCCAAGGAGATTCAGAAAAAAGCAAGTTTTTAATATCTCAATCGTTCAGTTCCAGCCTCCAGAAATACGAGAATGTAAATTTTAGCCACCCAATAAAATATCCTAGTATTTTATAATGACAAGCAACTATTGCAAAGTAATGAACTAATTCAGAGCAAACAAGATCAATTCAGATTTACTTCATTGAGGGGACCTTCTTTTTAACTCATAGCCTAATGGCTTTCCTATTTTCTGCTCCTTCTTCATCGATCTCTTGTGAGAGCAGAGGAATAAAAGTCAACTAGGTAAGATTCTTTATTTAAAGGATGAAGGTTAAGTGCAAAATCATCCTTTGGGTCTTGCTCCTTCCTGCCATCTGTGGACTCTAGAGAATTGCTGTGGCAGAGGCGCATCCTAAACAATGTGGACCTGAAAAGTGAGTTTACGAAGTAAGTTGAGTTCTTGAAGTTTTCCTAAACTTGATAAAGACTGTAATACAAAGAAAAATGGAGCAGGACCAAGGACAGTGCTCTGTGCTCATATGTTAATTAGGAGGTGTTTAACACTTACTGGAGTCATATGAGGTTCTTGGTGTGTTATGTGCTGGTTCCAGGGAAAGTGGATGGACAGTGCCCACACTACTATGGGAACATAAAAAGGGAAGGAGTGCAAAGCAAACACACAGAAGAAAGAGCATATTCCAGCACAGTAAATGCAGAGACACTATTTCTATATTGAATGCATAGATGGGGTAACTCATAGAAAAGTCTTGGAGGTAATACAGCTACATCAGCTGTACTCACTGATAGTATTTGTAGAAAAGCCCTCCTCTCACTGTTGTATTTTTAGTGTTAGGCTGTATTCAGATGTCTTCAATCAATGACCTTGTTGACCAATCTCTGCATGATTCCTGTTAGCCCAGTCTAAACAAGCAATGAACATCAATTAGGAAATTTCCTTCTAAAGTCTAACTTGCACGCCTGGGCATGAAGGTACATGACTTATTCATGTATTCACAGGAGGCAGAGGCAGGAGGATCACTGTGAGCTCAAGGCGAACCTAAGCTACAAAGTAAGACCCTGTCTAAATAAATAAACAAATAAATTCTCTTGTTCCACTACAAATTAAAATCAAGAAGTGTCTTCAGGAGGTGATGCACTCGAGATCCAATTCAACTCCAACAGATACTTTTATGATCATGAGAATTGACCAGCTATGGATATCCATCCTCTCTCAAAGACAGTGACCTCTACTACCATTGTGCAAGGGTCACCATCTCCCATCAATCCCCATAAAATGCCAGCCAACAGCCCAACCTGCAAATCATTGTCACACTGTTATCCTTGACTGTCACTTCTTTTTCAAATTTTTTTTTGACTGTCACCTCTGAGGGAGGGGGGACAAAAAGTAGGATGGAGAGAAAGACAGAATTTGGGATGTATAATAGATGAATTTGAATTAAATAGCTTTCTATTTGGTGATACACCTATTAGTGGATAAATGTCATTCTTTTAGAAAATACCTGTATTATGCAACTTAGTTTCTGGACTAATGGGAACCAAAGGCTCACTGAAATCATCCCATTGCATCATCCCTATCCCTTGCTCAGAACCTGATTTAGGATTTTTTGGAATACATTAATCTCCATGTTTAACAAGTGCAGAAAGCATCCTGGACAAGTTTTTAGCTCCACTCACCAGTTCACATATTACTCATCTAAGTTCTGTTTGATTAACACGCAGCCTGTCCTGATCTCTTTGTGGGCCACATCCCAGGGATTCAGAGGTGAGCCCACGGCCTGGCAGCCTGCCCATGCACTATTCCCTTAAAAAAGAACAGCAAATCTCTCCAGAAATTCTTTTCAAGATTTCTCATAAGTTGCTTTAATCTTCCGCCTCTCCACTTCTTCACTAGGATGTGAATATTAAATTTTCCAAAGAGAAATTCTATATTTAGTAGGTATCTTTCCAGTAATTATCTTAAAGTACTGAATCACAAGTCCTTCATTAATATTTAGAAAAGGGACTAGTGGTGCCAAATTCACAGGGCTTGGAAAATGCCATAAATAGGGTGAATGAATAAAATAACGAGTTTACAGATTCATGGAAGAGCTTTCAGGACATGTGGCCCCTCTTCCTGGCCTTGGTCCTAATCAGTGTCAATATCAGACTGGGTGTCCTAAGCTTGTCCCTCAGTTATGGGGACCTAGTGAGAAACTGTCTTCTTCTAGCCAGTGACCCTCTTGAGCAGACTTTGCTCCAACTTTCTCTCTAGCTCCATTGTGCTAAAAGAATATCAAAACATCAATGACCCCAAACACAAATCATGAGAACTGTATAGGATCTACAATAGACACAGTCTGGAAAATATACTCTATTGGTGTCTTTTGAATGACAAAGATGCAAACTTAGCTGCTGTTTCATACAGGCGGTTTAATATAAAATTAAGACAAAGAAAATCTCACTGTCATTATTAAGCTCCTACACTTTGCAGCTAGCCACTAACCTGCTAGCTCATACTGTCCAGCCCTGAAAGAATGAAGACACTATTCCCTGTCACCCTTCTCAACCTGCCACTCTCCTGCCACTTCTTCTTTTCTCTTCTCACCTTTACGTGAAGCGGTTTCTCCGAGCAACTACTCCCGCTTGTCCGGATGTGTTCACACCACAATTGTCGAGATGGCTGTCAGGATGGCTTCCCGCACCTCCCACATGTTCCCTAGAAAGCTGCCCTCTGAGGATTAGAACTCCTGCCTCCTACCACCAGAGCCCAGCATGGAATCTAGCCCAGCTCTGAAGTCTTTGTGACATATCCCCCCTCCTTGTATCATTTCTTGTCTCAAAACTACCTACCACTGATTTGACATTAGAATGATTCAGCTTCCAAAATTTCCAGGTCCTCATTATTCTTGGCTCAAAAATCTCTGAAATTGAGACTTTTTATTGTCCTCTACAAAACCAAATATCACTACATCCTAGTACTGTCTTAATATGCATTTCTAAATGTATGTACCCATCACAAGATTATAATATAGGGTTACATTTTCATATTCTGAACATTTATTTAATGGGGCCTTCACACATCACAGTTTTGGAAATAGACCTGAAAGACGTGACTATTCAGAGAACAGGAAGGCTGTCTGTGTAGTGTACTTCATATGGCATTCAGAATTATCTGGAATAAGTGGGCATGGGTTTGATCAATTATTTGAGGTGATGTAAGATAGGTTTTGTGGAGAAACGTTTAATGAGGGATGTGTGTGTGTGTGGAACACTTACACAAATCCAGAGGCAAAGAAGTGGTAAAAAAAAAATAAGTTATTTCAACTGGAAATTAGCAAAGTGATCATCTGCATCCTGAAATAAGTTATCAGATATATACATCTTTGTTCATCATTAGAATGAGATCACCGATAAGTCTTTCATATCACACTGCTTCTGATGCATGTAATGCTGAATTTCTTCATGGATATATCTGCATGAGTTCTATAGCTTTCCATTATGATTATAAATCTTAGGAACAGTGTATGATACCTGCTTCTCTAAAGTGTGATGAGTGTAACATAAAGTAATTGTTCAATAATAGTTGTCTCTATGCAAATGATTAAATTATGAAATCTGAGCTTTCCTATTTTAAAAGTAAATGGTCACTTATAAGAATGATAGGCAATGTTGGAAAGATATCAGTACATGCCTGGAATATAATTGATACTTTACAAACTTCTGTAGGAGAAAGGGGTGGAGGATTTGAAGAAGGAATAGGAAGAGAGGACGAGGAACCCTGCGGCTCCATGGTGGTGAACCTTTGCCACACATGCTGCAGCAGGCTGGTTTTGTGCATCTCCTATATCTCCAAAAACCACCATCACTACTAGTTCATAGGACCCTGTAGCACACAAACTCTACACTAACACTATTAAGAAACAAATTCAGTGTATTGCCAAAGATGGGCACAAGCAGAGTATATAAAATTTCAGTCCAGAGATAAAATCTTCTTAATCATTTCCTCCGTTTAATTCAGCTAATATTTAGAAGAATACATAATAGCAGATCCACTTCCCCACCACTTAATATCAGCAAAGCTATTTTCTTTCAAATTCCTGAGCAGAGACATAATTAAAGGTAACCAGATTGTACTAGCAGAATGGATATTTAAATGTTTAATAAATAACATTTTGCATTAGGAGGAAAACATCAACAAAAAAAAATGCCAAGTTGGTGAATAGCTGATGTAGAGAATTAAAAGCCAAAACATGCTCAAAATTTGTAACTGTGCCCAGAGTTGCATTTAAGCAAAGGAATCATTATTTGTACTTTGAAAAAAAAAAAAAAAAAGCTTCTAAATTAGCAAACCCAAGAAAGTCAGTAGAACCTTCCTCTGAATTATTTGGCAAACAACACATTTAGTAATATTTCATACACAAATAATGCCACCCTTCCAAGGTCCTTAAAATATTTTGCAAACATCCAGTCAGCTTCAGAATACTGCTACTAAGCAAATAGAGTCAGTACCACTTCATAGGAATGAAATCTGAGGTCCCCTGTAATCAAACTGTAAAGCAAGCCAGATCCAGAGCCCTGCCCGGCCCACCCTCACTTCAGCCCATCCTGAACTAAAATAGTAACTGGTCTTCCTACCTGAGACTCCTCTTGTATGGAAAAAAAAAAAAAAAAGCCAACCTAGGCATCTTTAGCTGCCACTCAGGAATAGATCAATTCTTAGGGTGAGTTTAAGGACGTTTGCAGTTGGAGAGCACGACAGCTGGCTTTATAGATAACAATTGCTTGCTTACAATGGCAGCCTTTGCAAGTCACTACTGTTTTCAGGCATATCCAAAGCTCCTCCAAACTTTCTAAGACTCCAAGGAAATGACTGGCGGGCTCTTTTCAATGATTCGGCAAAGGAGGAATCTTAAAAATTCTTTCAGTATTGAATCCTTATACAACAGCCACCATCAGGACCAAAGCCCCTGAGGATAATGGCCACGGATGGCCCCTGTTCCTTCTTCCCCTCTCAATACTCTCAGAGATCCTTATTTCTGGTGATTCCAATATTAGCAGTCTTGACCCAAGAGGAGCTCACTGTAGCACACTCTCCTGTGAGTCTTTGCTAAGGGCTACATCCCCACATGTTCTCCAAAAGGCAAACAATGATAACCTAGCCCTTGAGTCATCCGGACCAGATCCTGCCACCGTCCATACAGTCAAATCTGCCTGTGCAATGTGCGTTAACTGTGTGATGCAACACTTGATGTTGACTTAAAGACCAGGTTTACTTTAAGATATTGATAACAGGTGGCTAAACTGTAGCTTCACAGACCTAGCCTTGTGTTTCAGCCTTGCTCTGTGCAGCTGCATTTCTAACTTTAGAATAGCTATGTCATTGTTTAAATTTGGTAGAACACATTTTGCTGTTTCTCTCCTGTGCAACTTCATTGTTTCATAATTGTCTGTCTCTCCCCACCTACCTCTTTCTTCTCCCCCGCTCCACTCTGAACTTCCAAGGGCAAATTCTGTGCATTCTTCTCTCTCAAGGTCTAGGACAGTGCTGGGACTTGGTGTTTCCTCATGCTCTAGCACTAATTTTCTTTGAATAAAAACAAAATCCAAGAGGAGTCCTTTTTCTGCCCATCTGACCTGTGACAATAATTTGTGACTTTGGCATTCACCATCCAGCCTTGCTGTGGTCCGTGAGTCAAACCCCCTGAAGATGCTGCTATAATATTTCTATTCAAATTCATTAAATTTCTTGTGGCACTTGCTATGTGCTCATATAGCAATGTCTGTGATCTACCAAAATATATGACTGCAAGGAAGACAAGTAATTTTCTGTGTCAATCTGAGGGGGGTGAGGATGTGCAGAAAGCTGGTAGAACATCACTTATGGGAGTGTGTACAGTGTTTTCAGAAAAGACGAGCCCAAGTGAAGACTAAGTAAAGCTAAGAATCCTTGCCCATCCAGTCTGCTCAGGGCCTGACCCAACCAGAAAGGCAATGGAAGATACATTTCTCCTTGTTTCAGGGATCTTTTCAGCCTTTGACCGCAAACCAATACTTCCACCAGCAACCATTCAGACTGAACCACACCACCCGTTTTTCATGGATCTCCAGCCTGCACATGGCATGTTTCAGGGCTTCTCACTGGGGCCAGTTCCCATAACAAATCTCCTAGGATATAAGCCACCCAGCTTGTGAGCCTTCATTACAGCAGCTTGCAGAAACTAATACAGCAGGGGTATGGACTCCAGCAAAGCTTGCAATTTATAGTGCTGCAGGTGATCTGTTGTGCTTCTTTGTGGTGCTGGGCAGCTGGGGGAATGAACTGCAGAGGAAGCAAGACAGCAGCTGCCCACACACACACACACACACACACACACACACACACCACATCTGCTGCGGTGCTCTGCACATTAAGGGAACTCAGTGCACTTTCACTTCCCTATTTTCCATTTAGCAGGACTGAATCCCATCCTAAATTGGAAAGCATTTCGTCCCACTGTACATTCACTAGAATGTATTGCTCCTCTTTCCCTTTCTGAGCATCTATCAATCACTTTCCTGTTTCCCCACAATCTTAATGATTATAAATTGTATTAATTTTAACATTAGACTGAAACATGCCCCACAACTTCCTCAATCAAATTTGGATTCATCTGAGAGCTTTGGATATTTTCCAGTTGCTTTTTATAGATACCGCTGCAGTGTAATTTTCGAAGATTTCAAATGTTTTTCTTTTAGTCTAATTCCTTAAGATAAATTTCAAAGCAATAGGATGGCTGGATTAATAGGGAATAATGAAATGACTCTTGAAACAGATCTTTCTTTATTTACAAAGCCACTCCATGATCATACATTGCTATTAGATCCTAAAAGTGAAAAAATTCAAGTACTTTAGTGCATTGGGCTTTATCCTTTTAATTTTTTTCCAGTTGAATGTGATTTTAAAGCTTCCTTAAATTTATTTAAAGTTTTAATCTCTGATTACTGGTATGGAAAAAATATTGCAATATTCTTTTCTGAATTTTTCCCTCAAAATGAAGATTCCCTATGATATTATTAACAAAATAGTTCTGCTTCCTAGTGCATTCTTAAAGACTACATCCACCTATATAGCACATTTGTCCAGCTGTAAAAAACTGAAAGGAACTAAAATCATGAGAATATTTGATTGTTTTCCCAAAAAGCTTTGATTCAGAAGGACGAGGGAGGATTGAATATGAAAGGAATTAATATCAGCTACCTACTTAACAAAGAGGAATAGTATAGTTTACAATAATCTCAGAAGCTAAGTGTAAAGTAAGAAGAAACAAACCAAAAAAGCAAAAGGAAAGATGACCACCAGTTAAAAAAAACTCTCTTTTTGTTTTTTTTCTTCCCTCTGTTGTTTAGGTAAGTAGTTTAAGAGGATTAATGCAATCATCCAAGCTTGCTGTTTTGGACTGAACTCCTCTCTTAGCCTTTTCTTCTCAAGTCCTTGACCCAGATAAAGAAAGATATGATTTCCACATTCAGTGAAAGCTCAAATAGGAGGGGAGGGGAAAACTGCTATCTCAGCTCAAATTCTGGTTTCTCTGCTGTCCTACAGTTGTAATTGTAAACTAGAACTTCCCTTAAAAATGCCTTCCTTTGTTCACCCAACCCTCATGAAAACATCTCAGGGGGAAGGACCTTGAGATGTCATCTGCTACCTCAGCCCACAAATTCTGAAGTAAAGCTCAAAAAAAGTTGCATAATGAAAGACTTTTTTTCCTATATATTTGTAATAATGTTATAAATGTAAAATAAAGGTATGAATTTAGACAAAGATCCAATTGTCTGTGTCTCACACATTGAACCAGGGTCCCTGAGCATTGTCACCTGGTATCAAGGATGAGCAGGAACCCATGTGCTGTTCCCACCTAGTTCTGTTCTCAGTACTCCTCACTTGTTTTGGAGTCTGCTTATTCAAGGGCCTATAAGTACCTTCTTGTGCATATCCCCAAGTATTAAAACTCAACATGCAAAGTTGAAGCCAATGCTCCCTCCTCACTAGTTTTTGTGCCTCTTGGTCCTCTGCCATGTACCAAAATGTTCATGACCCAAGCCAGAAACCAAAGGTCTTTAGAGATTCCGCTCTCTTTTCACACATAGTCAATGAATCCTGCCAATTCTACATGAGAAGAATCAAAACCTGTCAGGTCCATTTCCTTATTTTCATTCTTAGCACTTCTGACTTGCTGTGTATCCTTATAAATCCCTGGAAAATCATTAAAATCCTGTCCTTACTGGTCTTTTCTCCTCCAGAAAACCTTAGAAGCTACCCACCTAATCATATGGCACATGCTTGTCACTCTTCCCACCGCTCAATTCTTTCAGAGCACTTGGTAACCAAGCAGAGTAGACCAGGGTCTTCATTAACTTATGCAGGGCCTGGTTTCCTCAGCAGCATCTTTGTGGCTCCTCCGAAGATCCTTAACCTTAGCATAGATTGTATGGAATACCTCTCATTTCCTTGTCTAGGCCACTATGACTTCACAGTGCATTTCCTGTGCCAGGTATGCCCTACTTACCTGACTTGTAGGACCAGCATCCCTCAAGGCTTGGTTGTTGTATTAACCCTACTTCTGGTAGTCTTTCCTCAGTCCTCCCTTAGTTCGCATCATTTGTACTTTGGAATCTCTCTTTCTCTACAACCCATCCCATATCTCCCATCCACCTCTTTACTTTCATCTCCTGATTACACTGTAAACACTTCAAGAACAGGCAGCATTGCTGCACCACAAGTGAATGGCACAATGAATGGCTTAAGGAATTTTCAATGAATGAATCAATGAATCAAGGAATCAATGAATCAATGTGTCTGGATCAGGACTCACTGAGTTGACATTTCCTTCCAGGAATGAATACCTGCCAAACCACCAGGCATTCCTTACCCACAAGCCCAGATGTGGAAGCTGTGCAGAGCTGACGAAAGAAGGGAGCTCACAGCAGCACAGAGAAGCGTCGATGTCAGAGGAAAGTGCATGTTACTGCCACCCAGGGACGCTCAGAGGACCTCCATTGTCCAGGGGATCTGGGCTTACCCATCCACATCAAGACAGAAGCTTAAGAAGTGTGTGGTTATGACCACCAAGGAGAGGAAAGAACCCTTGCCATCCCAGTCCCAGAGCAGAAGGCCAGGGAACCTCGGGGAGGGGACGTGAATCAGGGTAATGGTGACAATCTAGCCTGCAATGAAAAAGGGAAGACTAAATTAAATATAAATTTTGAGTTTTGTATGAATAAAATTAATCCTTAAAGTAATAGAAATAAAACTTGTTGACGCCCATGACTGAAAACTTATAAAGATTCTGATGTTCTTTTTTTTTTTTTTTTTTTTTTGGCAGAACTGGGGATTGAACTCAAGCCCTTCAGCTTGCCAGGGAAGCGCTTATTCCACTGAGCCATCTCCCGGGCCCCGCTTCTGATGTTCTTAAGGGTCAGTTGGGTGGAGATGATATTGTTGGCCAAAAGAGCATTTTGTGTTATGTTCCAACAATATGAGACTTTTAAACCGAAGACCTATAATGAGAGGAAAGGTGAGGCAGGAGAGAGAAGACAGAGAGGAAAGAGGAAGAAAAGAGGGAAGGGAGGAAAATAAAGAAAAAAGAAATAGTTCACCTTTAGAGACTCCATCTTACAAAAAAGTCTCTCTTATGTAAGAAACAATTTTATTCATACATTTATATGCTGTATAGGATTTTTTTGCTTTATATCATTGTATCTTGCATATTAGCTGATGTAACAGAACCAAGGATGTAAACACTGGCTCCAAGGTCATTTAAGGGAGCATTTTTCATCAGCTTTTAAAGAGCATTTTTTTTACAAGATATAAAAGACAGAATTTGTGTCTAGGTCCCAACTGAAGATTGGAAAGTGATTTTCCAAGCCTCAAGACTCCAGTATGCATTATGGTTGGATCTGAAAGGTATGAGTTTTCTGCTATTTCTGGGCTAGTTATGAATAAAACTCACCTTCACCTCAACTGGGCAAAATGAGAAATTTTTTATTGTTTTAAAGAACAATTGTCAGGCTATTTTTGTCTCTTAACACAAGATTTCTTGATTCAAAATTCTCAAGCAGCTTTGTGATCCTGCTGTTATCTGCCTTCCCCTACCATCTTCCTGACTAGTTCTACTTCAGAAAATTTCTTACCTTCCAAACACTACCTATGAGCCCTCTAAGGGAACGCATACTGGAAAGGAAAAACATGCAAACTACAAACGATCCAGGCACAGTAGCACACAGCTGTAGTCCCACGCTATCAGGAGACAGAGGTAAGAGGATCTCAAGTTCAAGCACAGCTTGGGCAACTTGCCAAACCTTGTTTCAAAATAAAAAATAAAGGCTGAGGCTATAATTCAGTGGTACTTCACTTGCCTAGCATGTTCAAGGCCCTGGGTTCAATCCTTAGTACTGGGGGAGATGGTACAAGTAAGCTACAACAAGTAATTGCACAATTAAAAAAAATTTCAGAGCCTTAAAAAACTAAATTCTTCTAATTGATATCACTAATATTCAATTAGTTTTCTTCTTTGAGGTGCTCTGAGCTCCTTATTTAAGCAAAAAGTCAGTTCTCAATTCAGCACAGGTTTTCGTAAACAAAGGTCACAGAAATGCTTAATACAAGAAATAAGGTTTTGCCCAGTTATTCTCTTGACATTAAACTATGCTCCTGAGTTTCTCACAGCTATGCTACAACTCCTTAAGTATGAACATCCTGCCTCAGTGGCATACATGTGAGTTCTTCTGGTGGTAATTCTGAAACTCCTTTATGAGTCAGCTGTATTCTTTGGAAACCCAAGTGCCAGAAAAAAAACCCTCAGTTTCTTAGGAGTTGCTGGCTTCAGTCGACCCAGCACAATGCTTGACACGGAGCCAATGCTCAGTAGATAGTGAATGGAAGTTAGGAGGAAACAGCTCTAAAATGGTGAGGAAGGGATAGGTGCTCAGTACTGAAGCGCATCCCTGACCTGCTTCTATGCAGGCAAAGAGGGATTCTGCCCAGAATGCTCTGCATGGGCTGCCTGACTCCCAACAGGGCCATGCTGTCCACTTGCAGGAAATGCCCTTCAGTCTTTCTCTACACACTGACCCTCGCTTGTCAAGCAAGACCCAGGTGGAGCCCCATCTCCCAGTCAAAGCCATTCCAAACCCTCCTTCTCTCGCCACCCAGGCCTTCTGTGCTCCAAGGCACCTGGATTACTTGCTTCATACCCATGCAGATTTGCAAGTCTATGTCCTTCTTGTCGTATATATTTTTAATTAGTTGAAACATTTAGAAGCCACTTGGTTGTACCGGGATGCGTGCCAGTTGCTTTGCAGTGGCATCTCGCTTAATTCTCTCAGCAACTCTATGTGTAATGTAACTACTATCCCCATTTCATAGCTGAGAAAACCAAATCCCACTACACAACCACTTGGACTAAAGGAAAATCTCAACAGAAGAAGACGTATCATCTCCACCTCTATGACCTCATTTGTACTTTATGACTTTGTCTATTGCAAGTTTTCCATTTAAAGAACAGAACTGTGTGTCTATTATTAAAAGGAAGAAAGAGGCCCCCATCTGAATTAAAGGGACTCTACTTATTTTAAGAGATATTTCACTGAATTTCCTTTTGTATAATTTCCCTTATATCTTAACATCTCAAACATTTGGTGAATTATTGTTCTTACTTTGGGAAAAACTAAAAGATAATCATTAGTTACTGTTGAGTGTTGTTCTCAAGCTAAGAGTGTTCGTGAAGATCTGAGTAACATATTAACTTCAAAAAAGATAAATCTCACATTATTGCCAAAAGAAAGAGGGAGATACGGTCTGCTTGCAAATTGCTTGAGACAAATCTCTGCCTTAAACCAAAACAGTTCACTATTTAATGTGAAGAGAGAGGACATCCCAGCCAAAACTGCCTGTGTAGGGTCCATACACTGCCTCCCCACCAGTGGAATCTGTCTCAGGCACATGTGGAAAGAACCTAAGAGGACAGGTGGCCACGAGTAGGCAAACATTCTGTGAGATGCTGACCCCAAACAAATTGTGAGGAGACAGACAATGCACAGAACCACAAAGATGGGTGAGAAGCCACACACTGTCCTCCACCTAACCAGAAAATAGGATGCCACTACGTACAACCCAGATGGCCTCTAGCTCTTTAGGTGTCCTGAAATTTCCACCTCATTGCTTATTTGTAAGTACTGAAAAGTGGGCTCAGCCTGAAGACATGCTGATTTAGGAAAGTGTCAGAAGAGAACCATCTCCTTTTGAATAATTACAGCCTCACCCATCTGGGGCAAGTCCTCATTTGAAACCTCCAGCATCCTGGGAACAGGTGACCCTTAAGTCACTATATGTTTATGCTTGGTTTATCTAATGTTTCCCTGCTTCCGATTAGTTCATTCACAAGTAAAAATTAGGATAAGGCCTACACTGGAACCACAGGAGCAGAGACTGTGGTTGGAGAAGGACTGCTCTCAGGATGAAGGGAAACCCAAAGGCCCATGTCATTGGCTTCACAGGTTTTTCTAGGCTGACTATATCACCGGGCCAGGAGAGGCCAGTAGGTGAATCCAGGGTTTAGGAATAAAGATCAGCTTCTACCCATGAATCAGTCTTAGTGAAAAAGAAGTACATCTTTATCAATCAGTACCTAATTTTAAAAAAATAATAATAATATGAGCCAATGACAGGTGGTACACACCTCCATCCCAGTTACTTGGGAGACTGAGGCAAGAGGATCATGAGCTCAAGTCCAGCCTAGGCAACATCAGGAGACACTGTCTCCAAAAATAAATCAATAAAAATAATTCGGATGAGTGGGATCAGAGGTTGCAGACCAGCACATGTCATTAACAGAGAATAATGAACAAGCAAGAAGGTGTAAGCTCTGCCTTGGGCTGGGCAGTAGCACAGTGAAGGCAAAACCCATGAACAAAATTACTCCAATCAGGTCAGGTGGGGAAAATATGGGAAATTTGCTTCAAACTAGTAGTTCCAACATAGCAGGAACAGGAATGCTGTCACTGAATGCTACTGATAGTTTGTCTCTGGTTATGCAGCCAGGACCCAGAGACAGTGAAAGCCAAAGCTTTGAAATCCCAGTACATCCAACGGTCCAACCAGCAGGCCAGATTTCCAGGCTGACCTAATGGGGCTCTGTGCTGAATTACACAGAGGCTTTGGGATGGGCAGGGAGTGAAGGGGCCTGTTTAGGAATCCAGGGCAGACTGAGCAGACAGGAGAAGAAAACTGAGCTCACACCAGCTCTGTCTACACTCAGGGCAAGGGCCAGGGATACCCGCGAGCAGTCTGCAGTTTGGGCCCTGCACTAGGGCACCGGGGCAGGAGCAGGAGTTGAACCTCTATCTCTTCATCAAGCAATCCTTTGCCCAGCTCACTGGCACATCTTCTGTTTCTTAACTGGTCTGTTCAAAGTGTGTTTTTTAAATAACTGACCCACTCAGCAAGAAAACCCTTATCTAAGTAGACACAAAAATACCAAAGCAGTGACTGGGGCTATGCCAACTCCTGTTGAGCTGGGCATGAGCAAGAGCAAAATAAGGAGCTGAGAAGCAGCTGGAGCTCCGGGCTGCCGCATTATTGCTTTTCTGTCCTTCAGACGTCAGTCAATTGGGGATTTTCCTTTGGAATCACAACCTAGGGGTGTTTGCTTCAAAAAGACCAAAGAGAGGCCTGGAGTTCTAGTTAATGCTCTATGAGTGTGGCTAAGATTATCCAAGTAGCTGCAAGGAGTTTGACCATGGATGAGTGGAAAAACACCCATGTGCATTCCCCAGGAGGTAGGGAAGAGAACGGCAGAGCACAGGTTCTTTGGACACCTGCAGGCCCCTGCCCAGCTGTGAGATGGGTTTGACTAGGAGCTAAGGTGGGCAGATGGGTCTACATCTGAGAGCTCACAGACCTTTGCCAAGTGTCTTACATGGAAGGGTCCTCCAAGAGCAGCTGGAAGAACTGAATCCTGAGGGAACAGAGGGGAGTCCCAAGGGTCCTGGTCAGGCTGCAAACTCCCGCCATGCGCCTGTGCTCTTTGGACCCTCATCTGATCCTCTGGGCTCTTGTCCTTAATAACAACAAGAAGTGTCCTGCTTGGGGATTCCTCCCTAAGCTTGTTCACTCATCCTTTCCAGAAGCTAGGGCTCCCCTGACATCTTCCCAGGAGACCCACGGGGAGGCCCTGTGTGTTTTCTTCCCTCTTCTGAAGGCAGCGCTCCTCCCCCTGCTGGTTCTCCTCCTCAGCTGCATCTAAGCTTGCCTCTCCTTGCATCGTTCTCATTTTTGGTCCTGAGAGCCAGCCCCATAGGAATGAAGGGGCTCTTGCAGCGTGACACGTCCAGGTTTCCACAAGTTAAGAGCATCTTTTCTCAGCCTCGGGCAGCAACCAGCTTGCCTATGAATTCTGCATTTTAAGCACCTCAGATCTCAGCTTAATTAAGAGCATCCCCGCTCCCAGAGAGATCCGGTGACAGAAAAGCAGGCAAGCAGAAACTCACACCCAAAGAGCTCAGCTCAGAAAGTGGAGTTCTGCTCTTCCAAGTAAGCTTTCACGGAGCAACTTCTCCTTCCCACCAGGGCACAAAAGCAGCTAGGGAACCTGGAAGGATCCAACATGCTCAAAATATAATTTATATTACAAGTTTCCCCCAAAATAAAGGTAACCATTATGTATCACAAACATTCTCCAAAGACGAAATATTTAAAGAAGACAGACAGACAGACAGACAGACAGACAGACAGACAGACAGACAGACAGACAGTGGGAGCCAACTGCCCAGAAGCTGTCACCTCATCAGAGACTGGATACACGATATTGAGCAGCTGAAGGGAGGTTTACAATTATCACCAACCCTGCAAAAATCAGTCTCTTGCCAAATGTAGAAGGGCAGGGAAAGCCTTGCTTCGATGCCAGTGGACCCCGAAGGAAGTGAACCCTAAACATAAGGTGGGGGTACCTTGAAGATTAAATGTGGTAATATATGGAAAGCACCTATCTTGGCACAGACCTGGCATATTCAATGATTAGCGGCTACTGCAGTTCTTATGTTGTGCCACTAAAATTTATCTACTTTTATTTTAAAGACAAAAGGTCCTCTTTCTCTTCAATGAGGCTGCCAAGTGGCAGACACAGAGATGCAGATCTTCGTGAAGACCCTGATGGGCAAGGCCGTCACCCTCGATGTCAAGCCCAGTGATACCATCGAGAATGTCAAAGTCAAAATCCAAGACAAGGAGGGCATTCCACCTGGACAGCAGCGTCTGGTATTTGCTGGCAAACAACTGGAGATGGTCAGACTCTCTCTGACTGTAACAACCAAAAAGAGTCCACCCTGCACCTGGTGCTTTGCCTGCGAGATAGGATCATCGAGCGGTCCCTGCGCCAGCTGGCCCAGAGGTACAACTGTGACAAGATGATCTGCAGCAAACGCTATGCCTGCCTGCCTCCCCGTGCTGTCAGCTGCTGCAAGAAGAAGTGTGCCCACATCAACAACCTGCACCCCAAGAAGAAGGTCAAGTAAAGCCCAGCCAGCCCCTCACCTAGAAGGGTACCACCTGCACAATGCCCACAGCCTTGGAGCCTGAATAAAGTTTCCTCCCTCCCTCAACTAGAAAAAAAAAAAAAAAAGACAAATGAACAAAAACAATAAAAAATGATACAGATTCTCAGAACAAGAAGATAGGAGATTAACAATGATTGTATTATATATTGCTATCTTCCAAGTAGTTGTTCATATTACCAGATATAGATATGCAAGTTTGGTCAAACATTAAGCACTAACTCTTCCTGTCTCAGTTACCCTTCTTTCATTGCTGGGACAAATACCTGACACCCAAAATGAAGGAAAGAAAGATTTATTTAGCTCACAGTCACTGGATGTTTTGGTCTATACTCAGCTGGCTCCAAGGCCAACTGAGGGACACATGGCAGAGGACAGCAGTTCATGGTGGCGGCAGAGCCCAAGCAAAATGGAAGAGTAGCAGCAACAATGGCAACAGAGAGCAAGTCTGTCTCTCTGTCTCTCTGTCTCTCTTACGTTGTATTCAGGCTCTCTGCCCCAGGCTGGGTGTAGCACTCACACCCACAATCACAACAATACTAAAACACATAATCCCAGTGGATCGCCCATAATCTCAAACTCTAGAAGTTCCCGCCCCACAACTGCATGAGGCTTTGGGGGGACAACTAGATACAAATCATAACACTTCCTTTCAATAAACCAATAGAAATTAGTAGTACAATTATATCTACCCTTCCTTCTTTCTTTTCTCCTTTCCTTCATCCCAGTTGTGCTTTCTTTTGAGCAGTTTTCTTTCCCTTTCAGATTTTATTTATTCTTTTGGGGTTTTGTTTTGTTTGTGTGTGTGTTTGTTTGTTTTTGGTGGAACCGGGGATTGAACTCAGGCCTTGTGCTTGCCAGGGAAGCGCTTATTCTACTGAGCCATCTCCCCGGCCCCTCTTTTGGGTTTTTGCACTAAAGAAACAATATGATGTTTACATATGCAGGTCTGATTTGTCTCATGTATGAGTATGGTCTCTAATTGCATCTGTTTATGTATAAAGACCTCAAGTGTAGACTGTTACAGCCAATGTGGAAATCAGTGGGGAGATTCCTCAAAAAAACTAGGATTAGAGGTCCCAGTCAAGCCATCGATTCCCCTCTGGGTATTTTTCCAGAACTGTAAACATTATATCATAGTGATATATGTGCACCTATGTTTATAGTAGCCCGATTTGTAATATAGAAATCTTGGAAACAACCCCAATGTCTATCCATAGAAGAATGGATTAAAAAAATGTGGTATTTTTATACAACGGAGCATTACTCAGCTATAAACAAAATTTATGTACTGCAGTCTTAACCCCACAACCTCAGAATGTAGTTGGAGACAGAACCTTTAAAGTGGTAACTAAGGGTGAACAGGGTCATATGGGTGGTTCCCTGACCAGTATGATAGGTGTCCAATATGACACACAGAAGACCATGTGGAGATACTGGGAGAAGATAACCATTTACAAGATAAGAAGTGAAATCCGGGGCTGGTGAGATGGCTCAGTGGTCTAAAGCACCTACTTAGA
>NW_004524583.1:20698803-20711439 GCF_000260255.1 Octodon degus
CTCATCTTCAGCTCTAAGGTAAGAAGTGAGTCTGTAACCACAGCAATCAGGAGCCTGAGGCAGGAGGGTTGCTGCAAGTTTGAGGCCAGCTTGAGATAGAAAGTGAGCTTCAGGCCAGCCTGCATTGCATAGTGAAATCCTGCCTCAAAAAGACAACAACAGAGACTGGGTATGGTGGTGCATGCCTATAATACCAGCTCTTGGGAGGCTGTAAACAGGCAGATCACTATGAGTCTGATCTAATAGTGAGACCCTGAATACCCTGTAGACCTTTCCCCAAAATAAAAACAAATAAAATAAAGATAAGAAGATAAGGGAAGAGGAAGAGGATCCAGTGTTTTATTGCAGGATAATATGGGTGAGGATGAAGATGGACAACTGAGTCCCAAGCTGGCCAGTCCCTGGCCACATGACCTGATCAAATGATGAGCCTCATTTGCCCACTCAGGTGGGTGCTGTTGCCATTCACTGAGAATGGCAACAGCACCCACCTGGCAGGGTTTTGTAGTGAGTGAGATCATGTGCTGTACTTAGAAGTAGTTTACCATTGTTAGCCCATGTTATGAATGTGCAGGTACACTGTGAAGTATGTGTAATGATTGTCCTTACTTTACCAATGAGGAAACCAAGGCACCGAGTCCAAGTCACACAGCCTCTGAACAGGGGGCTCAAGAATCGAACCTGGAGCCTGGAATGATGAGGGCTCTACCACTTACTTCACAACCATTGTGAAAGGGTTTATGCTCAAGGTCACATCAAATCCATACCATCTCTGTTGGAAATGGGGTTTTATATGATAGTTCATTTTCTAAAATGAACCTATCTATATGAACCAACCTTTTTTCACAAATGTTCATCCACTGGACAACCAGGCTCATTATGTCCCTAAGTGCACATTCGTAACCTTGCATCCTAAACCTATATAATTAGATTTTTCCAAGTGGAGCCCAGGAACCTGCACTTAAAACAAACAAGCATATACACATACACACACTCCCCATGTCCACCACTCTTCACAATAATTCTCATGTACCCAAAAGCCTGCAACCATGGATCTTGGTTATATCTGCCAAGTTTTGTCCTCATACATAACCTTAATAAGTATCAAAACTGTTCCCAGATTTCAGGATATTAAATTCAAAACCATTTTCCTTAAAAGAAAACAAAAGTCCCAGCCACTATGTCTTCTGCAGAAAATGCAGTCTCACATAAAGGCACCAAACCCATGGAAAATGCAGGTTGAAAGGAAAGCCCACCACTATTGTTTATCCAGATGTTTCCAATAGGAAAAAAAAATTAACCTCATGATTATCCCCACATCTCTAGGTCTGCTGTGGTTCTTCTAATCACTTGATTTAAAAGACAAAGTTAAGTCTTTCCAACCTCACTGGGAGTTCCCAGTGAGAAGGAAGCAAAAAAGGCCTAATCATCTCCAAACAGGCTCTGGCTTGATCTGTGATCTACAGGTCAACTATTCAGAACAGGGCAACTGCACCTGACAAAGTCCTCCCCTGTGGGGACTGGGGATTGTTCTTTCTTTTATTCCAAACAAAAAGGTGTTGTCTAAATCATTTGAACAGCATACACTCTAGTTGACCATTCACTCCCTAATTTCATGATTTCCCTCAATTTAGTCACAGGATTGAATTCCAGGACAGTCAGTGACCACACACTGAGGGAACAGACCTGCTGTAGTAATGTCACAGCAAGAAGAAATAATAATGAGCCATCGTGGAGCACTTAATCCCTGAGCGCCATGCTCAGAGATTTTCATAATTACTCGATAGTGTAAGGAACCAGGAAGAAAAGGAGAGCTGCTTGTCTTTGAAAGAGGACAATGAGTTCCTAGCAAATTTGCTCTGCTGAAAACATAGCATGGGGTTTACCTATCACTGCATCTCCTCCCTTTGATGTCTAGTGAGCTCTTCCTTGCCTTTGCATCTTGCACATGACAGCCTTCCAGCTGTGTTGGTGGATGCTCTTTGCTGGTCAACTCACTGACACAGGAACAGATAATATCTGCACTTTGCAGGAAGCTGCCTGAGGGATTTCCTCCCAACAAAGTGTGTTGGTATTCGATTAAGAAGTGAAGACATACAGAAGAGGTGGGAGTATTATTTCAGTTTGAAAATGAAGAGAAGTAATGGGTATACCTAGCCGGTCATCACTGAACACTAGCTAGTGCTTCATTTAGAAGAAATCTGGGTCTGCATCTTTGGGATGTTTCCCCCCTGAACTATTAGCACATCCTCTTGTTTAAATAAACATCCACAAGCAAGATGCTACTAAAGATAGTGAATTTGCTTCTCTGACCACCTATGTGTGGAGTTTGGAGTCTTATTATCTTATTTAGTTCTCTAAGGTAAATTGTTTTGGCTCATTTGTTGAAATTCATAACACTTGGATTGTAGGCCAGACCATCTGGGCATTGAAGGATGCACATTTGATGTACTTGTTTTGCTTGCAGTAGAAAATATATTTATTCAGAAGTTCATTAGTTTATACTGCAACATCCTTTGGATGAGAAAAGAAAATGCAAAATCAAAATTGTCTGTACACATAGGCCAAGGAGCTGTCTAAGTTATTGAATTAGGGTTCTATTTTTGCCCAGAAATGGATTCTTCATAGACAAATACTGTCTGGTAAATCGTAAGGAGAAGTGATGCTGGAGCATGTTGCAATGGAAAGACTGGAAGAACTTTCCAGTCTGTCAGACTTGGGTTCAAATGAAATTCTGATACTAGTTTGAGTTTACTTTGCATTCCTTACAGGCAGAATGGTCACTACCTTCCCAAGGGTGTTGAAATCATTATGTTAATACATACACATCTTCTGACCATAATAGGCATTTAATAAAACCAGTTTTTGGTATAACTAAGACTACCAAATTAAATACAAAATACCTAGATAAATTAATCTCCTACTGAGACTCTACCAACTTACCATAAACATAGGAACTTCACACAAATTTATTATCTTACAGTTCTGGAGGTTTTAAGTCTAAAATGGTGCTTCATCACAGGGGAGAAGGATTCCATGTCTTTTTTTAATTATGAGAAGCCACCTTATATTCTACAACTCATGGTCTTCTCCTCCATCTTTAAAACCGGCAGTATAACATTTTCTCTAGCTTCTTCCATGTGTACATCTTCTCTGTCATAATAACTCTTGTGATTGTGCCAGTCCATCTGGATAATCAAGAAAAAGTATCATTTCAAGATACTTCATTTAACCACACCTGCAAAGTCCCTTTTGCCATATAATGTAAACTAGTCACACATTTTGGATATTTAGACATGAACAACTTTAAGGGTCATTATTCAGCCCACTCCAATCTATTCTTTCATCTGGCCATGCAAAATTTCACACTCATTCCACTTGCAAAATACATTCACTCAACCCCAACATTTCCAAAAGTCTCAACCCATTATAGCATCACTGCAATTCAAAAAATCTCATCTGAATATCATCAACTTAAAATTCCTAAATTTCATTCCCTAAATTATATGTGAGTGATAATCTTGGTATTATCCATCTGGGGCCAAATTCCTCTCCATCTGTAGACCTGTGAAACTAAAAAACAAGCTAAGTGATCCCAAAATACAATGATGAGACAGATCTATAAGAACAATTTTAGTCCTTTTCATTCAAAGATTGGGAAGAAATTCAAAAAAAGAAAAATAATCAGTGGTCCCAAGCAACGCTGAGAACCAACTGGGAAAGATTCACAAGGTTTCAAGTCCTTGGAATGATCCTCAGCAACTCTAAGCTCCAACTTCCACAGTTCCTCAAACCTGGCTGCAAGTTAAACTCTGCTGTCACACTGACCTCTGCATCAAATTGGCGACATCTTGGTCACCTTTCCTTTTGTATGGCATGTAGAACATGTTTGCAACTGAACAATTTATCAGCCTGTGTCCTACACAGAATTTTTGGAGTCTAGAAGGCTTCTTTCATTTCTTCCTCTTTCTTCCCCTTCTGGTCCAAGCTGGCAATGTTTCTGATGAGATAATATCCTAAAGAACATTATAAGTCTTTCATGTATGTCTCTAGGATGCACTCCGGTCAACAAGAGCATCTGTTTAAGATTGTTCCTGATTAATCTCATTTGTTTTTGGGTTTTCCTGGTATGGTTTTGGGGTTAGACAAATGAATATCTTCAAAGAGCTCTCAATGTTAAACAACACTTGGTCGTTTTGATTCTTACAATAAATTAGCAAAAGATTGTCTGGAAACACCTTATCTTTCTCCTTAGGAAAAAAATTATATAATATATATATATATATATATATATATATATATATATATATATATATACTTTTAAAACCAAAGCATTTATTTTGAGTAATCGCTGAAATTCTCAAGAAGAACTGGGTGCTGCAACATCTGCTGTCTTGGCTTTAGGTGTCATTCCTTCATGGAATCTATGCCTGAACCTGCGATATACAATTTTTAGGTGCCTCATCCAACCAGTTCCGGTAGTATTTCACCTTTTAGTCATTGCACTCTAGTTACACTCCCTCTTGCACTTGGTGGGATAGCATATTTGCCACAAGTCAACTTCTGAAGGTGGTAGGCTCAGAGCCACAGCAGCGGCACAGTTTGTGCATCTTTTTACGATGCTTTCCAAAGGATGACATTGCCTTTGTCGTCTCGCTTGTGCCCTCCCTAAAATCATATCCTGACAGTAAATCTCTTACTTGTCACATTTCTGCAAGCTGGAAAGGATGGAAATTTCCCACATCAAGTCCTGGTTCTGGCTTGGTTGGAGTAACTTCCTCCACTCTACCTCTTTGCTGTCACACTTTGCTATAAACAAGCAAGAAGAAATCTCGGTGTACCTTCAACATTTGCTTAAATAATCTCTCAGCTAAATACTTTTGTATTGGTAAGTTTTGCTTTCCATAAGACTATAGGCCACAATTCAGCTTAACTTTTTCTACCATAAAACTAGAGTCTCCTTTATTCCAATTTCTAATATCACCTATTTAGATTTGACTTTCAGAAAAAACAATGAGCAATATTTGGTATAGTTATGTCTTTGATGCATATATAATTATGTCTCATGTATTGCCTATAACTTATTTAAAATAATATATTTGTTGCTTTATTCTTTGTTGCTAACCTGCAATTTAAAGAGAGATAAAATAATTTCCTAGAATTACAAAGCTGTGTTCCACAACCTTTTCTATCATCCTGCACACTCCCTCTCCCACTATAATGAATTCCTAATATATCAGGAACACCTATAGGCAAACACTAATGACAAGCATTCATCCACATGAATATATAGAAAGAATGCTAATATGGGCAGGATCTTGGTTCAAACATAAGAACTGATTTAACCCCATGGAAATGTTCTTCAGAGCGTCAAGAACTTGAGTTCTGGAGTAAGACCTCCTTGAGTCTCAGAGCTGGTTTTCCTCCAGCCATGTAATGTCACCACTTAATAACTCTCAGCTGCAATTTTCTCATCAATAAAATAGAAACAATTATAATAAACATTTTGTATATTAATATTAAGTTTACAGGTATTGTTATCAGTATTCTTGCTATTTTTTCAATTCTTTTATAGTACATTTGTGAGAAGGAAAATCACAGTGTATCGTTATATAATGTTGAACTTGCCAAGAAGAAGACTGAAAGAAGTAATTATCATATAGCTACCTCTTGGTTCCATTAAATCCAGAAATTTTAATCTATATCTGTATTTTTACTAAAGAATAGAAACAAGTTGCTGATCTTGGGAAAGGTTACCTTGGGATTTCCTGATGGAGATCTTCTAAAATAACTTTTCTTATTTACTTTTCACTATTTCTGGAATAAAATACCTGACACATCAAACTAAGAAAGGAAAGACTGCTTTAGCTAACAGCTTGTAGAGCCTTCAGTCCATACTCTGCTGACTCCAAGGCAGAGCAGCACATGGCAGAGGACAACAAGGGTATTTTTTAAAATTAATTTTATTGAGAAACAAATAGCAGTGAGACAGTTTCAAAACCAAAATAAAACCAGATCCACATGTGTTAATATCGCATAATCTCCCTAGTGTAAGAACTCAAAAGAAGAAACAAAAAGACAAAGGTATAACACAATTAAAAGGAAAGCGAGAATTTAAGGATTAAACAATGAAGAGAGGGCAAGGAGAAAAGCTAGGAAACATTACAGGGGCAAAACCATACATTTATAAGCAGAGGGCAACAGTTCATGGGGGTGGAAAACAGCAAAACAGCAAGAGCCAAAAGGGAGAGGCAGCAGCAGCAGAGGCAGAGAGCAAGCCTCTCTCCCTTCCTCGTATTGCATTCAGAATATTCATGGTTGTAGCACTCACCCATAGTTCCATCAGCATTCACACCCATAATCTTAGCAGCATTCACTCATACCCATAATCCCAGCATTGGATCATAAACTGATCAAAAACTCTAGAAGTCCACCCCAATGACTGTATCAGGCTTTGGGGGGACAACTAGACACAAACCATAACAGAACTTCACATCTAAACAAACAGTATGAGTTCACTGTAGCATAGAGATCTCACACTGAGTCTAAAAGTTCCATATGATTAGTATTGAGAGAATATCCAGAGTGCAATGCTGAATAATAGGTCTTTAGGGGAAATAAATGTATTGCTTATCTCTCTGAGAATGAAAATTTAAAATTATTTCTTCTCACTGTACCTTTAACCACTGAAAACATTTTGTTTTTTGTCCCACTCTCACATCTCTTTGCAGATACCTTCTGAGTAACTATCTCATGCCTACCAATTTAGTGTACATTTTTGTTTTCCTCCTCTTTATTGCTTTTATTTTCAATTGATGAACAATAATTGTGTATATTTATGAAAGCACATTGTAATGTTTTAATATAGTTATACAATGTAGAAAGATTCCTTCAAGGTAATTTATATATCCATTGCTTCACCAACTTACTTCCTTTTGTGTTCAAAACATTAAAAACATTCTTTCAGGAATTTTGAACTATAACACTGTATCATTAACTGTGATCACCAGGGATTGCAATACATCACTAAAATGTACTCTCTAGTCTAAGACAGCATATCCTTTAATCAACCTCGTCCCTGTCTTCCTTTTTCTTCCTTTCCCCAGTCCCAGACACTGCTAATTATCTTTCCACTCTCTGCTGGTATGGGGTCCAGATTTTTTAATTGCTCATCATGTGACATGATATGGTATTTTCGTGTGCCTGACTTCTTTTATTCAGGATAATGTCCTCCGGTTCTATTCATGCTATTACTGTGAATGACAGAATTTCCTTGTTTTTATACCCAGTATTTTACTGGATATGCATTCCATATTTTAGTTATTCATTCTTTAAAAAGCCTTTAGATTGATTCCATGTTTTGGCTAATGTGGTTAATTCTGTAATGAATAAGGAAATTCAGGTATCTCTTTGATATAACGATAGTTCTTTGGACATATTCTCAGAAGAAGGATCATAATTCCAAGGTTTTGACAAGCCTCCATATTGCTTTTCAAAATTGCTACAGTAATTTAATTTATTTTCTCATCAACAATATACGAGGCTTCTCTATTTTTCATGTCCTCCTCAAAATGTGTTATTATTCATTTTTTTCCTCATAGGCATTCTAAGTCGAGTGAGATTTTTATCTCGCTGTGGTTTTAATTTGCATTTCTCTGATCATGGATGTTGAGTACTTTTTCATTTATCTGTTGACCACTCACATTACTTATTTTAAGTAACTATTCAACTTCTTGGTCCATTTTTTATTGGATTATTTGTTTTCTTGTTACTAAGTTGTTTGAGTTCTTTACATATTTTGGACATTAACCTCTCATCAGATGTTGCTGTAAAAATATTTTCTCCCAATCCATGTGTTGTCTCTTCACTCTGTCGTATGCCTTGCTGTGTCAATCCTATTTGTTGTGATCTTGTTGGACTATTTTTATATTGTTGTCTATGGTCTTCTCTAAGAAACTACTGTGCAAACCAATATTTTAGATCTTTCTCTATACTTCCTTCTATAGCTTTATAGTGCTGAGTCTTACATTTAAGTTTTCAATCCATTTTGAGGTGATTTTTGAATGTGGTGTAAAATAAGGTTCTATTTTTGTCTTTCTCCACATGAACATCTTTTGTTAAAAGACCATCCTTTCCTCATAGTGTGTTATTGATTCCTTTGTTAAAACTCTAGTGATATAAGGATTTGTGTTTTCAGTCCTGTTTCAAAGCTTTATACGGTTTTATTACAGTATCCTATTGTTTTGATAAGTGGGGCTTATCTCAAGGATGTGAGAATAATTCAAAATACATAAATCAATAAATGTGTTATACCATATTAACAAAATAAAAAACAAAAGTCAAAATAGATGAAGGTATTTAACAAAATTCAACATCTATTCATATTTTTTTTAAAATACTCTCAAAAATGAGGTATAGAATAAGTGTACCTCAACACAAAAGGTATATCTATCAGAGCCCACAGTTAACATATTCAACAATGTGAAGTTTAAATTTTTTCCCTCTAAGACCAGGAACAAGAAAAGGATGAATATTGTTGCCACTTCTATTCAACATAGTCTGAGAAGTTCTAGTTAGAGTAATTAGGCAAAAAGAAAAGAAAAAAGAAAAAAGTAAACAACTATACAGTAAAGGAAGAAATGATATTATATTTGTTAATAATATGGTCATATACACAGAAACCTTACAGAATTTTCCAAAACACTGTTAAAACTGGCCAATTGTGTCCATTTTCAGATTATAAAATCAACATACAAAAAGCAGTAGAATTTCTGTACACTAACACATGCCTTACAAGTCAGATTAAGGAAACAACCCCATTTAAAATAGCATAACAACATTTAGGAATAAATTTACCTGAGAAAATGGAAGATCTATAAATTGAAAACTATAAAGCCTTGGTGACAAAAATTAAAAAGATTAATCAATAAAAAGATAGCCCATATTTACAGATTGAAAGGACTAGTATTGTTAAAGTATCTTCACTACTTAATCTAGAAGTATAATGGAATTCCTCACAAAATCCCAGTGTCATTCTGCACTAAAACACAAATACTGAGAGTCATAAAATAATGAACAATCCCAAATAACCAAAACAATTGTGAGCTAAAAGGACAAAGCTGGAGGCATCACACTACCTAATCCTGAAATGTATTATACTTTTTTATTCTGCTCTTCAAGTGAGTTTTCACACTTTTTCTTAGGGCTAGCCAGATAGCTCAGCAGATTAGAGAGCCTGGGGCATATTGAGATGGCAATTGGGATTGGGCATGTTACTGCATGCCTGTAATCCCAGTACTTGGGAGGCTGTAAACAGGAAGATAACTATGAGTCTGATCTACATTGTGAGACCCTGTAGACTCTAGACTCTGTACTAAATACAAAAAAAAAAAAAAATCAAAACACTTGGGCCGGGGAGATGGCACAGAGGAATAAGCGCTTCCCTGGCAAGTGCAAGAACCTGAGTTCAATCCCCGGTTCCACCAAAATAATAAATAAATTTTTCAAAAAATCAAAACACTTTTTCCTTATATAGATGGAAATATACAGCCTCAGTATAAATATTTAAAACAATAAAGACCATGTCAGAGGAATACAAATAAACATTATGCATTATAAACATGTACCAATAAGCTAATATAATAAAAAATCAACAAGAACAATCCAATTGAAACATTCTGACATATGTTTCTTACACTTTTCTCAAAGAATATGAAACAACAACAAAAACAAAATGTGTGTATCCAGCTTCCGACACCTGTGCCAGCCCACTAAGAAGATATACACTTTGCTTAGGTAAGCTGTGGTTCTTCATTACACAGATTTAAGCAGTCAACACCATGAAAAGGTAGAGAAGGAAAGGAAACAAGTGTGCCTGAATTCCAATGGACCCAGCAGAAACACACTGTAGCAGGGCCAAAGGATGAGGGATGCAGACTAAGGCAGCAAAGAGATTATGGGGCAGTGAGCAAGAGGCAGGAAACACTAAGCAGTTCAGTGTTTTGATTTAGATTTTTTTTTTAAAAATCCCCCTAAAGCTTCCTGTGCTCAGAGCCCAGGCTATGGGGAGGTGATGAGATCGTGAGGATGCTATGTTGGTTAACGAGGCGGACCCTGGTTGAAGGGCCGGGCGCCTGCAGTCAGATCTCAAAAAGTGCATTCTTGTCTCTTTGCTACCTCCGGGCGGGATCCTGTTGCCTCCTGCCTGCTATACATCGAGCGACATGCCTTGGCCGGGCCCTTCCGTCACACTGTTTCTGTTCTGGATCCATCTAACCATGGATTGAGTCTTCCGAAACTGTGAATCAAAGCAAACTTCTCCTCATGCAAGTTGTGGGTGCTGGGTATGTTGTCCTTGGGATAAGAAAGTGATACATACATATAAATGTATTCCTGTGCACATGCAGGAACCTGGTCCCAGAGAAATGGCATACTTGCTACAACTGTGGTTCACAAGCTTTTGGTTTATAGGAAGAGTTTGGAAAAATTAGGAGAGGTGGGCCACACAGGTCCTAGAATGCTGCAAGCAGAACTTAATGGATAACCCTGGCCAGAGCTCAGCAGACCAGAATGCTGATAAGAATGCAAACAATAAAGATTGTGTTCATAAGGCTGTAGAAGGGAATGAAGATTCTATAATTGAACTAGACATAACGTGTGTAACATTCTGGCAAAGAACTTGTGTCTATTTTGTGTGTATCCAATTACCAATACTTCATAGGAGGCTGACTTTAAAGGTGGCAGACTAGTGCAATCTAGTAGAGCAGATTTCTAGAGATCTCAGAATTCAGATCTCTAGAAATGGTGAAATGGTCACTACTGACTGCTTTTAGCCTGGTATACAGTGAGAATTAGAAGCAAAAAGTAGAATCAAGAGGTGTAAATACAACTGTAGTTTGGACAGAAAGGAAATTCATGTACAATTAAGACCAAAGAGAATGTGGTTACTGAAAAGATCAGTGTCATTATAAATATGCCCCACCCCTGGCATCAAGAAAATAAGAAGATTGGTTTGACGGCATCTCAAGCTTTGGCCAAATTCTACCCGTCACAGTCTAGAAGGTGGAAAAGGGTAAACTCCTTCAGAGATTTTGCTTTAATAATAAAGCCCCAGGGCATCCAAATCATTCAGGGCTTCCTACAAAAGCATATCCCAAGTTCATCCATCCAGGTCCTTAGAGGCCACTGCAGCCATGGCCAAAGTAGGGCAGGGTACTACTTAAACAGCAGCCCTTCTCATCATTCATGTAGCATCAGTATTTCAATTATGCAGAACGCAAGAGTTGTGGGGTCATAGAGACTTACTTTCAGATTTCAAAGAAAGAGCTAGGAGGGCAAGCAGGGTGTCCCTGACAGGGTGATGTGTATAGCTGAGAGGATGGAGCTGAAGGTGGAGTGGATACATCAAAATGTTGAAGATGCCAGGAACATGGAACTTCTGCCAAAGAAAGCTGTTGGCAGGAAGTACAGCCAGCCCAAGAGAAAAGCCATGGGTGCTACAGCTCCAGAGGCCATAGAGAACAAGTGTCCCAAGCACTTTGAAGTTCACATCTCACCGCAACCTGCCCCAGTGATCAATATGAAGCTACAGGATTCATTCTTTGCTCAGCTGGGTTTGGGTCTTACTTTGGTCAAATTCTTTCCTATCTCCATATTCCTTCCTTATAGAATGGAATATTTTCCCCATGACATTGTATGGTAGAAGTATTTAACTGTTTGTTTGTTTGTCTATGCAGGGGCTCACAGTGAAGAGTTTATTTTGAGTCACGAAAGAGAACTTGGAATTGAACTTTTTTAGAATTAAGACTTTGGCTAACCTCAGAAATGGACTAAAAGCATTTTACATGATGTGGTGTGGTGGACATGAACCTTTTGAGGCCAGGAGTAAAATGTTCTAATGTAGATCTTAAGTGTCCTCCTAAAAGTTCACTTGTGTAAAGATGGGCATTGGAAAAATTATAGGGGCATAATGGGGCACTATGCTCATCAGTGGATTTCTCTATTTTTTTTTATTTCTCTATTGATGGGTTTATATCTTGATGTGTTTTCAAAAAATACGCAGCAGACAGAAGAGTTAGGTCCCTGGAGGAGTGTCATAAAAGGCCATACTCTTATCCTCAGCCCCTTAGCTTCTTCCTGACTTCTGTGTGTTGAGTAGCTTTCCTCTGTCTTGCCCTTTCACATGCTATTCCTGACTTGTAACCAGAGAAACTATGAACAGCACCCTCTGTATCTCTGAGCCAAGTCTCTTCTTTAAATTGTGCATGTCAAGTATTTTGTTTCAGGGACAGGAAAGTGACTAATACTTTTATATAACATACTATCAAAAAATCTGTTTTGATATTTTCAAAAGCATAGTAACACTTAAATCGAATTCTTTTCCATACTTTTTTACTTATTTTGTTGTTTGTATTTGTTTCTGAGCATGGAAACAAATGCTCAGAAACACTGTTTGATATAAGAAGTAAAGCCATGCTGTTATGTTGAGCTGTAGGGGACTCAGGTCAACAATTTCTGACATTGCCAGTGATGTGGAAGACCTAATACTATTATGGGCTACTGGACTCTTTTAGAATATTTTGCTGAGTTTACACACCTATAATATTCAAATAATGGAACTTAACAAAAAAAGGGGAT
>NW_004524583.1:20711539-20725380 GCF_000260255.1 Octodon degus
TAGGAAGAATGTATGCAATGTGTTAATTATTGAAATTGTCCTACCAATTTGATTTGAAACTGTCTCATTGCTATTTGTTTCTCAATAAAATTATGCAGAAATAAAAAATTTAAAAAAGAAACACTGTTTGACTTCCTATCAAAACTGACTTCAAAGAAAGAGTTAATTTTCCTTTCTATAGGGATATGAAATTGTGCCAAGTTTTAATACTAATGCATACATTGCTGTACAGTGCACTTGATTATTTTAACAAAAGTATTTTAATATTGCTAATTCTATCATCAGTGTATGCATCATTTAAACTCATATATAATAATTATAATATTACATACAAATTGATTGCATATTCCATAAGTAATAGCACTTTGATGAACTCTGTGTATAAAATTTATTCTTTCTCACCAATGTTTTGTAGTTTCAGAATTAGAACTACTGAATAAAAAGGTAGGGACAGTTTAATACTTTTGAGCTATTTTGACTATGCACTTCCTCAAAAGTTTCCACTTTATCAGCACTTGATGGCAATAAATGAAGTTTTATGTTGTATCAATTTTTCCAAGATGAAATATTTTTACTTTTAAAAAAGTAATTATTTGTTCAACATCTGAAGATTCTTGGAGTTCTTAGAATACTCTTAAAATGACATAAAAGTTAAAAATCTTTTCTTGAACTTATCAACCTTCCTGAAGGACAGAGCTGATTTCAGTCCAGTACTAATCAACAAGCAGCCAAGACTAAGTTGAAGCAATGTCTTGGTTGCTGTCTCTTTTCAGAAAAGAAAAATTATAAGAAAACAAAGTCAAGTGAGCAAATGTATATACAAAGGAACCCCTCCACAGCCCATGCTGGAGTCACTAGTTTCTTTTTTCTTTTTTTCCATAATTTTATTGAGAAACAAATAGCAATGAGACAGTTTCAAACCAAATTGGTAGGACAGTTTCAATAATTAACACATTGCATACTGTCTTCCTAGTGGTTATTTGTTGTACAAGATGCAGACATGATATCATATTTACAAACACTATCAGAACAAATCCCTCTATTCACTGAATTAAGAGATTGTAGCTATATATCTATCCTAATCATCTTGAATACACAGTTACAAAATGGTTATTCATCTGTATCCCCTTTTTCTGTTTAGTTCCATCATTTAAATATTATAGTTGTGTGAACTCAGCGAAATATTCCAAAATAGTCCAGTAGTCCATAATAGTATTGGGTCTTCTGCTTGACTGGCACTGTCAGAAGTTGTTGACCTGAGTCCCCTACAACTCAACATAATAACAACATGGCTTTACTTCTTGTATTTCATTTTTATACTTTTCTGCTAGATGGTTAAGACCAAGATAAAGCAAGACCTATGTAACAAGAATTGTAACTTTTGTATCTGATAAGGTCAGTCAAATCCCCTCAGGATTTATCCTGAGACCCTGTACCTCATATTGTAGATCCTTTTGTCAGTGGCAGCCATGTGGATGAGTCACGGCCATTGCTTGGCCAATGTGCTCTCTGTGAAAGCCTTGGAGAAAATGTTTTCTCTCCATGTGACTCTCTTTAGGCACACTCTACATCCTCAATCACTTTCCTCTTTGGCCCCATAATCTCCTTGATCAGAAAATTTGGGACACAACTGACTTACATGTTACAGTACAAGTTCTTAAATGTTCTAAGTCTTAATTGACCTTGGAAGGCTAGGGCCAAAGTATTGGCTCTCCTTGCAGTCCTCCTTTTTCCTCTAATTTTTGGTCTGCAAACTTAGGTTGTTAACCCTCCCGAAGACAAGCTTATTATTATTACCTATATAACCTAGGCTGTTGAGCTTAACCTCACTATCTGTCTGAATATCAAACATCTTAGGCATAACATGGAACAGGTATTTTTCATCAAGTATTGATATGTTAAACTTTAAATCCCTACAGAATATGACAAAAAAATATATTTTAAAAATAAGAATAAACAATTAGATATGTTTACATATAAGTCAAGAAATCTAACCATATACAACATTGTTGTAGGGCAGTTCCAAAACACTCCTTTTCCTATGTCTTGCCTTCGTTCACCGCCCTCTTCCTTTTTATTTAATCATCTACCCGAGAGACAGCACAGCAGCAACTAGTAGGTTCACGATTGGACTGCCTGTCATTCTAGTCTTCTGAATACATGCTGCTTATCATGGAGTCACTAGTTTCAACCGGATCTCCTTCTCTGCTTTTGATTTCATCTCTGCACTAAGCAAAGAGCTCCTGTGATCAGAGTGATGGCAGAAAGTGGGTCTGCAAGATCACAAGCAGGGAATAAGTGAAGAAAGCAGAGGAAGTAGTTTACAAAGGTTTTCCATTTCCCTTAACAACTTTTGAAAGTTGTTCTGGTCAAGTCATGACATTTCTTTCCCTGAGCTACCAGATATCTTTTTTAAAAAAACTTGGACAGTTTTTCAAAAGATGGGGAGGCTAAATTTTGAATAGAAAGCAGCAGGGGTTAGAAGTACTTATTTTAGGTTATTTAATTCTCTAACTCCATACAATCACCTTTCCTTTCATACTGGCTTATACTTATGGACATATTTCATACCCAAGGTAGTGGTGAGGGCAGTCTCCAAGGCTGCTAATCTACAATGAGCACTTCAGAAAAGATGAAAAGATTATTTCTAACTCAGGCAACAGACGTTAAGGAGCTGTCCTCATCTACTCTTTGTTCTCTGAGCACCAGAATATTGGCTGCCGGTGAAGTGCATCTATTAAATTGACTTTGATGGTCCTGGAATGGAGACTGATCCTCCAGGTTTTATAATACTGGAAAAAACTATTGCAAATCACTATTTTGCCTGACGGAATGTATCACATATTTTTTTCCTAACCCATGACTTTATGAGCGCGTGCACACACACACACACACACACACACACACACACACATACACACACAATGTAAGGGTAGATTTGTTTGGGCTCTGGTCACCAAGAAGCTGCTAAAAACTTCTGCAGATGAAATGGGATTGTCTCAGCCCAAAACCTGCCTGAATCTTTTTCCTTCATTCTGAGTTTATATGCATCTCCTGTCCCTTTTACTTCTATCTTCCATTTGGATCTGAGTTAGGAAAGATTACACCTTAGATTAAGAAATGATATATTAACTTTAGGGCCCCAGTTTAGAGACTGATGCTCTGAGAGCACTGATATTTGGATTAACATACCACTACTGGCTGGGGAGATAGCTCAGTGGCATAAGCACCTGCTTGGCAAGTGCAAGGTCCTGAGTTAGATCCTTGGAACAAATGTATCACTATTAATAAGTAGCAGCAAGCCTTGATGAAAATATGTGGAATGTTTGCATGTGGAAGACCACCTGAGCAGCTCTCCTTGAAGAAGAGCAATCATGTCCATTTCGGCTGAGCCTGACCTTACTTCCTTGTGTTGATATACAGAGCTGGCTAGGACTTTTCCTCATCCCTTCAATTGGCTTTAAGCAGTGCATATTGTTCTAGCCAAGGTGCTGGCAGTGGTCTTTGAAAACAGTATGGGTGTTTCCCTGGTAACCCCCACATGCTGCTCTTTAATATGAACAAGGTTGACACAGGACAAAGAGCCAATATTGCACATTGCTAAAGATAGAGGCTGTGACTTCCTGGGGCTTGAAAGATTACCAATCAGAGCTGAAGCACCAGACCCCAAAGCAGAAACTCTACTATCTCAGTTGTGTAATGCAGATTACTCTTTCTGCATATCCTGCTTTCTGCATATAACAGGTAAATGCAGCCTCCTACCTAGCCCAGCTCATGTCACTTCCTCCACTCTCAGTCACTCATCCTCAAGCCACTCCCCTCTTCACAAATGAATAAAAGCTGGGTTTGGCTTTGAGTAAAGACCTTTGTTCCAGATAGCCATCTTCATGGCTGGACTTAGGATCCCTTGGCTCCCCGTAGTTATAAATATGGTTTAGTGTCTTTATTCTCACCATGGATTTCACTGGAAGTAGTAAATTGGAATTAAGTTGATGGGATTCCAATAACTTATCCTTGACATTACAAATATAAACTTCTGGGACTGAGACAAGGACCAAGAAAGGCTCTCTACATTTGTAAATTTTTTCAATAAATAGAAACAGTAGTAAATTATATTAATACATGCATTTATTGAATTTCTGAATTTTTAACCATAGAGGGCCTTTAGAACCACTGTGAAAATGGGCATGATTTATTCACTAACTTATTCAACAAATATTTATTGGACTCCAATGTCATAGACAGCCAGCGAAGATCCAGGCTGATAGATGCCATAGACCCTGACGAGGAAAACAAAAAGGAAAGAGCCCATGGGAGTTTCACATGCCACCACAGGAGGGAGATTGTAGAATGTATGAGGAGCTCAGGGGACTTCATTTAAGGAAGCAGCGTTTGAGCTACCAGACACAAAAGTGACTTGTAGCTGTTCCAGCAGTCCAGGCCCCTGATGACTGTAAGGGGAACAGCAACATCTGCAGAGTGAAACAAGGGCTTATGGTGCCCAGATGGATTTAAGGAGTGTGAAGGGGAGAGGAATCTTGGCATATGAGGTGAGCTACAGACCCAGTACCTAAGACAGGCTTTGTGGAGCAAAATTTGGGGTAAGATGGGAGTAGTAGGCCCATATTCACTGGATCTATGAGAAACTGACACTTGAAATGGTTGAAGACTGAAACCCTTGTCACACTGTGGTGGTCGATTGCCAAGGTAGAATGCAAATGTACCAAGGATGCCTCCATATTTTTCTCTTTCCTTAATCCTACCTGCAGCATGAGTCCTTTTCTGAGAAAACCCAAACTAGTAGCAGTTTGATTTGGTTGAGAGTAGGATACAAGCATTTATAAATTGAAAACTTTATTTTTTTTTCCTTGTGCTAACCAGAAAAAAATAAAAAAATCTGAAATTATTGTTCTCCCAGCTCCTTCACCCCTTCAGCCCTACTTTTTCTATTACTTTTCCTAGAGAACAATAGCCCAGAAAAGTAAGTGCATTAGAGAGCCCTTACCCAGCTCAGGAAAACTGTCAGCGTCTAAAAACTACATGTCTGCCTGGCTCTACTGCTCAGCTTTAAAGATGTGATAAAGCTGTGTTTTTATTTTGTTTGATTGCATGGAAACCAAAAGCAGAGGCAGACTGTAATGTCAGCAGGGAAGAGAGCTGGCATTTGCTGACAGTAGAATTTACTCATAGACTTTACAAGTGAATGAAAGACTAAATTTGGGTTTTAAATCAGTTGGCTTCTCCACAAGGTTGGAGTTATCGATCAAATGAAGAAAAGGTATCTATTTTCTTTCCATCAAAAAAAAAAAACTTACAGCTCATCATACTTTTTCTAGAAGGTGGTGAGCCACAATTTTAGCTTTTGAAAGTATTTTGTATTGAGTTTCTTTTTTTGTTATATTGCACATTGTTGTCTTCAAAGTTAATTGTTTAGATTATCAAATGTAAGCATGCAAAATTGGTCCAAAAAATCAAAAAGAAGAACTTAAGCATTAACTGTTCCTTTCAATAGACCAGTAGAAATCAGCAGTACAATTATCTAAGCTATTCTGTTTATCTCCGTGTATATCTTTCCCTCCCTTCCTTCTTTTCTCTTCTCCTTTCCCTCATCCTAGTTGTTCCTTCCCTTTAAACAGTTTCCTTCCTTTTCACAATATCTATTGTACCTTTCATATTTTACTTACTCTTTCAGGTTCATATCTCATCTTATTGAAATGCTTTTGTCTGTCAAAAAAATCACCAACAGAATAAAAAGAAAAGTCATGATTTGGGAAAGAATTTTAGCTGACTGTCCCGCAGAGAAAGGACTTCTGTCTAGAACATATGAAAAATTATATTGAGTTCAAGTACAAGCTGAGAGGGTAAATTGTTCAGACTTACAAGATTTTTCCTATTCATCCAGCATCTATTTTGGTTAGCTGATTATTGACTTCCCTTTTCAAAACTAGAGAAAAATATTTCTTGATACCAAAAGAGCAGAATTTTACTATGTAAAAGTTTTTCTAGAAAGTTTCAAAGGCACTATGCCAACTTCTTAGCTCTCTTCATGAATAGAAAGATTATCCAACCTATAATATGCAACTTAAAAGACTATCTAGTTATAGTAAAATTTAAAGAACTATAAATAGCCCATTCATCAACAAGCTAAATGAAAGAAACATACAATTTGTTGAAGGGACCAACATTCCAATAAATAAAGATAAACAGTTCTATTTCTTGTTATGTAGGTCTTGCTTTATCTTGGTCTTAACCATCTAGCAGAAAAATATAAAAATGAAGTATAAAAAGTAAAGTCATATTAATATGCTGAGCTGTAAAAGGCTCAAGTCGACAACTTCTGACATCGCCAGTTTTACAGAAAAGCTACTACTATTATGGACTACTGGACTACATTGGAATATTTTGCTAAATTCATGCACCTATAATAGTTAAATGACAATAGAATACCCTTCTCTGATAAAACTAAACAAGAAAAGGGAATACATATGATGAGCCATTTTGTATCTGTATATACAAAATAGGATAGATATACAGCTACTTTCTCTTAATTCAGTAAGAAGAAAGATGTGTACTAATAGTGTTTGGACAGGATATCATGTCTGCATCTTGTGCTATGAACAACCACTAAGAAGACAACAATATGCAATGTATTAATTATTGAAACTGTCCTATTACTCGGTTTTGAAACTGTCCCATTCCTGTTTGTTTCTCAATAAAATTAATTTTTAAAAAGTTACAAAGTCATCTTGCCCTCCATACTGCCTCCTTGAGGTCCTAGCCTTGTCTGACTGCCTACAATATTTCCATCTAACTCAGCTCCCTGCAAAACGTCAAATAAAGTCCCAGAATTAAAGCAATATCACCTTCGGCTGATACACCTATAGAAGCCCCACAAAACCAATAGTGCAAGAGTAAGTCATAAAGTAAAAGTTACACAATAAACCTATTAGTCTTAAATTTGAATGTATGATTTGCCTCTTACTATCCTTGCCATTTGAAATTATTTCTGTGTGTTGTTTTTCATACATTCAACAAACACTTGCTGAGAAATGTACTTTACACAGTGTACCTAGATCTTCAATATATTCTCAGGGGCATGATGTGTAAGCTACTTGGGGATATTTTTGCCTAAATTTTCTCTTCATTTCTTATATCCTACAAGATAATGAACATTAACTACATGAGCAGTAGAGCTGCTCAAGCAAGCTGTTTTGGAGAACTGAAAGATGAAGCCCTCTGTGTCGAGTGCACTGTTCGATGGAGAAAAGAATAGAAGAATACTGTAGCACTGTAATTGGACTAGAAATGAGAAGTGTCTCTTGCTTGTTTATGGGGAATGAAGTTAACTGGCTTTGAGGTTAAGTTTCAAAGAAAACACTGTGAAAGCAGTTGTGCTAGCAGACATTCTCCTTCCTCCGATGTCTACAGAGCCAGGGCAGAGAGCATGAGATGATTCATGGAAAAAATTAAATTTGAGGGATTGAAACTGACGTTGGAGGAAATCCAGGACTTAAGTATGTAAGGATGCAGGGAGAACAAACAAAGAATCCTTTGTAGGCACTGGGACTCTGAAGGTAGGACCTGAATGGGGGAAGGGGAGGGGACAGTGCACAACCCCTGAGCTCCAAGAGAGGAGACCTCCGAAGATGAGACTGACAGCCATTAAAAGACAAATGACAGATCTTGCTCGGTGCTGCAGGGCCCATTTTAAGCCCTTGATTTGCTCTTTCAGGACCATTTACATTTCACTCAGGAGACGATAAGATGAATAGCAGCAGTTTCCCAGGAAAGCATGGTCATTGCAGCACCTTGCTGTCAACTAATCTGACAAGCTTGAAGAATTAGAGTTTGTGCTGGGGAGATAGCTCAGTAGAATAAGCACTTGCCTGGCAAGAGCAGGGTCTTGAGTTCAATACCCAGAATTGCCAAAAAAAGAAAGAAAGAAAGAAAGAAAGAAAGAAAGAAAGAAAGAAAGAAAGAAAAGAAAAGAAAAAAATAGAGTTCATAAAACCCTGATCCTTAAAATTAAACCAGATGGTTTCACCTTTCATGCAAAAACTTATCCTACCAGGGAACATGCTCAGTCAAATCATAGAGGCTAAATGGAAGAAATGCTATTCAATAAATGGATTTCCTACTAGAATATTCTCAAAGAAAGGAAGGGCTTTTAGGATTTAGCTATTATGAATTGTTACAGATGACTGCATAAAGAAAATGTGGTAATTACATATAATAGTGTTACTTTGCCATAAAATTAATAAATTTAAATAATTTGTAGGAAAATGGGTACACTTTGAGACCATAATATTAAGCAAAACATCAGACATCACATAGCTTCTCTTATACTACAAGCCCAAACTGTAAATAACAACCAAAATAAAAGATCAGTAATAGAAAGTGGGAAAATAGAACTTTCTCAAATGGGAGAGGGATCAAGAGAAGATGAGAAGAGGGAGAAAAAGGACAGAAAAAGGAATTAGGATGTGTTACATACATGTCCCAACTCTACACAAGGAATGTAAAAGTTCCTTATGGCAAGCATGTCCTAACACGTGTGGGGGCCTGCAGGAGACTTGTTTCTTGTACCATTTCATTGGCTGGGACCCAAGTCATGGCTCGCTCCCATAGAACCCCAAACCCAAGCAGCCAACTTTTCAAAGTGATGAAGAAGGTTGTGCGGGCAGGTTAGCAACAGTACATTACATTTCCATCTCACTTGTAAAATGTAACTAGGTGTGAAGGCATTGGAGACCCTGCCTACCATCCACCACATTTATAAATGCTGGAACAGGAATATAGACTACCTATCAAGCCTGCAATTTACTTGGGCTCTTCTTTATGGCTTTAAAGTAAGATGAGTAAATTTTATATTTCAGGAAACTTATGTACGGTAGAAAGCATACAATATATTAGAGTTAGATAAAACTGCCCTCTTTTGGGTCATGTGTTGCTTTATTTCTCCTAAACCAAGACAATAGAGCCTTAACTACAAATTTCCTGAGTTAATTTTTAAAAGAATAAGTATTCAAAGATTACAAGAAACTGCAGTGCTTATAAAAGAGAACATAAAGTTGGAAGCCGATGCCTCTGTTTGTACCAATTGCAGAGAAAGCTTCTCAACAGTGACATCATAAATATTTTAAAATATTTTAAAATAAAAACCTCTTGAAATATGTAAACAAGAGATCTGCATCAGAAGATGGAAGAAAATTGGGGGCCGGGGAGATGGCTCAGTGGAATAGGCACTTCCCTGGCAAGTGCAAGGGCCTGAGTTCAATCCCCGGTTCCACCAAAAAAAATTTTTTTTAAAGTTTAATTAAAAGAAGATGGAAGAAAATAAAAATCTGAAGAATCCTGCTCAATGTGTAGCCAAAATGGAGAAAAATAATCAGCCACATGATAACAAAAAAAATATGCAAGCCTAATACTGTATGTAAAGGGAGAGCTGGAATGAGAAGCTGATGATCAGTGGAGATTTTCATTCTGAGAGTCAAGCAGCAAAATACTAGCTGTTTCAAAAGTGGCCCTGGGGAACTGCATGTGGGTGAGGGAAGTCCAGTCTGCAGAGCACCCAGAGGGTGCATATGTGCATCGACAGTTCTTAAATCCTGAAGCAACTTCCACTTTCCTGGTTTCTTAGTTATAACAAAATCAGGAGTATTCCAAGGGCTGCTACAAGGCTTGATGTCTTTCTTTAAGTTGTTCTCTATTAATTATTTTAAGCAAAGGAGCTTTTCCCTTGGTGAGGGCCCCTGATCCACCCAAACAAGAATATCAGTTTAACAGTTTTGGGATAGGGAGAAGCCACAGAGACCCCAATTCAAATTTTGTCTAATAGCCACGATTTTCTCTTTCACTCTTCTGATAGACATCTCTAAGCTCTGGATTGCCCTCGTGGTTTCTTTCCCTGTCCTTAGCCTGGAACACAGCTTGTATTTTGCATCTTTCTTTCAACTGGTGCAACTGCCTCATTAGAAATTCAAACCTGCTGTTTTCTCAGCAGATCGCTAGCTGACAAATGGACTGCAATCAATGATGGAAAGACGCCCTCAGTGCTGTCGGGGCCTATGTAGGGCAGAGGCAAGCATCCATGACCTGTCTGGGTCACTGGGGCTCCACCAAGACTGTGGCTGCTGCTCACGTGGACCAGGCAGGAGGCCACTGAGACCAAGTCATCACTGAAATACTTACACCTGTGTCCATGAGCTGCCAAAAATATTTTAAAAGTATACATGGGCCAGTGACTTATGATACCTTGAGTGAAGAACATCTCCGTATGGGAGTCACTGCAGATCTATCTTTTTTCCCCCTTGGATCTGTTCTCTTTCAGCAGCTCCCATTTTGACAATAGATAAAAGAGTCATTTGGGAAATATAATGACGAAGACCCAGATATCATGGAACTAAACTATAATCTGAATTTGTCCCAAATATCTTGAATCAATAATCTCAGGGAGTACTTAAACACTCCTCAAACCACACATTAAATAGGTTTAATCTAATCTTTCCTGGGACTAGACCCATAACACCCAAGGGAAGAGGTCCCCATATTCCCATGAGGATATTAACAGGTTTATCTCCACCAATTGAAGTTCAGCAGTGGGAAGGTTTAATCCAATGCTTCATGGAGTTCCAGTGATAAGGGATTCAACTATCCTTTGGAGAGACACTGAGGAGTGGTGCTGTACTGGGAAGGACCCCATTGTTTGCCTGGCCCAAGGCTAGGCTCACATCCCATTTCCCACAGGCGGCATGCCATTGGATAACAGAGTGACATTAATTAGCCCAGGGATTTCCTCTGACATCTAGAATAGGGGCTTAGTGCTTTTCTCTCCTGATGAGAAACAACTGCACCCTTTCTTGCCTGGGGTTGAGCACACTGTTTATGGATATGCCCTGATTTATCACAATTAAAACATTGTATTTTTGAAGAAGACTGAAATGTTTTAATTAAACCAAACGTAACTTGAACAAATATAGAGGACTTAGGACCTTTGGCACTCACTTCTCGGCATACTTTCAAATAGTTTCCAAGATTTTTAGTTGCTCAGATGGCCCCTGACACTTGTTTACAGTCCTGATCAGCATTCTGAAAAGCCAGATGCCACAATAATCTCCACGGCTTGGGCATGTGGAGTCTTCCATCAGGCAGCTTCTTGTAACCAAGCTTTGAACTGCACATAAGCCTTCCACCATCCTGAAGAATGTGTAAACAGAACTGAATGAGAGGCCATCCCTTCCTCAGGAATAATTACCCAGGCCTGTTTCATTATGAGAGCCATTTGCTGGTAAGCCCGGTACAGAAGGCTTGCATGTGAGGTTAGATTCCGGTAGGGACCTGTTCCTAGCAGCGTATACTTAGTAATCTCAAGATGTCCTGCTCCTCAATTCTGTCATGCTTCCTCAGCTACTAGTTCTTGAAAATTAACATGGGAACTTAGGTATTGTCCTGCAGAAAGGCCAGATCTAGGCAAGTGACCTCCTGCATGTCCAAAGGAGGGAAACAAAGGTCCTCGGACAACTCTGAGAAACCCAGTGTGAAAGGTCCTTCAACTCCATTGCTCAGGACACTGGATTTTAATTCTTTCAGCAACTTACACTCCAGAGGACTATGCTATGAACATTTTAGTATGGACTGTTAGCGTTGGCATGAATATAAATTGGAAATGCACACCTCCCAAAGGACTGTGTCTTAAAAGTAGCCTGCAGATGGCTCTCCCAACTTCTGAATCAACCACAGATAGAAGGAAAGGAGAAGGGGGAGGAGAAACAGAAAGGGGACACTGGGTCATCACCCTCAGTTTTATCTTCTCTGAAGGGTGCACTAGTGTGCAGTTAAAGCAGAAGAACTACGTGGACCAAGCTCTGTGGAGAAAGTGCCTCAGGATGTAACCGAGCCCTCCAGGCCTTCTTCCACTTGACCCCAGCTTTCTACTTACATGAACCAGTCTGAGGAAACCAAGGATTACATTTGATAACACCTTGTGATATACTAGAAGCAACTGGATGCTGGCTTGAGCACCAAATTGACACAACAGGATTTCCAACGAAGGGACATAAGGCTGCACTTCAGTCAGTGGATTCCACCCCACTGCCCTGGCTCAGAAAGTTTTCCACATGCAAACCCCTGGCCAAGAAGCTGTCTCTGTATGCTCATTTTTATTTTCTTTTGACCGTGACAAATGTTCTCCAAACACACTCACTTTTCTTTTCTTTTTGTCTTCTCCAACTGGCTCAGCTCCTTTCCACTGCAGAGCTCCCCTCACTCACTTCACGTTTTGCCACTTGTAGGAGACCAGCCAATGAGTTTGTTCCCCAACTAGGGGGTCAATGAGGATGAAAGACAAAAGGGCATGAAATTAATTTAGAAAGGGGACCGAGAGGCTCTTGCCTCTAGTGGACAAAGGACCCTGAGCATTTCACTCATCTCACTTTTATTAATTATATAGGGGGGCAAGCAATTAGAGTAGCACCAGATTCACCTGCCTCTCATAATCTATTTTACATGCCAGGTAAACAACCAGATCTCAGCTGTGTTGACTGCTCCTGGGAGCGAGGAATGTACCAGAACCGCTGCACACCACCGAAGGCACACAGCTTGCCAGCTTCCTCCTTCATGTCGCACAGGAGGTCACTTAGGCCTCGGTCCTTGTTATCTGTTCCCCTCCATACCCAAAATCTACAATTTTAAAGAGAAGTGGTTTAACCTTGCTCACAGTTTCAGGGTAGTCAGTCTATGGGGTGCTGGCTCCAAGGCCACCCAGGAGCATGTGGTGAAGCAAAAACTGCTTACTTCTTGGCAGATAAGAGCAGTGCCACATCTGGGGAAAGGTGCCAGAGAGGAAGGGGTAAGGGAGGGACCAGACACAGGCTCCAAGGCCACCCATCCATGACCCATGTAAACACATCCCAAATGGTGCTCCTCCAATCCCAAGTCCAGGCAGATCCCAAAGTCAAACTAGTTGACACGCCACCATAACAATCACATCTTTACATTCTACTCTCTTGGGTCCAGAGATTTCCTCGTTAGAATGGAAGGTTCCCTGCTGAAGAATTTAAGGCACCCACATGCCTCTGCAGCTGCAGCTGTCGCAGCAGCTAGTACCCCTGAATTGTCATTGTCTGGAGATGTGAATATTCATGACATGCGCAAACACACCCCAAAGGAATTTCACTAAGGAATAATACTCAGCTGGAAAACCCCACGAATATTGATACATGCCACCGCTGGATGAACTATGAAAACCATAGGATAACTGAAGGAAGTCAATCACAAAAATCTATATATTACAGGAAACCATTCATCTGAAAAATCGTGAATACATCAATATGTAGAGACTGAAAACAGGACTTCTCAAGGCAGTGAGGTGACAGAAAAATAGAGAGAGAGTGCACTACATGTATGTGATTTTTGGGGAATTAAAAAAAGTGTTTTAAAACTAACTCTGGTGACACACCTGTGAACACATTAAAAACATTGAATTGTGCATTTTTAACTCGGCCAACTGAATTATTTATATGCCAGGTGTCAATAAGTCTTTTTTTTAACAAAAGAATACAGAAATACTTCAGAGGATGATTCACTTTTAATCTAGAAACTTGTTGGTATCAACGTGAAGTACAAGTTTTATGCGCCTCAATATTTAGAATGTTTTACAGATGAAAGAATGTGTTCCTATATAATTTTTACCTTTTGTGTGACTGATTTGTGAGTTCATAAATATGATTCTGAGTATGATGGAGTATGTTTTGGTCCCTCTGTCTCTTTTGCTGTATGATATTAAAACACTTGAGCAAAATGCCCAAAGCAACTATTTGAAGACTGCAGAAAAATAGGCATTA
>NW_004524583.1:20726543-20743226 GCF_000260255.1 Octodon degus
AGGAAAAGGAGAGAGAGAGAGAGAGAGAGAGAGAGAGAGAGAGAGAAGCTTCTAGTTTTCCAAAGGAATTATATACCATACCATGATAAGTACAATCCCAGCTTTCTATCCAAAAGATACAAGGGATTACTCTAGGCTGAAAAAATGCCAGAGAGATTGTGGAGAGAGAGTGACACTATCAAATCATTGACTGATTACAGGTTCACCCTGAGCAGCAATTCCTTATCTGAATGCAAAAGGCACACCAAAGATTCTCATAACCAAACAAGGTAGAAGACCAACACTCGAGTTCAAGATCCTTGAGTGGCACCCCTATGGGACAGGACAGCATGGTGAGGGACGTGAAGAAAGAACTGCCCCTGTGACCAAAACTACAAGAGTTTGTCCTAGATTAGCTAAGTGAACTACATGCTGAAATGAAAATATAAATATTTTCCATGGGACTTAAGATCAAGAGATTTATTATATAGTATTCAAAATTTCCTGAGTACAATGCAGATTTACTGAGCACATTTTTAAAAATACAGGAAAGTCTTCACTCACATGAGAGAAGTTAACCGACAGATCGGGTTGCGGAGGCACTGCGGGGACACGATAGAGACTGGAAGGTGGTAGTTGTAAAAACTAAATTTTCTGAAAGGGCAAAACTTTTCAAATAAGTGGAAGGAAAGAATACCTAATCAAAAAATAAAAATGTATAAAAAGAATCAAGCAAAATTTTAAAAATAGCAGACACTTTTTAAAGTCACTAGAAATGCTCAATAGCAGGATGACAAAAATAGAAAAAGAGCCAGCGAACTCGGCAATAGAGCAATACAAGTAATCTCAGCAGCACAGAAAGAAAATTGATTGAAAACTAACAAAGCTTCAGAACTCGGGGATGCGATACCAAAGGATTAACATTCAGCAAACCACAAAAACGACACATTTGAATAAATCTCCCCCCAAACATATCAAATCAAATTTTTGAAAACTGAAGACAAAAAATACTAAAAACGAAGACCAATGTTTTGTTACCTAAAAGAAATAGCATAATGAATGAGTAGAGCATTTTCTTCAGAACTGATGGAGCCCAAAGAGCAGTAAAACATGAAGAGTGCCCAAAAAGTGACCCAGTATTGATAGCCATCAGAAACTAGAGTAAAATAAAAGGATGGCCCAATGAAGTAACTACTCACAACAGACGTGCTCTAAAGGAAATGATAAAGGAGTCCTTCAGGCAGCAGTGACGTATGGAGGGAACGGAGAACACGAGCAAAAGGGGAACAAAAGAAATCATTCAACAGGTAAACGTAGCAGACTTTTATTCTTTCTTCTGGATTCTGTAAAATACAGTGGTGCCTCGGTTCACAAACTTCATTCATTCTATGATTCTGGAAAAAAAAAAGCCACATTCCTGTTCATGTGAGACGGATGGCCGCAGTCACGCTCATCGCCTGATGCAAGATTCAAACAAAAACGAACTTCCGCCAACTGCTTCTGTTTGTGAGCCAAACTGTCTGCAAACAAAAGTATCCGTGGACCGAGGGACCGCTGTATACTCCTGGTTGGAAAGAACAATGACTATGGCGCGCGATGGAGCTGTCACGCGTGTGCACGTGATTCCTACGAAAGCTGCAACAGAAAAGGTAAAAGGTGCGACTTCTAAGTTCCCTTTAAAGTGGTAAAATACTGATTTTAAGGCTTTAATGAGAAGCCAAGAATGTGTTTCATTCTATACATCAAATACTATTATGTGTATATACGTATATGCTTTTGTAAAAAACATAATACACTAAAATGTTTTTTAATGTTCTAATAATCCAAATGAAGGGAGGAAAGGGGAAACTAAAACAAACAATCAAAAAACTGGAGAGAAACCAGTAACATAGTAGACCAATATACCCAAACACATCAAGAATTTTATTACATATAATTTAAATACACCAATTTAAAAGGTAGAAATTGTCAGAATAAATTTTTCAAAACACAGTCTATGTATATACTACCTACAAGAGATATACTTTAAATTATAAAAGAAAATTAAAAAGAAAAAGATAAAAAATATCATGTAAACAGCAATGGGAAGAAAACTGGAGTCTTTTTCCCCATCTTACTGGGAATTCAACCCAAGAGTTTTCTACCACTGATTTATATCCTCAGCCTTCCCCCACCCCAAATAAGCTAGTATCTTAAGGAGTTACACAGTCAGGACTCAAGCTTGCAGTCCTACTGCCTCAGCCTCCCAAGTGCCAAGACTGCAGGTGTGCAGCATCAGCCCAGTGGGAGTGGTTATGTTGACACCAAAGTAAATCTACTTCAAAGGTCAGATGAAGAAGGCTGTTACCTGATAAAGGCTCAATTCACCAGGTAGATACAGCGACTCTAAATATGTTTGCATGTAACAACAGAGCTTCAAAACACATTAATCAAACACTGACAGAAATTAAGAAATAGAAGCACAGCTATAGGTGGAAGTTGTGACCTGCACTTTCTGTAATAGGTAGTACTAGAAAGCAGAATATCAGCAGGAATACTCCAGAACAGAGCAACACATTAACACTTAAAATTAGCTGGCATTGGCAAAACCCTGCTCAAAAGGAAAAAGATGCATGTTGTTTTCAAATGCACTTGTAAATGTATCAAGATGGACCATATCACAGATCGTAAAGCAAATCTTAATAAATTAGAAAATGTTAATCATAGAAAGTATATTACCTGATGCTAATTGAATCAGGCTACAAGAAATAAACATAACTGGAACTTCAAGCAAATTGAAATTAAATAGAATGAGTCTAAATAATCTGTAGGTTTAAAAGAAAGTCTCCAGGTACATTAGAAAACACTTTGTACTAAGCAAAAAATAAAACCATAGTGTATCAAAGTCCATGGCAGTTAAAATGTTACCTACATAAAATTTTACAGCATTAAATTTTAATGTAAGAAAGGATCAAATTAATAATTCAAGATCCTACAATCAGCAAAAAGAACAAAACAAATCTAAAGAAAACAGAAAAAAAAAGCATTAAATATTGGGGGAAAAAAACAGTAACATTTGATACAGAACAAACAATAAAAAGATAGAAATCAGTGGATCCAAAAACTCCTTCTTGGAAAACAGTAAAATTGATAAACTTTGAGCAAGACTGACAAAAGGGCACAAGCCACCAGTATAAGGAACACAAAGCACATTAAGAGACAAGATGTCTTTCCATTCTCTGATACTCTCTTCAGTCTCCATTTTCAGAGCATTATACCTTTACTGTAGAAGCCTTTCACAATGCTTAATTCTTAAGTATTTCATGTTTGTTTGTTTTTGGTAGTACTGGGGATTGAACTTGGGGTCTTGTGCATACTAGGCAAACAATCTGCCACTGAGCTACATCCCCAGCCCACTAACAAACTGGGTGTTTTTGTTTTTGTTGTTTGGTTGGTTTTGTTTGTTTGATTGTTTTTATCGGGTATTTTGTTTTGCTTGATGCTATTGTGTGAAGTATTGTTTTTACAATTTCCTCTCAGGGAGTTTATTACTATGGTACAGGAATGATATTGATTTTTGAGGGTTGGCTTTTTATTGTGCTATGGCACAGAATTTAGATATTAATTGTATGAGCTTTCTGGTGCAATTTTTGGAACCTTTTATGTAGAGGATCATATCAGTAGAAAATGATAATTCAACTTCTTCCTTCTCTATTTATATTCCTTTTATTTCTCTTGTGTTACTGCTCCAGCTAATGTTTCAGGATCTATATTTTATTTTATTTCTTTTTTAATTTTATATTTTGGTACAGGGTCTCATTATACAGCTTGGACTCACAGTCACCTTCTTGTTTTCAGCCTCCCCAGTTCTGGGATAATAGGCATGCACCACCATGCCTGGTCTCAGTGGCCAACTCATCTCACCTCGGAGTGGGGCCAGCGCAGTGTGTGGTACCAGGGATCAAACCCTGGTCCATGCACTTGCTTAAACCGGTGTTTAGTCTGCTGAGCTATCTTGCCAGTCCCTCAAGACCTATATTGAACAGAAGTGGCAATAGTCGATACCTTTGTCTTGTTCCTGATTTTAGAAGGAACGTTTTCAGCTTCTTTTCTTTTTAGCATGATGTTGGCCATTAGATTGTCACAGATGGCTTTTATCAGGTTGAGATAAAGATCATCTATTCCTATTGTCTTGGGAGTTTCTGTCATGAATGAATGTTAGACTTTTCAAGTGCTTTTTCTACATCTATTGAGATGATGATGTGATTTTTGTCCTTGCTTCTGTTTATGTGGTGTATTACACTTATTGAGTTACATATGCTGAACCATCCCTGTATTTCTTGGTCATGATGACCTTTTCAATAATTGACTGGAGTTGGTATCTTATTGAGAACTTTTGGGTTTTTGTTTACTAAAAAGATCGAAATGTGGTTCTCTTTTTTGGTTGGATCCGTTTCTGGTTTTGAAATCAGGGTAATTTTTGCTTCCAGGAATGATCTTGGGAATACTGCTTCACTTTCTTTTATTTTTTTTTGTTTGAGATATACTGGTACAGTTTAGATGTACATAATGACCACAGTCACCATAGGGAACTTCTGTCTTTATATCACATACCTTAGTTACCTTTTGCCTTCATCCCTTCCCTCCCACCATCGCTCCCCTCCACCCACCTCTCCTTATTTACAAGACTTTTCTTCCACTTTATCTTTATTCTCATTTGGCCCTCCCTGCAACTATTCTCCTTTCCCTTTGAATAGCTTCTTCCTGTTTTATGGTAGTGTTATAGTTTGTGTCTACTTGTCCTCCTAAAGCCTCGTGCAGTCATGGGGGAGGCTTCTAGAGTTTGTGATTGATTATCATGGCTGTGGGTGCTGCACCTGCCCTAATTTGCATTACAAAGTAACGAGTGGAGAGAGGGTAGCTAGCCGCCTGAGCTGTGGCCATTCCTTTTGCTCTCTGCTCTTTGCTGCTGTCATGAAAGTTTGCTCTCTGCCATGTGCTGCTCTGCCTTGGAGCCAGCTGAGTATGGACTGAAACCTCCACTAACTGTGAGCTAAATAAACCTTCCCTTCTCTAATTTTGAGTGCTGAGTATCTGCCCCAGCAATGACAGAAGAGTAACTGAGATAAGCAGCTATTATATAATTTGGTTCTTATTTATACTTTCAGTTTCTGATACCAGAGAGACAATGGAATATTTACATATTTGTGACTGATTTGCTTCATGTAAGAATATGGTTTCAAGATCCATCCATGTAGCTATAAATATCACAAGTTTATTCTTGTGGCTGAGATGGGCATTAGGGTTATTTCCAAGATTCAGCTATTACAAACTGTGATGCTATAAACATGGGTGCACATATATCACTGTCAATGATTTTAATTATCTGGGGAAGATATCAAAAAGGGGAGTAGCTGAGTTATATGGAATCTCTAATCCTGTTGTTTTTCTTTTTTTTTTTTTCCTTTGAGGAATCTCCACACTGATTTCCACAGTGGTTGCACCAGTCTACATTCCCACCAACAGTGGAGAAGAGTTCCTTTCTCCCCACAACCTCAGTAATATTTGTTATTGGTTGATTTCTTGGTAATAAACATATTTTCTGGAGAGGGAAAGAATCTCAATATTGTTTAATCTTGATCTTTTACATGACCAGTGGTGTTGAACACTTTTTCATGTATTTCTCTCTCATTTGTACTTCTTTCGAGGTGCCCATTTTTAGATTGGGTCTTTAAATTTGGAGGACTCTGATTTTTCAGTTTTTTTATAGTTCTACACAGTAGGTCCTTGTCTGAAGAATAACTAACAAGATATTTTCTCACTCTGTGGGCTGTTTTTTTCACTTTTGCTGTGCAAAAGACTTTTTAATAAGATCAGATTTCAGTTGTTGATTCATTTTAGCATTCCTTGTGTCTTCAGGGATTTTGTTCATGGTTTTTGCCCACACCTGTCTTCCCTTTCAATTTCATTAAAGTTTGAAGCATATTGATGTTAAATCTTCCTCATGTTCTTGTTGAATATGGCAGTGAATCCGAGGGGGCTGATTTTTCTTAGGTGGTAGATTTGTCCCATTACTTCTTCAATTTCACTGCCTGATATTGGCTTATTCAGGGTTTTTATATCTTCTTGATTCAGGTTTGGTAATTCATATGTACCTAGGAATTTATCCATTTCTTTTGAATTTTCCATTTTGTTATAGTGCAATTTCTAATATTCTTCTGGATTTCAGCTGAATCTGTTGTGATTTGTCCTTCTTCATTTCTAATTGCGTGGGTTTGGGCCTTTTCTTTCCTTACTTTGGTAAAACGAGCTAAGTGTTTGTCTACTTTGTGTAATCATTCAAAGAACTAACCCTTTATACATTGATTCTTAGTAGGTTTTTAGCCTGTTTCATTAATTTTTGTCCTGATATGTATAATTTTCTTCCTCATATTAGCTTTGGCTTTGGATTTTTCTTGCTTTTTCTAGGAACTTGAGGTGCATCATCAGATTATTTATCTGAATTCAGTCTGTTTTTCTTATGTGAGAATTCACTGCTATAAATTTCCTATTAGGACTGCTTTCATTGCATCCCATAGATTCTGGTACACTACACTGGTGTTATCATTTGTTTATAGAAACTGTTTAATTTCTTCCTTAATTTTATCTATGACCCATCATTTATTTAATAGGTTATTATTAATTTCCATATTTTAATTTGTGCATAGTTTTCTGTGGCATCTTTTGTCATTGATTTCCAGTTTCAGTGCATGATAGTTCAACAGTATGCATCAAATACCTTCAATTCTTTTGTATTTATTTAAAAATATCAAGTTATATCATGTACAGACACAAGTCCCTATGATGAATGTGGTCCTTATATATTCCTAAAATGTATAAATATACTTAGTTTTTTGAGGGTTTTTATGTATTTAGTACAGGGTCTCACTACACAGATCAGACTCAGAGTAACCCTATTTTCAGCCTCCCAACCACTGGGATTACAGACATAATCATGCCCATTCCCTGTCACAGTCTCAGTGCACTATAGGGCAGAGCCAACACAGCATGTCAGGGATCAAATCAGGAGCCCTACCTCTGCCTAAGCAGGCACTTTAATCTGCTGAGCTATCTGACCAGCCCTAAAACTTAGTTAAGAAAGACAGACAGACAGACAGACAGACAGACAGACAGACAGAGGGAGGAAGGGAGGGAGGAAGGGAGGAATGGATGAAGGGAGAGAGGAAGGGAAGCCCCATGTGCTGCTGCAAAGAATGTGCATTCTGTAGTTGGAAGGAACATGCTAGAGATATCTGATAAGTATATTTGTTCAAAGAATTGGATCAACTCTGGAATTTCTGTGTTGGTTCTTTGTGTAGTTGACCTGTCCATTTGTGAAATTGAGGTATTGAAGCCCCCCAGTATAATTGCATTGTGTTTATCTGATTTTTATATGCATTAGCATTTTTTATGAAGTTGAGGGTGCTGGAATTTAGTGAACATGTGTTTATAATTGTTGACTCTTCCTATTTAATTGTTTTCTTGGCCAATACGTAATGACCTTCTTTGTCTTTGTCTCACCTAATCAATCATTTGCTTCTTTCTTTCTTTCTTTTGTTTTGTTTTTTTGAGACAAGGTCTGCAGTTCAGATTGGCCTTGAGCTCACTTTGCAGCCCAGGATGGTCTCAAACTCTTAATGATCTTCCTGCCTCAGCCTCCTAAATGCTGGGATTACTGGCATGCATCACCATGCCTGGCTCATCTAATCAATCTTATGATGAAATCCACTTTGTCTGAAATTATGCTAGTAGCTCCTTTTTTTCATGTTTCTGTTGCATTGAAATATTGTCTTTTCATTATTTAGTTTTTAATCTGTGAGTATCATTTTAAATTAAATGTGTTTCTTGCATGCATATTGTTAAGTTTTCTTTCTTGAGCAATTCTGCCAATCTGTGTCTTTTGATTGGGAAATAAAGACCATTCACATTGAAAGATATTTTTATTCCTGGCATTTCATTAATTTCCTGTTGATTTCATTTTGCCTCTCTTGCTTACCTGCTAATCCCACCAGGTATATTCATTCTTTTTTATTTATTGACATGGTTGGCTTCATTTTGCCTTTCTCTAATAGCATTAAGGTTTTTGTCCCTGTGATGGACTTCTGGAATATTGAGTATAATGAGGCATGGAGAAGTCCTCTTTTGGTCATGAGTATTTGGTGTTCATATACCTTACTTATCTGTAAATATTTTCTTTCCCCATAACCCTTGTTACTGGATAGGTGAACCAATTTAGTCAAATTAACATGCTTCCAAAACTGTTATATAGATTTAATGAAACCTCCATCAGGATGAATAATAATAACATTTCTTACTCAACTGGAGAAAAGAATCCTAAAATTCATATGCAACCAGAAGTAACCTAGAATAGCATAAGAAATTCTGGGAAGCAAAGCAGGCAGAGGACATCAAATACCAAAAAGAAGGTTATCATCAAGAAATCAATCCATAACAAATGCTGGTGGGACTGCAGGGGGAAAGGAACCCTTTTCCACTGTAGATAGAAATGTAGACTAGTAGAAGCACTGTAGAAATCAGTGTATAAATTCCTCAAAAGTCTAGGATTAGGATTAAGGCTGGGGAGACAGCTCAGTGGCATAAATACTTGCCTAGCAAGTGCAAGGTCCTCAATTCAAACCTTGGTACAAAAGAAAAAAAATCTAGGATTAGAGTTCCCTTCTGACCCTGCTATTCACCTGCTGAGTATTTTTCCAAAATAATTGAAATTATCTTACTACCATAATATAGGTGTACCTATGCATAGAGCAACACAATTTTTAATAGGTAAATCTTGGAAACAATAGCTGAATCTTGGAAATGCCCATCAACAAAGGAGTGGATAAAACACATGTTGTATTTTTACACAATGGAGTACTACTTAGCTACAGAGAAAGACAAGCTTGAGGCTTATTAAGGCAATGGCTATAAGGGCCAAACAAATAGCTCAGCAGATTAAAGCACCTGCAAGCAGGTGCAGGGGCCAGGGGTTTGATCCCTGGACCTGCAGTGCTGCCCTGCCCCCAGGGCACACTGAGATGGCATTTGAGACTGGGTGTGACGGCACGTGCCTGTAATCCTTGCTCTTGGGAGACTGCAAACAGGCAGTCACTAAGAGTCCGATCTAGTAGTGAGACCCTGAATACCCTGTAGACCCTTCCCTAAAATACAAAAAATAAATAAATAAATAAATAAATAGAAACCATACTCGTAAGTGAAATAATTCAGATTCACATGTGTAAACATTGTATTGTTTTGCCAGTGTCACAAACAACAACAGCAACAAAAAAACTGGGATGGAAAAAAGAGGGAAAAATAGAAACAATTATACACATACACACACACACACACACACACACACGATAGCTAAGATAATTATACTACTAATTTCTATTAATTCACTGAAAGGAACAATTAGCGCTTATATTGTTTGATCAATTTTGAATGCCTAAATCTTGTAATCTGAGCAATTACTTTCATGATAATGCACAATATAACCAATTTTAATTTCCTATCATTAAGTTTTGAAATTTGGTATTGTTTTAATACTTTCCTCTCTTTAAATTACAGAAAACTTAAAAAAAAAAATAAACCCATCATGTCCTTGACAAAAATAAAGATGTGAGAATCAATGTAACAAATAGAAGATATAGAAAAAATAATCTAGGCACATTCATTATGCAATGTTTCAGAAAGGAGCCAAAACCCTTCACTAAAGGAAAACTAGCCTCTTTAACAAATGGTGGAGGGAATGGTGAGGAGCATGCCAAGAATGAGCTTGGACCCAGATCGTTCACAATGCACTAAAATAAAACGAAAATGGATGAAATATCTAAAAACTTAATCTGATAAAAGACAGCATAGATAAAACTCTTGGAGACATAGATCTAGGCAAAGACTTTGTGAGCAAAATCTTGGTTGCACAAGAAAAATACAAAAAAAAATATCACAAATTATCATTATTCAGGGAGGACATGATACTCTATATAGAAGACCCCAAAAGCTCTGCCAAAAAACTCTTAGATTTAATAATCACATTCAATACTGCAGCTGAATACAAAGTCAACATTTAAAAAGATCCATGGCATTACTGTATACTAACAAAAAATTCACTGAGAGAAATATTAGAGAAACCACACCCTTCACAATAGCATCCAAAAAATAAAATATTTAGGGATCAGTCTAACAAAGGAACTTAGAGATCTATATGCTGAAAAGCACAGTACTATGAAAAGAAGAGACAGAAGACAACTTCAGAAAATGGAAAGATACTCCTTGCTCATGGATAGGAAGAACCAATATTGTGAAAATGGCCATATTCCCAAAAACTGTTACACAGATTCAAAGAAATATCAATCAAAGTACAATTAATTGGGCCAGCCAAATATCTCAGCAGATTAAAATGCCTGTAAGCAGGCCCAGGGGCCAGGATTTCGATTCCCAGGCCTGCCATGCCAGCCCCACCCCTGGGACATGCTGAGATGGTGATTGGGACTGGGCATGGTGGCACACACCTGTAATCCCAGCTCTTGGGATTACAGGTGGATCACTAGGAGTCTGATCTAGTATTGAGGCTCTAAACACCTGTACACCCTTCTCTAAAATACAAAAAAAGAAAAAAAGTATAATTAGTATATCTCACAGATCTAGAGAAAACATTCCTATAATTTGTCTGTAACCAGAAGAGACCTAGAATAGCAAAAGCAAACCTGGGCATCAAAGTAAAGGCAGGAAACATCACAATCCCTGACTTGAAATTATGCTACAAAGCTATGGTGAGAAAATCAGAATAGTATTGGCAAAAAGCAGACCTGAGGATACATGAAACAGATTAGAAGATGCAGACATAACTACAAGCATACTCAGCCATTTTATCTTTGACTAAGGATCCAAACATGCTCACTGGAAGAAAGATAGCCTCTTTAATATATGGTGCTAGAAAAACTGGCTTTCCACATTGTAAAGACTAAAACTAGACCTACATCCTTTACCATTATGCACTAACTAAAGTCAAAGTGGATCAAAGATCTAACTATTAAAACAGAAACACTAAAACTACTGCAAGTGAAAGTAGGTAGAAGTCCTTAAGACATAGGGGAAGGCAGGGAGTTCATGAACAAAAAACAAACTACGCAGAAAATACTTCAAAGAATCAACAACTGGGATCACATCTTTTGAAAAGTTTCTGCACACTAAAATAAATCACCAAAAGAGTAAAAAGAAAACTCCCATGAATTGAAAAAAAAAAAAAAATATCCAAGTGTTCCTCAGAAAAACAACTTCTGTCAAGAATACATAAAGAATTTTTAAAAATCAGGCCCTTATAATTAAAAAAAACAGTCCAAACAAGTACATCTGATATTAATACACACTTCTCAAATGAAAAAATGCAAATGGCAAGTCAATACATGAAAAAATGTTGAACATCACTGGTGATTCCAGAGATAAAATTAAAATGACATTGAGATTCCATTACACCCCAGAAAGAATGGCTATCATCAAGAATGAACCATTTGCCTAAGGAGAGTCACATGGAGAAAAAACATTCTCTCAGGCTTTCACAGAGAGCACATTGGCCAAGCAATGGCCGTGACTCATTCACATTGTTGACACTGACAAAAGTTCTACAGTCTGAGGTACAGGATCTCAGCATAAATCCTGAGCAGATTTCACTGACCTTATCAGACCCAAAAGCTACAACTCTTGTTGCATAGGTCCTGCTTTACCTTGGTCTTAACCATCCAGCAGAAAAGTATAAAAATGAAATAGAAGAAGTAAAGCCATGCTGTTATGTTGAGCTGCAGGGGACTCAGGTCAACAATTTCTGACATTGCCAGTCAAGTGGAAGACCCAATACTATTATGGGCTACTGGACTCTTTTAGAATATTTTGCTGAGTTTACACAGCTATAATATTCAAATAATGGAACTTAACAAAAAAAGGGTATACAGATGAATGTCCATTTTGTATCTGTGTATTCAAAGTGGTTAGGATAGTTATATAGTTACATTCTCTTAATGAATAGAGGGATTTGTTCTAATGGTGTTTGTAAATAGGATATCAAGTCTGCATCTTATACAGCAACTAACTAGTAGGAAGAATGTATGCAATGTGTTAATTACTGAAACTGTCCTACCAATTTGATTTGAAACTGTCTCATTGCTATTTGTTTATCAATAAAATTATGGGAATAAATAAATAAATAAATAAATAAATGAAATGAACCACTAACAAATTTTGGCTGTGGGGAAAAATAAACCTTTCTCCACTATAGGTAGGAGTGCAGACTGGTACAGCTACTGCTAAGATTTCTCAAAAATCTAGAATTAGAGGTCCCATTCAGCCTAGCTATTCCCATACTGTGCATTTTTCCTGAAGAATTGAAAACATCATACCAAAGTGATGTATGTGTACCCATGCTGATAGGAGCACAATCTATCATAACTAAAGCTTAGAAACAACCCAAATGCCCGTCAACTAAGGAATGGTTAAAAAAAGATGTATTTTTATACAATGTAATATCTCTATTATAAAGAGAGATAAACTTGAGGATTTTACGGTAAATGGATGCAAACAGAGATCATACTCATAAGTGAAATAAATCAGACCTGCATGTGTAAACATGGTATTGTCTCTCTAGTATAAGAATTTGAAAGAGTAAACAAAATCTGAAAGGTACAAAAGGTAACTGTGAAAGGAAAAGAAGGGAAATAAATTTCTCAAAGGGAAGGGACAAGTGGGATGAGGGAAAGGAGAGAAAGAAGAAAGAAAGAAAGAAAGAAAGAAAGAAAGAAAGAAAGAAAGAAAGAAAGAAAGAAAGAAAGAAAGAAAGAAAGAAAGAAAGAAAGAAAGAAAGAAAGAAAGAAAGAAAGACAAGATAGCTAAGATAATTGTACTACTATTTTCTATGGATTCATTGGTAGGAAAAGTTAGTGCTGAATTTTTAAAATCAATTTTGCATGCCCATATATAGTAATTGGAACAAGTGCTTTGGAGATAACAATATGCAATAGAGCAACCATTGTTCATTTGAAATTCCATATCATTTCTAATTTTTTTATTTTTTATTGTCTCTAAAATACAATAAGTAAATATATAAATAAAGATTATATCCAAAGCTCCTGCATAGCAAAGGAGACCACCAACACAATCAAGAGATAACTTAAACAATGGAAAAAATTTTGCCAGCTACTCCTCAAAGATTTAATATCTAGACTATACAAAGAATTAAAATTAATTAGAACACCCAAATTTAAAGACCCGATTTAAAAATGGGCATCTACATTGAATAGGTACTTCTGAGATTAAAAAATACCAACAGCCAATAAATACATGAAAGAAATGTTCAATTATCACTGATCACTTGAAAAGTGCAAATTAGAACAATACTGGCATTCCATCTCACTCCGGAAAGAATAGCTATCATCAAGAAACCCACCAATAACAGATGCTGGTGAGGTAATAGGAAGAAAGGAACCCTTCACTGTGAGTGAGTCAGTAACAACTGACAGAACCCCTATGAAAGTCAATGTAGAGATTCTTCAAATCTAAAAATCAGATTTTGTTTGACCCAGCTATTGTCCTTCTAGGTATCTTCCCAAAAGAATTGAAGACATCATACCAAAGTGGTGCATGGATACCCATGTTTAGAGCATCAAATTCATAAAATTTAAGTCTTAGGAACAAACTATATATCCATCAATGGATAAATGGTAAAGAAACTATTGTACTTATACAGAATGGAGAACTACTCTGCCATAAAGGATAAACATGTGTCATTTGTATAAAAATGGAGGCAGCTTAAGACAACAATGTTAGCTGAGCCAATATTAACTCAGATAATCTTATTTTATGCTTTCTTTTATATGAAATGTATATTTATGTTATATATATATATATATATATATATATATATATATTTGCAGTACTGGGGATTGAACTCAGGACCCTGTGTTTATCAGGCAGGCAATTATTCTACTGAACTATCTTCCTGGCCCTTAGAGAAAGTATCTTAATTCAACACACCATGCTTAAAAATATATCTTGAGGGCCAGCAAGATAGCTAAACGGACTAAGCACCTGCTTATGCAAGTGTAGGGACTGGGGTTCTACCCCCCTGCACCATGTGCAGTGCCAGCCCCAAACCCCAGGCACACAGAGCCATCCACTGAGATCAGGTATGGTGGTGCATGCCTGTAACCCCAGCTCTGGGGAGGCTGAAAACAGGAGGATAACTATGAGTCCCAGCTGCGTAGCGAGACTCTGTACCAAATACATTTTTTTAAAAAAGTATATTTTGACTTAGTACATAGTGTTACATATTTTATATGTTCTTTGGTCTATGAATATTGTTTTTAATCTATATGTATAATAATCAACTTTATGAGGTCTTATAAATGAATGAATCTAATGCTAGAAAATTAAAAGTGGTGGATAGAAGGAAAGAAAGAATTGAAATGACATACATATGTCAGCTCCCTGCAATGAATATAATCATGTGCTGCAAATTTGTACTAATAAAAATAAAAAAGAGATAAGAGAACATGAAAATTAGAATCTTCAAGAAAAACATAACTACAAAACTCCATTCACTATCAAATACAAACTGAAAAGCCTTATGATTACTAAATTAAATACATCTATAATTTAAAAGTCCTTACAAAGATAACCACCAGAGATACTGCTTTTACTAAAGAATTCTATCAAACAAGGAAGGAAAAATTGACAGCCATTCCACAAAAACTTTTAGGAAACGTAAGAAGAGCAATTAGTGGGGCCGGGGAGATGGCTCAGCGGAATAAGTGCTTCCCTAGCAAGTGCAAGGGTCTGAGTTCAATCCCTGGTTCCACGAAAAAAAAGAGCAATTAGTTATCTGCTAGTAGTATGTGGTCAAGAAAACTCTGCTACACAAACTAAAAGAAGTTCAAGAAGGGCAACTATGGTTTAATGTCTCTCATAAATACAGACATAATAATCCTCAAAACATTTGAAATACGGCCAAGCAGTATAAGGAAAATTATGGTATTGCTGCCATCTGACTAAGTGGGGTTCATCCTGGGAATGCAACTCTGATTCAGTACATAAACTCAACATGCTCCTGTGCAGCAAATATCTAAAGAACAAACAAATGATCCTATCTGTGAGTAAGGAAAAAATGTTTGACAAAATTTAGCATCTTTATGATATTATTAAAACCTCTCTCAAGCTAGGCATAAGAAAATCTAATGCCACCATCGCCATCAATGGTAAAACACTAAATGTTTTCCTCCCCGAGGTTAAGAAGATGAAAAAGTCCTTTCCCCCAGCTTTCATTCAACGTTGTGTGCAAGGCTTTAGCCAGTGCAGTAAGGTGAAGAAAGAATATAAGGAAAGAAGAGAAGGGAAAGAGGAGGTCTACAGAGAGAAAAGGAACTATATACAAAGTGAAAAGGAAAGAATAAACTCACCTAAGGCACTTATCTTCGTACGAAAATTCATAGACATAAGAGGACAAAACCTAAATCTAATAAATGTCTGTAACAAAATCAATACATTCAAGGTCAATGCAGAAATATCAGCTATGTGTAGCAATACTAGCTAGACAGCATGCCAAAGAGAGCCACATCAATGGTATAAAGTGTATGGAGACTAAAACTATGTTATTCTACATGTCAAAGAATTCTAGAGGCATAGTTAAGCTTATGGACCTTCACATAAGAAAAGCAACCTAATTATGAAAGTGGACTTAGTTGAATAACATGATTGCTTCAAACAGAAGAGTGTGTTCCAGCCGTGTCCAGAGAGAGATGCAAGGTGGAGGGGGACGAGAGAACACAACCAGCCCCTGCTGGTTTTAAAGATGAAAGAAGAGAGCCATGAGCCAAGGACTGCAGTTAAATGAGAATCTGGTAAAGGCCAGGACTCTACCCCAGAGGCTTCAGAAAGAAGCACGGTCCTGCGGACCCAGTTATTTTGGCCTGGTAAGATCTGCATGGATCTTACAACCGACAGAATAGAAAATCATAAGTCTGTATTATTGAGGGCCATTAAGTGTGTGGCACTTTCTTACAGAAGCAAAATAAAGTTCAGAGAACAACAGTAATGAATTGGAAAGATAAATTTAGAACAATCATAATCAAAATGATTTCAAAAGTGTGTAATTGGTCCAAATCTACCAAAATATAGATAATAGTTTCATAATAAAACACAACACTGCTGCAAGAATATAAAGAAGACCTAAAGAAATTGTTAAATATGCCAAACTTTTAGAGTCAAAGGCTTGATGGGGGCCGGGGAGATGGCTCAGTGGACTAAGCGCTTCTCTGGCAAGCTCAAGGGCCTCAGTTCGATCCCTGGTTCCACCAAAAAAAAAAAAAAAAAGCCACAAAAAAAAAAGAGTCAAAGGCTTGACATAGGAAGTATCTTAATTCTCTCATCCCGCATTGATCTATAAGTTTAATACAACTCCAATAATATCCTCAGCAGGATTTATGGTCTAGAACTGGTTAAATTGATTCTAAAATTCATAGGCAAAGGAACTACAGTTTTGGAAATAACTAAATTAGAGCAAACATTTTTCTCAGTTTTAGGATTATACAATAAAGCTGCAGTAATCATGACAGTATAAAACTACTGAAAGCATAAATACACAGATTAATGGAACAGATTAGTCTAGAAGCACAACTTCAGATATATGCCCACTTAGTTTTA
>NW_004524583.1:20745346-20746080 GCF_000260255.1 Octodon degus
TACATAAAAGGTGAATTCTTTAGAAGACAAAGACTAAAGTCCAAAAGTCTTAAAACCAAGCAGAGTGATAAACACACACACACTATACACACACCCCAAAGTCTAACATGATACTCAACCACCATCAACCCACAATGTACAATGAGGGCGCCTATCAAGGGAACTGAACAGCTGATACATGTTTTGTGTGGCATAAAAACCATAGCCCGCTAGCCAGGAAGCCAGGAATCTCCCAGGTTTATTCCACAGAACCTTGTCAGTTGTGAAAAGTTAATGTTGAGAAAGAAATGTAGATTCCATACCTGCCTTTGCAGGGTCGAAGATCAGTGCCAGGGATGAGGCAGGGTGAAGAGCTAGCACATTGCAAATACTCAAAAACTAGGTATTGGATACATTCATTGAGGTACATGGAGCTTGAAACCTTTTTTGTGGATGCAAGGATAGACTCCCTTGAAACTTCAGCCAGGAAAGAAAAGTGGCCTGCCGTCCCAGTTAGCATAAGCTTGTCTAGAATACACCACTTCTTTCAGGGAGCAAGAAAGTCTCTCATCTCTCAAGGACATTCTTCAACTCTAATGTTCTTAGTTTTACTCATAAAGACGTGCCATTTCTTCCTAATAAGGGTTTCCTCTCTGAATCCGTTAGGATATTTTGGGGTTATTGATTTTGGACAACTTTGTTATTATGGACAGAATGGAACAAAACGCCAAGTTTTCTCTGTGGGAAGATGAAAG
>NW_004524583.1:20746305-20748401 GCF_000260255.1 Octodon degus
AAGTAAATGCCTTAAGAAGTATATAAATATTGTGACTCTCAGGGGTAGAAGGGGTACATCTGAAGGAGGTGGGTGGGATAAATTGAGAGCAAGAAAAGTTTTATTGAAGATAATCTCTCAGAGTCTTTTGCCACATGCAGAATATTTTCTTATCTTTTATGCGTGTGGCAGATAAGAACTTTCAATGTCTGTTCACACAGTATCTTCATCCTCTGGAATAAAAACACTGACTAGGGTCTATTCAAGTCATTCTTTTGCCAGAGGTAGCAATAACTTTGCTTTCTAAACAGAGAGACCTCTTGGAATAAAGATAGATTTGGGGATTAGAGCTGGTGATACAGCCCTCGAGCTGAGCTCCCAAAACCCCATCCTGAGACATGCTGTGAACCTGAGCCAGCTGGCTACCTGCTGTCTGAATGGCGGCCAATCTTCTCTTTCCTTCCTCCATTCACACACAGGTTGCATCACAGGCTGAATCATGTCTATCTTTATCACAGTTTAAGAAAAGTAATTCAGTTCAACTACAAAAGCCCCAGTACGGATTAATAACTAAACAAGCTATACGATAAGATGGCCTCTAACTCCTAGGAGTAATTTCCTCTCACTTTTACCTGCTGGCAGAGGCCTGGAGAATCTCCAGGAGCAGAGTTATTTTGGGATCTGAAATGACTGCTTCCTCTATTTTCCATCACATCTATTATTTTATATCAACTTGATAATTTGATTATAAATTACTACCTCTATATCAAAGTTTTTCATTTCATTGTTCTTACTTATTTTTATATACTTATCAGTAACATAATTCAGGGCTGGGAAGATAGCTCGGCGGTCTAAATGCCTGCATGGCAAGTGGAAAGATCCAAGTTCGATCCCCTGTACTGTGTGCAGTACCGGCCGAGCCAGACCTGAAATGGGGCTGGGTAGTGCACACCTATAATCCCAGCGCTGGGAAGCCTGAGTGAGACAGGAGGATCACTACAAGTCCAAACTGCGTAGTGAGTCCTTGTACCAAATAAATAAAGTATATTTATTTTATTACAGGGTATTGAGCTCCTACTAAGTATCATGTGTCATGTGGTAATCCTCACAATAGTCCTATATGGCTACCTGACATTATTCCTATTTTATAAGTGGGTAAACAAAGGTCACAGAGCTAGAAAGACACCCAAGCTGGTATACTGCAGAGTTCAGAGAGAACCTCAGTTTTATCTGTCAAAGATTAATTTAAAATATTTTAAAAGATTGTTAAATTTGATGCTTGAGTGGGACTTTTCGGGCACAATAGATACTGTGAAAAGGAAAGAAACTGTTCGAAGGGAAGGAACGACCGGGATGAAGGAAAGGAAAAGAAAGAAGGGGTCGGGGGATATAGCTCAATGGCATAAGCATCTGCCTGGCAAACACAAGGTCCTGAGTTCAACTTCAGTACCATAACAAAAAAGAAGGAAGGGGAAAAGAAATATATATGCATACACCCAGGATAGCTGGGATAATTGTACTACTGATTCTGCTGGTCTACTGAAAGGAACAGTTCATGCTTAAATATTTTTCTCTCTTCGTTTTCATTTCTTAGACCAATTTTGCATGCCTATATTTGCTAAGGTGAACCACTGATTTGAAGACAACAATGTGCATTACAACAACCATTGTTGAATTCCTGTCATTTTGTTTAATGAAATTCTATATCGTTTATATATTTTTTTACTATTTCTTATTTTCTTTAAAATATAAGAAAACACAAATTTGAAGATAATAGTAAATACATTCTAGAGAGCTGTGAAACATATTTCCACAGAACTAATGAAGTTCTAGAGGCCACCACCTGATTATACACCTTCTATAAATAGAGAGAAAGCTAAATACCTGAAAAGAGTTACTGTGCAGGACAGGAGGAAAGAGGGGATAAGGGACAGGGACATAAAGAGCCTCCGCTGGCATGTGTATCACCTCACCAAGGAGGTTAGTGTTATGGGTCACTCCAAATAGGAACCAGATCAACCAGAGTAGAATTTGGAAAGCCTTTTATTACTGAGCTCAGGGCCCCCGGTCTGCTCTCACGCAGGAGAGGACCGAAAGGCGGCAGCCCAGGAAGCAGG
>NW_004524583.1:20748774-20774743 GCF_000260255.1 Octodon degus
TGTAAGCTAACTTTGCTGACAGGAATTGGTGAGGGTTACAGGAATTTTATCTAGCAAACAGCAAGAAACAGCCACTAGTTACTAAACAACTTAGAACAGCGGTAAGTATACATTTTTACACAACAGAAAACACAAGATTTACATTTATAATCTAAAATATGAGTTGATCCATTATAGTTAGGTGTGAGGGCACCATACAGGGTCTCTGAGGATGGGCATGTGCGTGCCTGCCATGATCTTCAGCAGCTAGGATCAGCCAGGAGACAATCCTAGCACTAGGGCCAGGTTAGCGAAGCAGTTCGTCCCTATTTATCTCATCCCTGGGCCCTCTAGATAAGTACTGAATTGGAGATTAGAAGAAAACATGATAAAGCTGAGGCTGAGATCAGACCTTTGGGGCCTGTGTGTGGGTAGAGCCCAAGAGAGAGAGGCAAGAAAGAAGCTGTGAGTCGGACGGGAGACTCAGGCTTTTACTTACTTTGGGGAGGGATTACAACTCAAGAAACCAAATCTTAGTTGTGGAAAGGAAATGTCTGTACAACCAAAAGGGCCAAAACATAGAACGCACACAAGGTATTTTCATAAAACTCAGGCCCACAGCAGGTTAAAAGAGAGTGGGGATGCTTAGGCAAGCGCGGGGACCAGCACTCAATCCAGCACCACATGCCGCACCAGCCCTGTCCCTGGGTGCGCTGGGCTAACCACTGAGACCAGGCATGGTGTCACATACATGTAATCCCAGTGCTGGGGAGGCTGAAAACAGGCGAATAAGTAAGAGTCCGAGCTGTGTATTGAGATCCTGTACAAAAAATAAAAAATAAAATAGTATAAAAGAGAATAGGGAAGGAACAGGAGAGTAAGAACAAGATGTGCCCGACTTACACACCCTCCAGAAGTGCGCTTTCCAACAGGAATCAGTGCCCCTGACAAAATGATAATGCTTAGAGCCGAGGCCAGTAGGTGAAGTGATATCATTAGCCTCAAAGAGATTCAACAGAGCATAATTCACTTTCTTTTTTGATCCATGAAAAACTATAGTTCCTATCTATGGAAAGTATGCTATGTGGTCAGGGAAAGAAGGAGAATTTTTTTATTTTGTCTACTCTCGCATTATGGTACATTCTGTGGTGTTATACAACTAAATATCCATTAAAACTATTCCGTTTCTTTTTTTTTTTTTTTTTTTTTTGTGCAACCGGGGATTGAACTCAGGCCCTTACACTTGCCAGGGAAGCGCTTATTCCACTGAGCCATCTCCCCAGCCCCTCCATTTCTTTCTAGGTATAATAAAGCAACATTTTTAAAAACAGATATTACTTTTAGCCAAGCTTCTAGTTGTTCAGCTAACTCATCTCTGAAGAATTAGGGAAAATATAAGGGAGGTCATTTCCACAAAACAACTATGTCTTTTTCCTTTTACTGCATTCTGAATTTCAGGAGAAAGAAACTACCATGGACTGGTCATGAAATTACCCTTCACCTTTGGTTGTGTCTAACATTTTTCTTAGTCTGTTCCGGCCAATATATCAAGACTCTTTAGTCTCCACGCTTAGAAAAAATAGAATTTTACTACTCACACTTTGGGAGGCTGGAGAACTCACGATCAAGACCCAGACTGCTGTCATCTGGGGGTCTGTGTTCTTGCAGATGCCACTTCCTGGCTGCGTCCTCAGGCTGGATGGGGCAGCAAGTTGCCTTGGGCCTCCTTTATGAAGGCATCACTACTGTTTGGACATGGTCTCTTCTGCAGAGGACCGGATGCTGACTGCTTGGTCTCCAGTGCAGTAATGTGAAATGATAGAAACTCCAAGGGTGGAAGAGTGGAAGGCACACAGACCACGGGTGCTCCAACCTTAGGAGAAGAGGATTAATACCTTCTCACAAGAGAGAGTCAGGCCTCATTTGGCTGGATAGTTCTCATCAGAACTGCTCATCATAAAGTAAAGACGTCACATAGGCTTGGTCCCTCCTGCACATCGTTGGCTCTTTTCTGCTTCTCTGCCATGCTGTGAGGCAGCCAGACAGCCTTAGGATGCCAGCACCGTGCTTTATGGATCCTCCAGCCACCAGCAAGGTGAGCCAAAGAACTCTTTCCAAATGATTTGGCCTCTTGTATTTTGTTATAGCAAAACCAAACTGGCACTAGTCTCAGTCATAAGGGCTCTACGCTGTTGCCATGGGAATTGGGCTTTGATGTATGAATTTGAGAAGAATAAAAAGTTAGGCCATGGCAGAATTTCTAACTCCAGTGTGGCTGCGGTGTAGGCAGGGTACTGAAGCAGCCGGGGCTGTGAGCTCTGGTGCTATCGTTATGCTGAAGATGAAGGCAGCAGGAAGCAGCTAAGAGATCACACCTGCTGACCAGGGAGCTCCAGAGCAAAGCCAGCACTGGCAGGAAACCTACCCCACGAGTCCTCAAACGCCAGCTATCACTCCTCTCCTCCACCTTCTTGTCATGTGTTTAACAGCTAGTGAGTGACAATGAAAGAAAAGCTTCATCCATCTCCAGATATTATATTAGCTGGCCAGATTAACCTCGGGAAAGATTTAATTATCTTTGGGAGGGCAGCCCCTCTAATAATCCCCTTTATCGCTCTTGTCCAAATTGGTATTTGCTTTGGGGAGGCTGATCCTCGGGCTTAGCTCTTCTGCCACCACACACAGAGAGCGGGCTTCATTACATCCCGGAGGCTGAGCGTCTTTCAAGAGACATTAATTCTGCAGCTGCCCACTTCCAGCTGTATCTTGATACACAGAATGTTCTTGAGGTTGTCCATCAGGATAAGGAATGAAATAGGTCACAGAAGGAAAACAGGTTGCAAAGCAGACTGTGTGGAATAAGCCCTTTCAAGTGAGTGTGCGCCTGCATGGCAAGAAGTCTAGAAAAACACTTCAAGATATACTCAGTGATTATTCACTTTATGCTGGTGCATAGGTTTAATGTTTTTCCCAAGGCACATATGTTGCTTCTGAACTCACTGAAAATAATGAAGTAAATTTCAATGTTTCATTGTTAGAGTTCCTAAAAGATAATTGCGTGAGCCTCTTGAGAAATTGCTCTAAATCCACTTTATTATAGAATTGCAAAACTTGATCCTTTACCTTCTTTCTTTCTTTTTTTTTTCTTTTTGTTTTTGATTTTTTGGAGAAAGGGTCTTGCTATGCAGTTCAGGCTGGCCTTGTGCTCACTTTTGTAGCCCCCAGCCTGGTCTTAAACTCCCAGTGATCCTCCTATCTGGACCTCCCAAAATCTGGGATCACAGACATGTGCCACCATGCCCAGTTCCAGGGTTGGCACAGTCTGCGGGGCCGGGGATCAAATTTAGGTCCTTGTGCGTGTCAGATAGATGCTTATGCCTCTGAGCTATCTCTACAGCCCTACCTTTTTTTTTTTCAATTCTTATCCATTTGCTGGAATTTTTTAAATTTTAAATGTCTACTTTTGGGTTTGTCTAGTTGAGCTTTTAACTAAAATATCATGAGGTACTGCGTGGTACCAATATTTAAATAACACATCAGTGAGGCTAGAGTTCTTTGAGTGGTAATAGTGTTGGGAAGTATGACATTAGCTAAGAGATCCACTGGGCAAAGGTTGCTACTGAAAGAAATGAAATTCCCTAGCATCTCTGAACTTGAGCCAGCAGCAAATCCAAGGTAGGAAGAAAGTTTGTTTGTTTGTGTAAGTACCCAAAACTTATTTTTCTCACACTGCAGCATTCTCTTGTGATTATACATTATGTAGGTCCAGACCTTTCAAGGCAGGAATCTTTCCTCAGCACACTGGTGACTCATGAAGATGCTCAGAGATGAGAAGTAGAAGAAAATTGTTTGCTGGTCCTCAGTGAATATGCTTGGAGCGATAGGTCAAAGGTTTCTTTCTGTAGTCAACATGGTGGTATTATTGTCCTTCTGTGAGGAAGGTTTATCTCAGTGTTTGTGGAGAGTCCCATAATTAGTAATTTTTTTTTGGACTGGGTTGAAAATTTAGAGTGACTGAAAAGATGAAAATCAAAATGTCCAATTTATTTTTTATAAAGCTATTGAAGAATGTGACTTAGTTGCGGATGGAAATCAGGCTGCCTGGCACTACAGCTACACCCCAGATTTTACAGCTTTGGAAACCTGAACAAGGCAGTGCAGAAATGACAGGCTGGTGAATTGGGGTGCCCCAATAAGTCCATAGCGCAGAAGAGCTTGTCAGGCAGCAGGCTCCTGACAGCAGACAGATCCCTTACGAAACAAAAGCACAAGGAGTATCAGCCTGAGCACACGCAGCCCCTTTGCTCAGTTTACCAACAAGGAGGTGGAGATGTGAACAGGGCAGGGAGAGGGCTCAGAGGATACAAAAATTAGATCCTTCTTGGTAGAAGCCCAAGGACAGCACAGGAGAATATGTATTCACCACAGAGTTTAGTGGCGCTTACATCCTAGTCTGCACCCAGCTGGATCTGTCAAGTTAGTGCTCAGGGCTGCTTACGTTTCTGGGCTAGAGTTTCCTCACTTTTACAATGCCATGTTGGTCCAAATTAGTGACTGCCTAATGGGGTTGACGTTTTGAAGTCACTGGTGAATGTTGCTAACCCTCAAATGTCCTTGGAAATAATTATTCAACTTCCAGTTTCTTTTATGTTCAGAACTTTAGTTTTCTGCATCCTTTACTTCTTTGTTTCATGACACTTGTTCTGTCCTTCTGTTTCACGCCCATTTTTCACATAACTAGAAAGTATTCAGTGTAATCAAAAGCTCTCACCTATTTTGCATATGCTTATACTCTATCCAAAGGCAGTCCCACAGCCTTTACTGAGGAGGCAGGCAAAAGAGTCTTCTTACATTGCTTACATTTTTAAAAAAAGAATGCAGCCAGGTATGGAAACACACACCTACAGTCTCAGCACTCTAGAAGCCTGAAGCAATATCTTCCCAATTCTAATCCCAGACAGGGCACTGCAGCCTGACCTTAGTATTTATTTCTTCTGCTGAGATACCAGCATTCACTACCTATGTTAAATTCCCCTGAAATTGGGGCTGGTGAGATGGCTCAGTGGTCTAAAGCACCTACTTAGAACAAGCTTAGCAAAGCACAGGGACCACGGTTCAATCCCCCAACACCACATGCCAGCCAGCCCCGCCCTCAGGTGGGCTGAACTGGCCACACACACACACACACACACACACACACAAATAAATAAATGTTTAAAAAAAATAAAAAATAAAAAAATAAAAAAATTCCCCTGAAATTAAAATAAAGAAAAGATGTCAACAACTGAAAAATAGACTCAAACATTTTAGAGCAGTTTTCCATCATTATTAGCCTATGGGGAAAAAATTGGAAACCTACATGCCAAATAATTTGTAAAAGTTGATTTACCATTCAGATGAGAGCAACAGTAAGTCACGATTTATAATTCTCTGTGGAAACACAGTGAGCTAGAAAGTAGCTTAGCATTTAGCCATATCATGCAATTTGCTGATATCTGTTGCTCTAATGGATTAATCATTTTAAAGCTTTAGTCACCTGGGACAGAATATAAATAATTAACACCAAGCTTACCTTCTAAATTTGGAGCCCAAATGTGGATGCGAGCCAAGCAGAGGTTTTGTTGTAGTGTGGATATCACCCACAGCAAGGCTTGAAGCTGACAGACATATTAAACAACACATAGCTTGACCCTCAACCCAAGGAAGACACATTTTTAAGCTGGTTCATGAGCACTAACATGGGGATAATCACAGGTAAATCAAAGCACCAAGTCATTACCAAATAAAACAGGCAGAACTTGGGGGCGGAGGCAGATTAAAGAAAAGGCATATGCTCGTCCTGCACTTACTTATTCTGTAAGAACTTTATGAGGGTTGAGGAGATAGCGCAGGGGTCTAAGTGCCTGCCTGGCAAGCACAAGGACACTGATTCAATCCCTGGTACTGTCCACTGAGCCAGCCCTGGAATCCCGTGTGCCATGCCAGCCAACGAAACTGGGCATGGTGGTACACATCTGTAATCCCAGCGCTGAGTCTGAACTGCATAGCAAGGCTCCGTACCAAATAAATAAATAAATAAATAAATAAATAAATAAATAAATAGTTTTGTTTTTTTTTTAAAGTCTTCATGGCTATCTTCCAAGGGCCAAGCACTCTGTTAGCAACTCGGGTTTATGGTAATCATTGAGACTTAAATTCCAAATTTGAGTTTTCTCCTAAATATGATAATTTTAAACCTGATGAAATCAAAGTGAACCATCTATATCAGGGTCCTATTGAGGAGATCATGATGGAATAGAGTAAATACGCCCTATTGCTGATTCATAAAATAATTTATGAGGCCCACAGCAAAGTGGAAAAAAATCTACTTGTACATAAATATGTACACTTGTGCTTATTGGGGAAGATTTGAAAGAACAATTGTAAGAATTGTTTTTATTATTATAACCTAAGACTCCAATGCTTTTGGTGTAAAACATGCTTTACTAAGTGTAGTATCAATAAAAGCCTCAGTTTCTTTCAGGTGTTTTTGTTTGGAAACCTAAGAAGTAAGCAACCCTGCATCAGTTTATAAATTATTTTGGAACTTGTACTTGTTTCTGCTTACTTAAGTTTGGGAATTCTATGTTTAAAACAGTGAAAAAGGTAGCTCTGGGGATTGTCTCACCACCCAGGCAGATGGCCCACCACCTGACCCAGCTCTTGTCTTGTCTTGTCTATCGTTTCCTCATTCTTGCTGCCATTTCCCCCCATACAACAGATCACACTGAGAAAACAGTGGATCCCTACGCTTGGTGCCCAAACAGGACACTGGCACGAAGTGTGTGGGCAGCAGGAACACTCCAAAGAGCACACATAAGGGAGGGAAGTGAATGATTTAGAGCCAGAATTGAGCACACACATACATTGGTACTGGCACATCAGGTGTAAAACTTGGGGATTTTTATGGTTTGTGTCTAGCTGGCCCCCAAAGCCTTATGCAGTCATGGGTAGACTTCTAGAGTTTATGATTAACTCACGATACACTGAGACCATGGGTGTGAGTGCTGCTGGGATTATGAGTATAAATACCCCACTCAGCCTGGGGCAGAGCCTGAATGCAACTTAAGGGAGACAGACTTACTCTCTGCAGCCATTGTTGCTACTACTTCACACTTTGCTCTCTGCTCTTTGCTGCTGCCATGAAATGTTGCTCTCTGCCCTGTACAGCTCTGCCTTGTAGCCTGCTGAGTATGGACTGAAACCTCCAGTAACTGTGAGCTAAATAAACCTTTTCCTCCTTTATTTTGAGTGTCAGATACTTGTCCCAGTGATGAGAAAAGAACAATGGAGACAGAGATGAAGGCTCATTAGGACCAGAAATGGATTCACTAGAGCCAGAAAAAAGTTCATTAGGGCTAGAGAGAAAACAAGCTTAAAGAGACAAATAGGTTTGAGAGAAGTCAAAGAGCAGAAAGTTATATAGAATTAACAGTTTCAAGGACCGCAGATGTTTATAGACGTATATACATGTGCATAAAATGTTTCTTGTTTTCTTTTTTTTTATTGTGTGTGTGTGTGTGTGTGTGTGTGTGTGTGTGTGTGTGTGTGTGTGGCCAGCTCAGCCCACCAGGGGGCGGGGCTGGCTGGCATGTGGTGCTGGGGGATTGAACCGCGGTCCCTGTGCTTTGCTAAGCTTGTTCTAAGAAGGTGTTTTAGACCACTGAGCCATCTCACCAGTCCCAGTGTTTGTTGTTTTCTTGGTTCCTGTATTTGCACTAACTTCTAAGACCACCATAAAGTACTTAGCATGGAGTACTGTCTCAAAATGAAGTCCCAAATGGGACAAGGAGGGTCAACCAAAGGTACAGAAGATAGAGTTTAAACCCTCTAGTTTTGCTCAATTAGATAACAAAAGGATAAGGTTCTTTTAAATTGTGAGCAGTTGGTTCCAAGTGGCATGGTGCTACCAGGGGCAGGAGCACAAACTGGGTTCATGGAGGGCACTGTGCTTTGGTCCTAAGCTGACCCAGCTGGGATTTCCTATCTGCCTGTGCCTCTGCGCACCAGGTCCAGCCACAGTACTTGGCATGAGCTGCCAACTTCAGGCCTGTGCACTTGGTGCCAAGTAGGAGGGTCATAATTATGACATGCTGTGGCCTTGGCATTGGCTATGCACATTGCTGGCATCGAAAATTTGTTAGGCTCCAGATAGTGCCAGTCTCAGCAAAAGCAAAATACCTAGCGGTCCAAGTCAGAGCGACAGCTGGCACACACAGTGGCCGCTGTGCCTCTGCACACAGAGATTGTGGCTACAGGGTCATAGCCCCCTTGACTCTGGAGGAGGGGAGATGTGAGTGAGAGCCACTCCTAGCAGCAGCGCACAAAGCCTGAAGCCATGGAGTAAAGGCAGCAAGCAGAGGCTGGGCCTGAATACAAAGAAATCTCCAGGTTTTGCTGGGTACCATCAATGCTGATTATACAGGGAAAACAAAGTTATAGTTTAGTCTACTCAGAACACAGTTTAAATTGGTCCAGACTCTCATATCATTCAATTGGTCATTCTTTCTTTCATAAAATTTTTTAAATTATTTTATTGATTGATTGATTGATTGATTGATTGATTGCGGTACCCGGGATTGAACTCAGGACCTTGAACTTGCCAGGCAAGCACTTATCCTGCTGAGCTATCTCTCCTGCCTCCTAAAATTATTTTAAAAATTGAGTTAAAAGATAAAAATTAATGGACCAGAGAGATAGTTCAGTGATCTAAGTGCCTGCCTGACAAGTGCAAGGTTGTAATTTCAATTCCTGGAACTGAAAAAAAAAAAAAAAAAAAACTTTTTCCAAAATAAATAATAAACAATAAAAATTAGGACCAGCCAAATAGCTCAGTGGATTAAATCACCTGTAAGCAGGCACAGGAGCTGGGGGTTTGATCCCTGGGTCTACCGTGCTGGCCCGGCTGAGACAGCAATTGAGACTGGGTGCGGTGGCACACACCTGTAATCCCAGCTCTTGGGAGGCTGTAAACAGGTGGATCACTATGAGTCTGAGCTAGTAGTGAGACCCTGAACACCCTGTAGACCCTTCCCTAAAATACAAAAAGAAAAAACAAGACAATAAAAATTAATTAATTCAAGGAAAAACATCTAAAAAATGGCTTTTCAAATGCAAGTATGGATGGCCTCTAGGTAGGGCAGCCACAAAGGTGCTAGGCTGCCTGCCTGAAGAGTTATAAAGGGCCATTCCTCCAGGAATAGAGCTTAGCAGAAAAGGAGGAAATAGAGTGGATTGCTCTCTCCATTACAACTGACACTAAAAGAAATTCTTACATTTTCCCCTTAAGGTGATGAAATTAAAATGCTTTTTCCATCCTAAAAACAAAAAACAGTTTGGGGTTGGCCAAATAACTCAGTGTATTAAAGCGCTTGCAAGCAGGTGCAGGGGCCGGGCGTTTGATTCCTGGGACTCCGTGTTGGCCCCGCTCCCGCGGCCTGCTGTGACAGTGATTGAAACTGGCATGGTGGCAGGCGCTTGTAATCCCAGCATTTGGGAGGCTGTAAACAGGCGGATCACTACAAGTCTGATCTAGTAGTGAGACCGTGAACACCCAGTAGACTCTGTCCTAAAATACTAAATAAATAAATAAATTGTATTTCCTAAGATTTACAATAATGGGAATATTTTATTTTCTTTTGTTTTATTTTATCTTTTGTATGTATTTATTTATTTGGTACAGGGTCTCACTATGCAACTCAGACTCATAGTGATCCTCCTGTCTAAGCCTCCCCAGTGCTGGGGTTACAAATGTGTGCCACCACGCCTGGTTTTGGTGGCTGGTGGGGTGCCACAGCATGCAGTGCCAAGGTTGAAACCTGGGTCCTTGCACTTGCCAGGCAGACACTTAGACCCCTGAGCTATCTCCAATGAGGATATTTTAAAAGATTACTTAAAATTCTTTTAATTCCTAATAAGCCTGATTGCTTGTTTTACAGTCCTAAATTAAAGTTGGCATTAAAAAAGCTTCAATATTTTACAAGCAAATGTAGAAGTTTGGAATACAATCTAAAAGCAGTGGGGTTGAAATCATTGCTTGAGTTTGACATCCCATTTAAATAATAAAAGGCCTAGTGGTGGCCTTCAAAGAGGTACAAGCTCTGATAACTTCATATTTGGGTGAACTTATCCAACAAAGGTATTGTGCCCCAAACTTTTCAGATCAACTATTCATGGCTTTGAGAGTTTGTTTGGTACCATTAACTGGCTCCATCTAAATTTTGAGCAACTTCTCTGGTGTTATTGACTGTTATTATCCTTCAGATAAATTAATTTTCTTGTTTTCACAAATATTAGGTTAAGGGAGTCTATGTGACAGCTTCCTCTTCCAAAATATAAATTGCATGATTCTTACCATACGGTCAAAATTCTATTACAAAAGCAAAAAGGGAACCAATCCCTCCAACTTCACTTATCAATGTATGCTATTAAATTTTTAAAGTTCTACAAAGAATGGAAGTACAGAAGCTGAAAGACAATTTCATCAAGTACAAGTAAAAAGGCTCTCAAAAATCCTTTGGCTAGATCCCCATACCGGACAGTGGAAGGGACCCGATCCACTGCTAACCTGGGGCAAAGGATATGCTTGTGTTTTTCCAGAGAATGCTAAATGATCTATTTGGGTACCAGAGCATGCTGTCAGGTTGTACCATGAAGTCAGATCTGAGAGAAGTTAATAGCAATGAGGCTAGAGCCAACCTGGCGCCTATTGAAGAAAGTAACAAAATATAAATCTAAAGTCTAAATAATTGATAAAATATATAACAATAACTTAGGTAAATTTTACTAGTATGAAGACAAAAAATACAAAATATGCATATTAATTAGAGATCAACTATTCTTTTTTCTTTTTTCTTTCTTTCTTTTTTTTTTTTTGGTAGAACCAGGGATTGAACTCAGACCCTTGCACTTGCCAGGGAAGCACTTACTCTACTGAGCCATCTCCCTGGGCCCTCATTTCAAATTTTTCTGAAAACAAATCTATGCTAATTAACAAAAAACAAAGTATGATCAGTCTATTATAATTTTTTTAAAAATTGTAGTAACTATAATTCAATTTGGTCAAAAATATATTTGAGTGCACTCTGATTTTTGTAAAGATGTTTGTTTGCATGTTCTGTGTATTTGTGTTTTGTTTTTTTTTTTTTTTTTTTTTTTTTTGAACCAGGAATTGAACTCAGACCCTTGCACTTGCCAGGGAAGTGCTTAATCCACTGAGCTATCTCCCCAGCCCCCTGTGTATTTGTTAATGTGTTTGTGCATCATTCTGTGAACAGCTGTTTCTTTTTCTTTTTCTTTTTTTAATATTTGGTTGTTACAATGTCTCACTAAGTAGTTCAGACTCGTGGTGATCCTGCTGCTTTCAGGATCTTCAGCTCTGGAATTACAGGTATGCACCACTATGCCCGGATTCTGGTCAGCTCAGCCCACCTGGGGACAGGGCTGGGACAGCATGTGCTGCCAGGGATCAAACCATGGTCCCTGCAATTGCCTAAGCTTACCTAAGCAAGCACTTTAGTCTACTGAGCTATCTTTCTGGCCCCTCTTTTTTCTTCTTTTATCATTTGTTCATAATACAACTTGGGATATAAAGTTAATAGCATGCTCTTTCCAAAGTTAAAAGATGGTTTAAGTGATATCAAAATTGGTTTACTTGCAAGTCATCAAAATAATTAAGATAATTTAAACAAAGATTCCTTAGAGTGGAAAGAAATTATTAGAGAGTATGTCAATTGATACATAGAGGGATGGCCAACCATTATTCATTAATAAAGTGCTCCCCATAATCTCAACAGTCTCTTAGGAGATATCCTCAATAATTTTGTCATTGTCCTTAAAAAGTAAAGATTTTCAGAAAAAAATACAACAAGGTTTTCTCTTACACGATGCTCTTGGTATGAAACTAAATTAAGAAACAAAGGTTTTCGCATGTTTGCAGTAATTCATTATTGTTAATCTCATGGTATATTAAGTGTATTTGTAATTCTAGGTGTACAGGTCTTCTCAAACGTAAATCAAAGATTGCTTATTGTGATAAAGCTTTCTCTCAGATTCAAACCTCTGTCTTTAACAAAAAATTCCTGGCATATATATCATTTAATGATGACTACTTAGGTGAAAATTTCTTATGTATTACACAAGGATGATTGGTTAATAGTGTTATGTCAAAATGAAAATTTAAGTATATCACAAAATGTCATCAGGATTATCTTGCTACAAGGTTGTGTATGGTTTTGGTTTCTAAATTTCAGTGTAAAAATATGTAAATGTTGCCTGTTAACATTCTCTAGGGATTTAAATATTAGAATATTTAAATCATGATTGTTAGAAAATAACAGTTCCATTTTATGTCTAAAGTGTTTGAAATTCAAATAGATAGCAACGTTAGCCTTACTGCCTCTGTTACAGAGTAATGTCATTAAGCTTTTCTTCTGGGTGTTTAACAACTAAAGTTTGAAGAACAAAAATTAGACAGATAAATGGGCTAAAAGTATAGCCAATATTTTGGCCCTAGCTCTTCAATATCAGTGAGGACTCAGGACATAAGAGAACCTCTGCTGTGACATCCTGTAACCCAGGAGAGTCCCTAATTTTCTGATCAAGGAGATTATGGGGCCACAGATGAAAGTTACCAACAATGTGTAGTGTGTTTAAGGAGAGTCACCTGGAGAGAAAAATCTTTCTCAAGCTTTCACAAAAAACAAATTGGTCAAGCAATGGCTGTGACTCATCCAGATGGCTGACACTGACATAAGATCTAAGAAGTGCTATATATGGTTCCAAAGTAAATCCTGAGGAGATTTAAGTGACCTTGTTAGATAGCAAAAAGTTAATTTTTTCTATTTATACAGATATCACCTTAACTTGTTCTTAACCATCCAGCAGAAAAATGTGACCATGAGATGTAAAATGTGATGATGTAATAATATGCTAGCTGTAAAAGGCTCAAATCACTAACAACTTCTGACAATTGCCCACTGTACTGATAACTCACTACTGTTATAGACTGTTGGACTTTGTAGGGTAAAATAGGTACCAAAATCATTCAACTGGCATCTAGAATGAAAAGATCTTCTTGAGGCACAGCTTCTCCAACTGCAGTGGAGCACCAATCACCCACACAACAAAACCAAAAAGGGAGATCTGTTGGGAGCTGCTGAAGCTGAAAATTGATCCTATGTGGGAAGGCAGACTGAGACCTCATTGCCTAAAGCAGCTACCTCAGTCTTAAGGAAAATATTCTGCCTGGACATTGTGGGCCATTAGTCACTAAGCAACCTTGTGTCTTGCAACTTTGTAAAGATATAAGTAAAGGCCCTTACTGTTGTTCTGGGGGTTGACTCACTAACCAGGCAGACTGGCTACTACCTGACCCAGCTCTTTACTTGCATATCTTTTCCTCATTCCTGCTGCCATTTCTCCCCAGAGTACAACAGATCACACAGAAACCAACAGATCCCTCCTTACAGATTAGTAAGTAGTGGTGAGTTCTTATTGCCTGACTTAGCTTTGTATTTGAGTTGAGACCAAATAAGAAGAAAAAAGCTGACAAAACCCCCAACAGTAAATATATTTAAACCTTATCCTGAACAAAAAATGATGCTATTTTCATTATTTCTACATAAAACAAAAGTAAAGTATAACAAACCAGGATACAAAACACAAACAGCAAAAGACAAGAGATTTTGTTTGCAAAGTGTTATGACTTATATCAAGAACACCCACTAAAGGCTCATGTGTTCAGTAGTGGGGCTTTTGGAAGGAGACCAGATCACTGGGCTTCTATATGCATCCATAGATCAATCCAAGGATGTGTTCATACCTGAGTGTGCTGGTCAAATGTGCCTGGCAGAGGAAGTGGGTCACAGGGGCAGTGCCTTTTGGAGGTGCATCTCCTGCTCTCTTCCTTGTCTCTGCGCTTATGGTCACCATGAGATGTGCTGCAACTTCCCTCTGCTGTGACCCTCTGCAATAATTCTTGTGCATGGGAGCCAGACGAACATGAGCTGTAACTTCTTGAACCATGAACCAAATTAAGCCTCTCCTGTTTCACATCACAAGGTTTGGTCCCAGCAATAAAAAATCAGACTAATAAAAAAATAAATTCTTATGAGCTGGATGTCTGCACCCCACATCCATAGAATTAAAGTTTTAATTCTAAAGTGATAGCTGGAAGTGGAGTGGTTTGGAGGTAGTTAGGGAAAGAAGGTTTCCCATGATAGGATTATGTGCTAACAAAAAAAGGAAGGACCACAAGATCCCTCATTGTATACATTCATCAAGGAGATGTCATTTCAGAATATAACTGGCAAAGGACCCTATTCTCATAGCCTGGTGTCAGACTTCCAGTCTCTAGAACCATAAGAAGTAAAGGTTTGATGTTTAAGCCAGGCTGTGGTGACTTGTTATAGCAGATGGAATTAAGACAAAACCTAAGACTGAGCAGTGAGGTGCTGCTGTGACAACCCCTAAAAATGTAGATATTGCCTTGATAGGTAGCAGCAGGGTCTGCAGGGAGGTGCACGCTGGCAACAGCTGATTCTGCTATGAGGACAGGGCAAGTGCAGAGACAATTCTGGTGAAGGCAAAGAGAGCTAGAGAGAAACTTCTATCTTCTTAGCAAATACATAAACAATCATAAAGAGAAAGTTTAAACATGGACAGGAAAGTTGATTATGATGAGGTCTAAGAGAATAATGAACGCAGTGCTATGGGAACCTGGAGGAAAAGTGATCCTTGCTATAAAATGGCTAAATAATTACCTAAATTATATTCACATTTTACTGCTTTGTGAAACACAGGACTTATGAATGATGAATTAGCCATGGATATTTGGCTGAGAATATTTCTAAGAAAAGTGTTAAACAAATAGCTTGGTTTCAACTCACAAGTTATAGAAAAAATTTTTAAAAAATGAACTGTAAGTGCAATTGTTACCTGAAAACAAATCAGAATTTAAAGTTTAGAAAAGATTCAGTCCACTCACACATCTTAAATGAGGAAGTATATTCCAAAAAGAACCCCAAGGGTATAGCAATACGAACATTTAATAAGGATATTAGTGTGGGTATGAGTCATAGACCTAATTATCACTCAGTAGGAACACAGCCAGTTTGCACTGAAGAGGATAGAGACAGGACAGAATTAAAAAACCTGTCAAATGTCTTGGTTTTGTAAGATAAACCACACAGCCTTTCAGCTGCAAATGTGCACTGTGTCTCCAAAGTGAGGGAAGGAGATTCAGAGAAAATCAGACCCATTTCTTCAATTTCGAAGAGGGTGGCAAATCGCCTACGCTGGAGCTCCAGCTGCTGGCTAGTCTCAACCCAAAGCTAGAGTTAGAGATGCTAGCAGCTTCCACTCAGCAGAATGCTGGAGACAAAATTTCCAACTCGTATAACTCTGAGGATCATAACCTGGCAGACCTTTGGAGGCAGGACCTCCACCCTAGAGTGACTGGAAGTTCAAAACCTCTGTTCTGTTAAACAAAAATTTTCATGGTAATTGTTAGAAGTCATAAGAAAAAACTACTTAAAAAGTGATTGCTTCAAAAACTGGGAATGTAGCTCATTGGTAGAGTACTTTCTAGCACCCACAAGGTTCTGAGTTCAATTCTCAGAGGAAGGAAGGAAGGAAGGAAGGAAGGAAGGAAGGAAGGAAGGAAGGAAGGGTGGGAGAGAAAAAGGAAGGAATGTGATGACACAAATAGCAGGGTTATGGTCATAGGTATTTTTTGGAACAAAGCATGAAGACATCTAGCTTCAAATCAGGATCTCGGCAGTCAGGTTTTAGTTCTCAATGGTACCACACCAAGAGGGTGAAGAGTTTTGAACATCTTAAAAAATATTTGAAATGTTACTTACAGAATTTAAACCAAATATTGGCAAAACTAGAACTGACTTTACTGTTGACAGATAGAAAACATAGTGTAAGATGTTTACCAAGATGTGAGAAATAGCACATGATAACACAAAGGAAAGAAGGCTATATTTCCCACTTGAAAATGTCTTTCCCTTTCTCCCCACCTCCCATTTTGATCAATGAAAATAAGTACAATTCCATTAAACATAACCTGATTTCTTATATAAGTATTACAGGATCAGTGGTCAACCTTACAAGTAACTTTCACCTCTACTGTCCTGGAATATTTAAGGATCCTAGACTCTACTCTTAAAAGGCCCTCAGAGCTAAGAACCCACAATCATATTTTACATGCATAGCAGTAGAGATTTTGGCAAGTTTCTATTTGGGGTTTTTTTTTTTGTTTTATTTTGTTTTGTTGCTTTTCTTTTTTGTTTTGGGGTTTTTTCTGAGACAGGGTCTTGCTATGTAGAGGAGGTTGAACTTGCGCTCTCTTATGTAGCCCAGGTTGGCTTCAAACTCACCTATTCCTGCTGCATCAGATTTCTAAGTGCTGTGAGTAACCATACCTGGCTCATTTTTACTTAACTTCATGTTAAGTATCAGTCCAGTCTTTTCCAAGAAGGCTTTTCGAGCACTGGTTTATAAGTCAACCTTAATTCTTCAACAGTGTCTGATCATATCTCATTCTACTTACATTATTCTGAACTATTCCCATCAAAAGTTTTCTAATAATTTTGTATCACAAGGAGAAAAGACTCTTATTGAACTTGTGCAAATAATTATCTTGTTATAAAAAATGTTCAATAAGAGCTCTGAATTCTGGAAAGATCAGGCAAGGATAAAAATGTTTCATTTTGTTAATGAATGTTCAGTATGCTCAATTGTTGTGAGTTATATATAGCTTAAGGGAAGGGAAAAATGTTTTCTTATATTTGGAAAACAGAACACTGAAAAAAAAATCAGTAAATTTACAAAAAGAAAGTCATTAATAAAGAAACTCCAGTTAGCTCTAGCCTTCCATCCGATGGTCAGGAAATAAGTACTTAGCTCACTCACAGACATCCTGAACCACCTGAGAGAGGAGAAAGCTAAGACACACTTGTGAATCTCGTAGTCCAGAGATCTTGGACTAATCATGAGACTATAGAATGATTCTCCTTTCCCAACCCTCATCACCACCACACTACTAAGGCCTTTTTATAGCAATTTTTCCCTACTCTATTGTGTCCAGGATCAAAAACATAGTACAGAACATACTAAAAGACAAAACAGAAGCAGGTATCCTTGCCAAAAGTAGAGGGATGTAGAGATTCTAAGGCCAGGAATTAGAAGTAACTACAATTAATGTGCCACAAGCTGTAAAGAATAAAGCACAAGTAGATAAAAGCATATTGCCAGTGTCCTTACTCAAAGAGAAAAATAAGAACCAAGAAGAAATGCTAGACACTGAAAAGGAAATTAATGATGCAGTTGGCAGGCTTTGTATAATGGGAATGGATGAGAAAGCAATCTGTAACATTGAGGATCTAATGATAAAAATGGGGGCCAGCAAGATAGCTCAGCATTCTAAAGTGCCTGCTTAGGCAAGCTTAGGCAAGAACACAGGGACCACAATTCAATCCCTGGCACCACATGTGACACCAACCCCACCCTCTGAGTGGGCTGAGCTGGCCACAAAACAAAAAGACAAAAGCATCCAAAACTGAAGCACAAAGAGGACAAAGACTAAAATAATCAAGCACAATACCAAAGATTGTAGGATGAGTATAATAAAATATGGAAATAAGTGCAATAGGACCATCAGAGGTAGATCAAAGAGAGACAGGAACAGCATGTTTGAAACAATAATAATCTGGAATTTCTGTGAGTCAAATGTTAGATAACAAACCGTAGATTCAAAGATCTCAGAGAACTTCAAATTGGATGAATTAAAATTGAAATAAAAGTATACCTAAGAATATTTTCAAACTGCAGAAAAAAACAAAGACAAAGAAAAATATTTTAAAAGAAGACAGAGGAAAAATGTATTTTACATATAGAGGTCCAAAGATGAAAATGACACCTGTCTTCTCAGAAATTACACAAGCAAAAACAGTTTAGTGATTTAAAGTACTGAAAGGAGAAAAATACCAATTTCGATTTCCATGTCCTGTGAAATTCTTGAAAAATGAAAGGGAAATAAAGATTCTGTCAGAAAAATAGAGTGTTTTGTTGTCAACATACTTGCCTTGAAAGAAATATCAAAAGACATTCTCTAGGAAAATATATACAAGATTGATCAGAAACTTGGATATACAAAAAAATGGAAGAAGTAAGTGAAGATAAAAACATTTTTCTTTATCCTTAAATGATTTAACAGTTCTTTATTCAAAATAATACCCATAATGTAGTGTCTGATTATATGTTTTTGTAAGCATCATACATGTTTGTATATAAATTATTGGCAGCAAAGATAGAGAGTTGGAGGAATTGGGTTTATTTCTAATTATAAGCTGCTAACACCAAAGATAAAGTGTTATAGTGTTCTTTGATAGCAAACTTGGAAGCTTTAAATGTGTGTCTGTTACTCTTCTCTCGTTGCTGGGACAAATACCCAACACTCAAAATGAAGGAACCAAAGGTTTATTTAGCTCACAGTTACTGGAGGTTTCAGTCCATACTCAGCTGGCTCCAAGGCAGAGCAGCACATGGCAGAAAGCAGCAGTTCATGGTGGCAGAAGGCAGCAAAGAGCAAGAGCAAAAGGAAGCAACAATGGCAACAGAGAGCAAGTCTGTCTCTCTCTCTCTTATGTTACATTCAGGCTATCAGCCCCAGGCTGGGCACAGCGCTCATACACATAATCCCAACAATACTCAGACCCATAATCCCAGCCTTGGATCACAAGTTAATCACACACTGTAGAACTGTGCCCCAGTGACTGCATGAGGCTTTGTGGGGACAAATACACACAAACAGTAACAAAGTGTTTTACAAATTCTAGAGCAACCACCAAAAAAAGAAAGATGAAAATAAGAAATAAAACTACAACGTCAAGGAGAGGAAATGGAATTATAGAAATGCTCAATTAAAGCTAAATCATGGAAAAACACAGTAAAAGATAAAATAGGGACAAGGAAAAGACAAAACAGAATAACAAGAAGAATGACAAGTAGAATGACAAGTTCTTGTGGTTGAACTCCTTGATGTTTCTTTACCATAAATGGACAGATCTAGTAGGCAAAAGTCTGTAGGGACAAAGTTGAACTCAAACCACCATCCATTAACTGAGTACAATGGACATCTACAGACTACATGCAGCGTCAGAATATACATTATACGAAATACATATTGTTCTTAACCTTACATGGAACATGCATGAATACAGACCACATTGTGAACTATAAGGCATACCTTAATATATTTAAAACAATAAAAAACATATGCTTTCTAGTTCGATGGGTAGCAGGAGTGGAGAGCAGACCCCAGAGAGCCCTGAGCAGCCCCACCGCCGCCGCCAGCCCCAGTCACCATCACCATGACCGTGAGCAGCGAGGCCGAGACCCAGCAGCCGCTCTCTGCCCCCGCCCTCAGCGCTGCTGTTACCAAGCCCGGCACAGCGGGGACAGGAAGGTCATCGCACAAAGGTTTTGGGAACAGTAAAATGGTTCAGTGTAAGAAACGGATATGGCTTCATCAACAGGAATGACACCAAGGAAGATGTATTTGTACACCAGACTGCCATAAAGAATAACCCCAGGAGGTATCTTCGCAGTGTAGGAGATGGAGAGACTGCGGAGTTTGATGTTGGAGGAGAAAAGGGTGCGGAGGCAGCAGATGTCACCGGCCCTGGTGGAGCTCCAGTTCAAGGCAGTAAATACGCAGCAGACCGTAACCATCATAGACGCTGTCCACGTCGTAGGGGTCCTCCATGCAACTGCCAGCAGAATTACCAGAATAGTGAGAGTGGGGAAAAGAATAAGGGGTCAGAGAGCGCTCCCGAAGGCCAGGCCCAGCCACGCCGGCCCCACCGCGGGCGAAGGTGCCCACCTCACTACAAGCGGAGACCCTGTGGGCATCAGCCACAGTACCCCAACCGTCCTGTGCAAGGAGAAGTGATGGAGGGTGCGGACAACCAGGGTGCAGGAGAACAAGGTAGACAAGGGAGGCAGAATATGTATCGAGGTTATAGACCGCGATTCCGCAGGGGCCCTCCTCGCCAAAGACAGCTAGAGAGGATGGCAAGGCAGAAGATAAGGAAAATCAAGGAGATGAGACCAAGGTCAGCAGCCACCTCAACGTCGGTACCGTCGCAACTTCAATTACCGACGCAGACGCCCAGAAAACCCTAAACCACAAGAGGGCAAAGAGACGAAAACAGCTGATCCACCAGCTGAGAATTCGTCCGCTCCTGAGGCTGAGCAGGGCGGGGCTGAGTAAACGCCGGCTTAACATCTCTGCCATCATCCGGTTTAGTCATCCAGCAAGAAAAGAAACGAACAGGAAATTCCACCAATAAGAAATGAACAAAAGATTGGAACTGAAGCCCTTCAGTGCTTGCTTTTTGCCCGTTGACCAGATAACTAGAACTATCTGCATTATCTATGCAGCATGGGGTTTTTATTATTTTTACCTAAAGACGTCTCTTTTTGGTAATGACAAACTGTTTTTTTTTTAAAGCCTGGTATTTCTCAATACAACTTTAAAAGTTTTTAAATTGTTTCATATCTGGTCAAGTTGAGATTTTTAAGAACTTCATTTTTAATTTGTAATAAAAGTTTACAACTTGATTTTTTTTTAAAAAAAGTCAACAAACTGCAAGCACCTGTTAATAAAGATCTTAAATAATTTTTAAAAATATGCTTTTATTTAGACAACAATGAAATTAAATTAGAAATTAATAACAGAAAGACAGCTGGAAAAATCACAAGATAAAAAGGTTAAACAACACATGCCTTAAAAAAAAAAAAAAAATGAACCAAACAAGAAATTTTAAAAACTAATGAAACAATGAAAATTACAATGTAACTTCTTAAAATTCATGGGATGTCATGCTTAGAGAAAAATTTATAACATTGATGTCATATGTTCAAAAAGATGAAAGACCTACCTTTACCTCCTGAAACCAGAAAGAAAAGAGAAAATTCCAAGCAGAAGAAAGGAAATAACAGAATATAAATCAATGAAATTATAAACATGAAGACAGAAAATCAGAGTAATGACAAGTTAGCTTTATTGATCTTGAGAAGATAAAAAATTGATAAGATAAGAAAAAAATTTGATAAGAATCCAGTAAGACAAGGTGCAAAAAAAAGAATGCAAGTCATTATCATCATAAGTCAGAAAGGGGATATCACTGTAAAACTCTGGGATGTTACATGGATGGTTAGAGCCAGCCAAACAGCTCAGCGGATTAAAGCGCCTGCAAGCAGGCGCAGGGGTAGGGGATCCCCAGGCCTGCCATGCTGGCCCTGCCCCGGGGCACACTGAGATGGCAATTGAGACTGGGCATGGTGGCGCACACCTGTAATCCCAGCTCTTGGAAGGCTGTAAACAGGTGGATCACTATGAGTCCTGTCTAGCAGTGAGACCCTGAACAACCTGTAGACCCTTCCCTAAAATACAAATAAATAAATAAATGAATAAATAAATAAAATAGGTGGGTAGATAATAAAGAAGATGAGAAAGTTTACACCCAAATTTAGCAACAAATATGAGATGGATCAATTCTTTGAAAAATACAGTTTGCCAAATTTTATATAACAATAGACATTTCTCAATAGACCTATATCTACTAAAGACTTTAAATCAATGACTAATAACCTCACTAAACAAAAAGCATTTGTCCAAGATGTGCTTACCTATGTGTGAATGTAAAGAAGTAATTATAAATTCTCTGTATTCTCTTTCACAAAACCTAAAGGAGTACATCTTACCTCTTCCCATGACATTAGTAGATGCTGTTATATGGTGGAAACAAAAAAATTATAGACCACTGTCTCTCATGAACATAAACATAAATATTTTAAAAACAATATTAGCAAATTGAATGGAACAATATATAAACTAATTATGTACAGAGAACACCTGGGATTTCTCTCAGATACGTTGGGTATTTTGTCTCAGCACTAAGACCACAAGAAAGGTATGACCCATGTAAAAATGTTTTAAAAGTTGGACTTCATTAAATTTGAAATGTTATGTTCTATAGAATATAAGATGAGAAGAGTAGATAAAGCAGGTGACAGTGAGAAAATGTTTACAAAAGATACATCATAAAGAAACCTCACATAAAACATACCAAAAGACTCAAAGCTCGACAATAAATCTAGGTGTCAGTGTGCATGCCTATAATCTTAGCTACATGAAAGGCTAAGGTGGGAAGATACCAAGTTGAAGCCAACACTGAGCAACTTAGAGATCTAGTGAGACCTTGCCTGGAAATAAAAAATAAAAAGGGCTGGAGATGTATGTAGCTTAGTGCAAAGGTCCTGCTTTTAATCCCCAGAGCTACACACACAATAAACTGTAAGCAAACCAACAACTGAACAGAAAAATAAGTCAAATACCTTAACAAACACCTCATCAAACAAGATATACTGATGAAAAATAAGCATGTGAAATTATGTTCCACGCATATGTCATAAAATTAATACAAATTAAACCTACCATGAGCTTTCACAGGACACCCAATAAAATGAGTCCACATTGAAAACAGAGGGCTACTGATAGAATGACAGGAACCTTAATTTGTTGTCAGTAGGAATGGAATGGCACAGCCTCCCTGAAGGAGGGTTTTATAATTTCTCACAAAAGCGAATGTGCTGTCAGATTTAGATGAAAAACATCCCCCCAACGGCTCCTGTGTTCAGCGGGGAGCCTTGGCAAGGGGACTGGCTCCTGAGGCTCCAACCCACTGATGCATTCATTGTGGAAATGGCTGAGGAGGGACCTCACTGTGGAGGTGTCCTGGCAGCGTGCCTCCTGCCCTCAGCCCCCTCTAGTACTCTCTCTGCTCCCCAGCCCAGATCAGGGCAACAGCTTCCTCTACCATGACCATTCTGCCTTGCCCAAGCATAAGGCAAGAGACCTACCCAATCACAGACCCAAATCTCTGAAATGGCAGGCCAAAATAGACCCTCACTCCTGTAAGTTATTTTATCATGTGTTTTGTCAGAATCACACAACACTTCCATTCCTACTCTTTCCACACATGCCAATAATCATGTTTTTGATACTCAAAGAACCAAAACTTATACCCACATAAGCATGGATATTTATACTGGCATTTTTTATAAGTGTCACAAGATGTCCTTCAGTAGTAGGCAGAAAATGGCATGTTCAGGGCTAAAAAGAAATGCGTTATGAAAGCATGAAAAATTATGGAGGTAACTTAAATGTATATTGCTAAATAAAAGAAACTAATCTATAAAAGACTGAAAAATGTACTATGCAATCTCAATGACTTAATACTGTGGTTTTGTTGTTTGGGATATTTTTGGTACCAGGAGTCAAACTCAGAACCTTGCACTTATCAGGCAGGTGCTTGTGCCACTGGGCTATGTCCCTAGCAACTAACACTCTAAAATATAGCAATGACAGAAAGACTAGTGGTCACTAGCACTGTACTGGAGATAAGGGTAACTGGAACTGTACTGTGGTAGAATGTGCAAAGAAAGAGAAAGGTTACCTGTACATGCTTGCGGGTGAGGTCATAAGGGAAATTGTAGCTTCTTATTTCACTGTGAACCCAAAATTTCACTAAAAAATTAATGATAAATCATTATTTAGCAAATGACAAAATTGCTGAGAGAATTTGGATATTTCTGTGGCACAGATTTTAAAATAACACCTAAAATTGTAATTGATAACATTATAGCATTCATGGGAAGGCCATTGGTATGTTTCTAGGAATGTCAGGCAATTTACGAAGTATTTATGTTAATAACATGTACCTTAATGAAAGTTAAGTGTGTCTTTTTTATACTACAATGTCTTTCTATGCAATTTAGTGGATCAAATAAACAAGATTATTTTTAACACCTATCTTCTCACAAGGTGAAAGAACAAATCCTTTGAGATTTTTTTTTTCAGAGTCTTTCTGGGAAACCTCAACATTAGCTTGAGGACAAAAAGATATTTAAGATGTGATTTTAGAAATGCAAGATTGTCAGAAATGTCATCAGGAGGTAGCTGTTTTAAAAGGGAGAAGTCTCAGTTTTCTTAAACAGTCAAGGGCACGACAAAGGCGAACAAAAAGCATAGAAGAAGTTTCTGATAAGGCTCAGAAACTGTTTCTCAAGTGGATTACTTGAAATCTAAAGAAAAATCTCGGTATACGTTCTTATTCAGAATAAATTAGGTGTCTTAGTTACTTTTCTCATGTTGCCGAGACAAAACATCCCACACCCGAAGTTAAGGAGGAAACGTTTACTTGCTCACAGTTTGAGTCACCAACCGGATGGATGGCTCGAAGGCAGGGTGACATGGTAGAGGAAAAACAGTTTTGTTGGGCAAAAAGTAGCAAAGCAACAACCCCAGGAGACTTCCTATCCTTTCCTACTTGATTATCTCAGCTCCTGGGACTAAAGGGATGCCAAACCAATCAGTGTGCTGATCTCGTAATCACACATCTTTCATCCAACATCCCACACTCTCAATCCAGCTACCTCTAACAAAGCCCCACTATGCCTGCATGAGGTGTTAGGGGACAGCAAGACAAAAACCACAACATCAATATTCCAAGAAAACTGTCATTTCACAGAAAGTCGCACTCTAGTTTTACATCACTATACTTTTTCTATCAACGTTCATTTCTGAAAACCTCATAAATAGATGTGTTCACTCTTAACCAGGTCGACCCAGTCATAAAACTGTTTTGCTCTGCAAACTTTCCCCATCTGTCTGTGTTTAGGGTTGGCTTTAGTTTTTTTGTTCTGTGTCTCATTTTGGATCAACCAATCACTCTGCAATAAAACTACTCTTTCTGCTTTAACAGAAACATAGCTTCACATCTTATATAGCTTTCCTTTCAGAAAAATATATCCTACTTTCCTTATATACTTTGCATACAGAGTTGTTTTACTTATCATTTTTTCTACTACTAGGAATTAAACCCAGGGACTTTATATTGAGCCACCCTTCCAAGTCCTTCCTAGTTTATTATTAAATTTTTGGGGTTTTATTTTTGCTTTTTTCATTTTGAGACCTGGTCTTGCTAAGCTGCTGAATTGCCCAGCTCACCTCAGTTTCTGAATGATGAGAGGACAGGCTTGTTCCACCTCCCAGCCTCCTTTGTTACATTTTTTATACATGGAGCATAACTTTTGGCCATGTGTCCTTTTCTTCTGCAGAGAAAATTCCAAAGTAAATTTACAAATTATGTGAACTAAGTAAGAAATTGATGACCATGAACTGTCTGTCATATGCTAATATTCGGTAGCAAATTTTATGAATATGTCACCTCATAATTTTATAGGTATTTACAAATTTTTAATGTTCCCAAAAGCACGTTTATAAACACTCAACTGTATTTATATGCCATATATGACAAGCTATACCATACATAAACAAGCTAAAAGTAAACATCACTTAAAAATGAATATATTTCAATGGTTCATTAAATTATCCACATTTTAATCAGTATTTATTAGTTACTATAATTCTAAATTTACAAGGTAACAAAAACATTTTAGAAACTTATTTTAAACCAGACATAACGTTATGCAAACCTATTCTCTCAATTATTTTCCTGTTAATGATTTTAACTATTTTGACCAGAAACTCAAATGGAATTTTTTAAAAAAAGTATCCTCTCCTTACATTTAATGCTAAGAATATATACCTGATTGCGTTCAATCAATAAGGTGAAGCTAGTATAATCAAGACTTTCCAGGGGTCGGCAAGATAACTCAGTGGACTGAAGTGCCTGCTTAGGCAAGTTTAGGCAAGCACAGGAACTGTGGTTCTGTCCCCTGCACCACAAGGCTAGGCGAACCACAGAGTCCGGGCGTAGTGGTGCATGCCTATAAAACCAGCACTGGGAAGGCTGAAAACAGGAGGATCACCAGGAGTCCAAAAAGGATCCTGTAACAACCAAACACATTTTTT
>NW_004524583.1:20774843-20808094 GCF_000260255.1 Octodon degus
TTTCTAATCCCATTAGAATAGAACTCTTTTAAGGGATTTTTGAAACTGAATTTGGTAATACCATATGGAAGGAGAGAAATATCATGTATATAATACACTGTACTATACTTATATATATAGATGCAAAAAAAAGCTCTATGGTTTTTAAATTTTAACCATGATTCAGGCATTAAAAAAATACTGCTCTAAACAAATTATGTTTCTATTGGATGAAAATGAAGGTTACCTATTTAACATGAAGGTAAATACTTTTTTCCAATATTTGTAAAGAGACTTTTAAGATTTTCTGGGCTCTGGGCTGCATTTTAGGGGAAGACACCGGAAGGATGTCCAGCAGCTATCTGCGTGTATTCAAACCCTGCCTGAGTGGATGAACCGCCCAGTCCACTTGCAATTTCTCTTTCCTTGTTGGCCTCAGTTGATAGCATGTGGAGGTCTCCTGAGTGCCTCAGACACCCCTGATGGGACTGTGGAGCTTGATGGCAAATGAAAAGGTCTAGTACAGCAAACAGATGGTAGAGGAGATGGGACAGGAAAGGGGCACTGCAAAGGCTGCAAAGGAGATCAATGGCAGTTAAGGGACAACACAGGAGGGGAATTAAAGGCAGAGATGAGATTTTAAGGGAGGACATTGGAAGAGTTTCTGTTGCTGTGTTGGAGATTGGAGATGTTAGTGAGGAGAACTTAAGCTTCCTAAAACTGTGCGATGGTGTTACAGTCTGTGTCTAGATGTTCTAAAGCCTTATGCAGTCGTGGGGGTCAGGCTTTTCAGAGGTGGCTCACCCTAAAATGTATGATTGATTCATGGGGCACTGTTAGAATAAGGGTGTTGTGATTAAGGGTTGGGGATTGCTGGAGCAGTCCAGTGACTGGACTGGCACCACCCTAATCCTGGAAGATAGGAAGAGGCCTGTTTCCCCCTTGCTTGCTTTTCTGCTTTTGCTGCCTTCTGTTGCCATGAACTTTTTCTCCTCTAGGATGCCTCGTTCCCAAACCTTGGAGCCAGCTGATTATGGACTGAAAACTACAAAGAGTGAACTAAATAAACCATCCCCCCTTTTAACTTTGGGTGTCAAGTGTTTTGTCTCAGCAATAAAAAATGTAACTTAAAAAATGCCGACCAAATATCTCAGCAGATTAAAATGCCTCAAGCAGGTGCAGGGGCCAGGAGTTTAATTCCTGGGTCTGCCATGCCAGCCCCACCCCCAGCGCATGCTGAGATGGCAATTGAGATGCGGCATAGTGGCGTGTACCTGTAATCCCAGCTCTTGTGAGTCTGCTAACAGGCGGATCATTATGAGTCCAATCTAGTAATGAGACCCTGAACACCCTGTAGACTCTTCCCTAAAAAAAAAAAAAAAAAAAAAAAGGGTAACTAAGATAGATGGTGCACACCTGTAATTCCAGCCACTTGGAAGGCCGAGGCAGGAGGATTGAAAAGTTGAAGGAAACCTAGACAAGTTAACAAGACATCAAAATATTTTTTAAAAAACAAAGATGGAGATATGAAAAAGTTTCATAAAGAAGTCACTGATGCTCTAAATTTGTCAAGAATTTCAAGTTACTGAGAAATTCCCATTGGAGAAAGCAGGATTAAATAAAGGACAGAGAGACCTCACGCATGGATCTAAAAAAAGAATGCCCCACCCCAGGACTGAGCTATTGAATCCCACTTAAAGCAAAAATCCAAAAATAGCTTTCAGCCCACCCAGGAAGTCCCCTTCATCCCAAGAATAAAAGCCTGTGTCCGCTGTGCAGAATGTTCCTCAGCATGGTACAAGCCATGGACCAAGCAGCAAAGTCCCTGATCTATCATCCAGGAGGGAAGATGAGCTTGGGAGGTGCACATGTAATCCTGAACATGACACCTAGGCATCCAGTAATGAATTGAGTCTTCTCCGAGTTACAGGTAGCATAAGTAACTTTGAGAAGCACTTAGACAATTATCAGTGACTTATTAAAGACTTGATTCAAAAGTGACTATTGCGGGCTGGTGAGATGGCTCAGTGGTCTAAAGCACCTACTTAGAACAAGCTAAGCTAAGCAAAAGCACAGGGACCACGGTTCAATCCCCAGCACCACACGCCAGCCAGCCCCGCCCCCTGGTGGGTTGAACTGGCCACACACACACACAAAATAAATAAATAAACAAATAAATAAATAAATAAATAAATTTAAAATTTAAAAAAAGGGACTATTGCACTGAGAGTATTGCAATATGGGAGATCAGACTCAATTCTGAATACAAAGACCAACTGAAGATTTATAGCAAAGGATGAGGATGAGAGGTTGAGGATGGAGGGTCCGTGGATTACTAAAATGAAAGACCAAGGTGAGGTAGCCTTTGACCAAATTGCTTAACAGGATTTTTACTGAAGGCAAATCAAGATGGCAAAGGTAGCGTTAACGATAAGAAGGAGCAGATCTCATCAAGTGTGATCAGAAAACAGTGGTAACAGATTTTCACCAAACACAACTTGGCAGGATTCTTAATAAATTTGGACTTACTAAGACATAAAGCCCCAGATATGGGCCCAGATGGAAAGAAAATTAAGAGGAGCATCATTTATATTTGTGCAAGATAAGATATTTTATCAGCCTCTGGATGTGGAACGGCAGAGTATTGGAGACAAGAGAATTCTTCTCAAGTCGTACAACCTCATGAAACTTGATTCCCTAATTTTGGGACTTCCTTGGGATCTGCTGCCCCTTTCTTGATCCATCTTTCTCTTTTTTATTGTTTTTTTCTGCATTTTACGGAAGGGTCTACGGGATGTACAGGGTCTCACTGCATAGATTGGACTCATAGTGATTCTCCTATGTACAGCCTCCCAAGTGTGAGATTTACAGGTGTGCACCAACACATCCAGTCTCAATTACCATCTCAGCATGCCCTAGGGGCAAGGCCTGCACACAGGCCTGGGGATCAAACCCCTGGCCCCTGCGCCTGCTTGCAGGCACTTTGATTTACTGAGCTACTTGGCCAGCCCTTCTCTTTTAGAATGATAATGTTCAATGTTTGTCCTAACATTGAATTTTAGAAGCACATAATATCTGGGTTCATAGCTAAAGATCTTGCCTCACAGTGAATCATACCAGGAAACTCACCCCATCTGATTCAGATGACATTGGGATGATACTTCAGACTTTAGAGTTGATGCTGAAGTGAGTTAAGAGTTTTTGGAATGTTAGGAATTGAACAAATACATTTTAAAATTTTTTTTGATTTATTTATTTATTCATTTGACACAGTGTCTCGCTACTCAACTCAGATTCATACTGTTCCTGCTGTGTCAGCCTCCCTAGCTTTGGGATTACAGGCATGTAGCACCACGCCTGGTTTTAGTGGCCAATGTGGCATGTGATGCTGAGGAATCGAACTCAGATCCTTGCACTTGCCGGGCAGACCATTAGACCGCCAAACTATTTCCCCAGCCTTGAACAAATACATTTTGTAAGTGAGAAGGACATGAATTTGGGAGCACAGCAGCAAGCTGTAATGAGCTGAATTTTTGTATCTTTCCCCAATTCTTATGTTGGAGGAGTAATCCCTAGTGTGATATTTGGAACTAGGAGTTTTGGAAGGAGATTAGGATTCAATTGGGTAATGAGCGAAGGGCTTTCACAATCAGACTATTGCCTGGTAAAAACAAGAGAGAACGTGATTCCTTATTCCACTCTGTGAAGACATAGCAAAAAGATAGCCATTAACAAGCCAGGATGAGGGCCCTCATCAAGAACCTAATCAGCCAGAAATGCAATCTTGAACTTCCCAGGATCCATGAGCAAGGGAGGTAAATTTCTGTTGCTTCACATCCAGCCTGGGACATGCTGTCACAGCAGATCAAACACACTAAGACCATAACCAAGGTTGGGCATGACTTCAGGGAAATCTCATCCAATGCATCCTGTAAAGGTGGAATCCTCCTAAATGATACCTGTTCCTGAGCCTGATAGCATTCTCCATTGAAGCTGAGAGGTGAGAGAGAGAAAAGGGAAGTTGAAGCCTGGCTGTGAGTCTGGGACAGCTACATACACCAAAAGTAACAGAGCGGAGGGTGAGTCCTGGAGGTTTTAAACCAAAGACCTTTAGTGCTTAACATCCCTCTCCTCTGAATGCTTGCTTCATGACCCTAAGTCCCAGTTCATAATTATTTTCTGTTTTTCAGATGCTGCACCATCATGTGTTATTCAGTCCTCCTTTCTCTTCCTCTTTCAGGTACATTAGTTGCCATGGTAACCATGATGCTCATTCAAAGGGTAGAGTCCAGAGAAATCCACAAATGCAGAAGAAAAGAAATTGAACTTTTGGGTGTGAAATGCAGACCCCAAATTGGAAAATCATAGAAGTTAAACAAATCACCTTCGCTTTCAACCTCAGAACTACCTCCTGTGTGGACCACTTTACCCCCTCAGGCACAGAAGCACATAATAAAATTCTAACAATAAAATTATCCAACTAAGCCAGAGGTTTCTGCTCTATTCTTCCAGGAGCTTTTTACATAAACTAATCCATCAAGGAAAGAGGTGGCCATAAAAGCATCTGACTAAAAGATTTATGTTTCTTTATCTTTCAGATGCTAGCTAGAATTAAGCTAATATACACAACTGAGTTATTTTCTCTGGGTACCAAAGCCATATGTTGCTTCAGCTAAATTTTGACTGATTAGAGAACTTCAGTCTTTTAAACTTTCTCAGTCATCCAGAGATGGTTTATCAGAAGTACCTGCCAAAAACAGCTGGCTTGGGGATGCTTCAGTCACTGTATGAACCCACTTCCCCTCGTCTCTCTCCAACTTTGCCTCTGCCTCCTACCTGACTGTGAATTCCATCAGGAGCAACACCAACATAGCACCCCTGGCCTGACAGAGGTGTTTTAGTTCTAGCTTTTTATCAGTACAATGAAATTAGTATTGAAAAGTCTCTTTACAACCTGAATATTCTAAGAGTTCTAATCAAACTTATGTTCATGCCAATTTATGTTGTTCCTACTTTGTCTTTTGGCTTGATACACTGGAGAGACTAGGATTTAGCCATGTAGCAAATTCTTGTCATGTTTTTCAAGCAATGTTCTCCATGTGCTACACAGCTAGACTCCAAAGGACTGGGGCTGTACCTTGAGATTGTAGGATCAGCTCAAAATGTTGCGGTGTTTCCCACCAGTAAGTGGGTGGGGACGCATCACTCTTCTCTGTGTACTAGTTAGGAAACTGCTTGAGCAGGGTGTGTGAACTGCGTGTAGGCTCAAGATGTGACCAAAGTAGGTGACAAGCAAGAAACTTAGAAAATCCAAGACAGTCTTTGGGATTTGAAGGTGCAAGGAAAAGAGCAGCCACTGGAACCCAGTAGAAAGATGTTAAAAAGGAGGCATGTGGGAGGCATTTAAGGGCTGGATGCAGCCCTGCCAGACTGCAGCTGTAGCAAGGAGGTGGAAAGAAGTCAACACTGAAGTTCTCTCACCTCCTGTTCTCTGTCTGGCTGAGCTTCCCATTAGCTGAGCCAAACCAGAATACAGAAAGCAGGAGAGTGCAAGGATCCTTAAAAGTCATCTTTTGGGAGAAAAATTCCAGAATAAAGAAGAAAAGGGAGAAATGTAAAAATGCAACAGCATGCAGCGTTAAAGAGTAGCGACTCATTTTACCCATAAGGAAATAAACTCGGGGAAAATGCAGAGGGGGAAGCGTAGTACCTGAGATGAGAACAGTTTGTGGCACCAATGCTCACTCCTCACCACTCATCCTCATCCCTTTCAACTTCACTGCAATTTTTTCAATACGCAAAGAAATTACACCAACCTCTAAAGGGACCATGGAAAAAATTAGACAAGAACTGGGCTTTCCTGGGGGGGCCAGAGTGCACTGAATTGTCACTTCCAGGGTTAAGTAATCTGGCTCACAACTGAGTCTCCAGAAAGTGTTACGGAGTTCAGAAGAGCAAGTATTTCCTTTCAGAGGGGCATCTGGTAAGATTGGACAGAAATGACCTCTGCTTAGGGCCGGCCAAGTAGCTCAGCAGATTAAAGTGCCTGCTTAGGCAGAGGAAGAAACTGGATTCCATCCCTGGCCTGCCATGTCAGCCCTGCCTCCAGGGTGCGCTGAGACAGCGATTGAGACTAGGCATGGTGGTGTGTGCCTGTAATCCCAACACTTGGGAAGCTGAAAACAGGAGAATCACTCCAAGTCTGATCTATGTAGTGAGACCTTGTATATCCTGTACTAAAACACACACACACACACACACACACACACACACACACACGCACACAAAGTGACCTCTGCTTCAGACCTTACCAGGTAGGTAGTACAAGAAGAATCAGTTCTAGTTCATAGTTTACATAGGGCCACCAAAAATCTGTCAAACAAGAGGTAAAATAGCTGCTGTCGAGAGACTCACACAATGGGTGAGTTTATGGGCAGAGATTTATACATGCTTCAATTTCAAGAACGCATAGTCTTTCATATCACTACTGAAAATTCTGTACCCCAACCATTCACACAGGCCCCCATCACCCAGAAGCTCCTTCCTTCTGAATTAGACAGCAGGTAGAACTGTAGGTTTGAAATGTTGGATGAGATCAAGGCTAACAAGGAAGAGAAAAACTATAAAATGGGATGAGTGGCACTGTACAATGCTGGGTCAAATTGTACTTGCATATTGCATAATTGTAGTGGGTTTTTTTGTTAACTATGATTTTTAATTTTGTGGACATCTACTGTGTTATGCATGTGTAAAAACCTTTCAGGAAGAGGTCCACAGGTGGGTTATGAATAAAAAGGCATACATTTTTCTCTCATTTTATTACAATGAAGTTTAACAGTACAGAAAAAGTCACATGACCTGGTTGGGTCAGATTTCTTAAACCATGCAACATGAGGAACTCTAAATACATTAAATATTGTTACACATTCAGACTTCCAATGTACAAGTTACTTGGAAATAGTTACAGCCCTACCAAGCTACACAGGGGACATGAGGTCCAGCAGCATCTGAAATGCTGTGAAGGCACAACTTTACAAATAGCAATGTAAGCTACAGAACTTGCCTTTATTAAAGGGGTATGTTCATGTAATTCCAGCACCTTCATAATTTAATGAATCAAATGTACTACACTTCACTTTTAAAACCTAGATGAAACATGCAAAAGAAGCCATACAGTATAAATTGCAACTTCAGGAAAAGTTCCTGCTTTATTATTCCAAATAAATTTCCCCATGTAAAATAAAGGTCCAATAGTTCCCGGTATGTGGAAAGATAATGTTTGTTAAAGTCACAACAGAGCCTTGTTAACAGAAGCTTGGCTGTATAAACAGTACAAGTTGAGAAAAGGTTTACTCTCCAAACCTATTAGCCTGGATGAAGCAAGATCAGCAATGGCCACCTTGTGACACTGCAACAGTGGTATAATTGCAGCCCCCAGTGGTACGTGGAAATGTAATCACTCACATGATTAAAGGGGGCTCTCAGCAAGCGCAGACTTCACTCCTAAATAATATGCTCTGTGTTTGTGACCCACAAGAAGCCACAAGAGAGTGTATAGTCCCCCTTTTCTCTTACTCTGCAGGCACCAAGATGGCAGAGTAGCAAGCAGCAAAGAAAGAGCCTCTCTGAGAGTTGCCATCCAGACCTAGAGGGACGAAAGTAGGTCCCCTGGACCCAGGAAGGATCTAAAGTGAGAACTGAAGCCCATGGAGAGAGTGAAGGGAGAAATTTCAATGAGGAAGGAGAGCAGTGCCTTCTCCCTGAAATGGGACTCACTGCCTGAGAGGAGAAATTCAAACCTATGGACACACACTGACTGCTGGCAACCCCAGAGGGCTCCACAGAGAGATGCAGCAGTGGAGGGAAACAGTGGGGATGAAGGACTGTAAGCAGCTGGGGGTGAATGCTGAGGGATCTGTTGTCTCAGCAGAGAGAGTGATTGACTGGGAGCCATCTTGGAGAGGGTTGGTCTGAGCTCAGAACTCAGAGCAGCTGCCCATTCCACCTGGCGGCTCCTAGCTGGGCTCAGGAAGGTGCCTTGATTTCTGCACCCTGAATGAGTCTGGTCTCCATCAGAAGGTGCAGGCTGGCTGAGATTACCCACTGTCCCCATTAAAAAGCAATTGCTGGCTTGCTGGGATAAATCAACGTGAACTGAGACTCTGTCTGCACACATTGTCTATGAGTGATGGCAAAAGACAAACCTGGGAGTGCACCTTCTTTTCCTTCTCTCTTTTTTTGTTGTTGTTGTGGTGGTGGTAGTGGTGCTGGTGGCGGTGGTGGTTTTTTTGTTTTTTGTTTTTTGGTTTTTTTTGCTTTTGTTTTTCTTTTCTCATTCATTGTTTGATCTTGTTTTTATGTTTGAAGATAGTTTCTGGCTTCTTTATGGTGGTTGTTCTGTTCTGTTCTTTTTATCTCTTACTTCTCTCTTTCCCTCCATCTTCTGTACCAGTTCCCCAAAGTTAGTGAGATTCCCCTTTATCCTCAAGCCTTACTTGTGATCTCTTCCTCTATTTTTGTGGCTGGCTCAGCCCACCCTAGGCGCAGTGCTGGCATGACATGTGGTACCAGAGATCGAAGCACAGCCGCTGTGTTTAATTCCTGCCTGAGCAGGCGCTTTAGACCACTGAGCCATCTCACCAGTTCTTCCTCTTCTTCTACCTCTCTATTTTCCCCTAACCTGTAAATTTTACCCTGAAAGTAAAATTTACATATTAAAGACTTGCATAATGCATATAATTTTCTGGCCTGTTGTAGATTTTGCTATATAACCACAAATCTAATTCATATGATTAGGTGGCAAATTAGTGGTTACCACAATTTGTCCTTTTTGGGGCTATAAATGTTGCTTCTGTTATTGTTGATGGTATTACTTTAGTCAGGATTGATATAATTGCTCTAAACAGCTATTCTTCCTGGTATTCTAAGACTTATATTGATTAAAGGTAGCAGGGAATATTATGGCACAGTACCAAAGAACGAGAGGCTGGGACAAACAGGCAGCAACTTCTCATCCCAAACAAATTGAAGAGGGAGGATCTTGCAACAGACCCAAAATTCAAAACTCAGAGTTTGCATCTGGAAGATATCTCAGAGAAGCAGTAATATCCTAAAGTTTCTAAATACGCACAAACCTGTAGACACACACCGACTGAGAAACAACTGACAGCCATAAAGCAACTCACCACAGACAATTTACAAGCATCATCCCTCCCAGGAATTAAACTAAAAAAGGAAAAGAAAATGAGAAGACACTCAGACAAAACGCAACCCTAAGCATCCAATTCACCAAAGGCAAACCAGGGTGCAATGAGGGGACAATCTGAAAGTCACCCACTTGACCTCTCTGAAATGATAATACTGAATGAGGCCCTAGAAAAAATTCAAATCAGAGATAATTTCTCAGATAATTTCATAGATGTCGTCTACAAAGAGGACCATGCTAAGTGACTCTAGAACAGATACACCACAAATAGAGGAGTTTAAGAAAATCATAGAAGCCATAAATGCTCAGCATAAGGAAGAAGTAAAATCCATAAGGAGGATTTAAACAGGTATCCAGGAGAATAAAAATTCCATTGATGGTATCTGCAGCAGAATAAGCCAGTGTGAACACAGGATCTCAGGTGCAGAACACTGGTTTGTGATTAGCAATAGTGAAAAAAAAAAGATTTCTTGAAAAATGTCTCAAGGGATCATGAGAAATCAATGCAGCAGCTGCTAAATGAGGCAAAGAAGACTAAGTTGACTGATTAAAGTCCATGAAAAATCAGGAGACAGTACAAATGATATCTAAAAGAACTATTTACAGATGTCATGGAAGGAAACTTAGCTAGTAGGGAAAAAGAATTTGACATAAAGTGAGGTAAACAGAACTCTGATGAGTCTCAGACAAAAAATTCTCTCACTCTGTAAGACAGTAAAGCCAAACACAAGGCACTGAAGTCCTAAGCATTTGTACTTTTCCTTCTTAATCCAGACAGAATAAGCACACTTGCCATTTATGTCATTTCCTTTCTATCCTCACGGTCCTCCTGGAAGGTCAGATGAGTCCCTTAGAAGATCCATGAGTATTCAATCAACTGCTCTAAGATTCAGCTTCCATGTCTACAGATTTCTTCTTGGCACTTTAGCCTGACTCTTCCCTGATCTCCATCCTCAGACCATGCCCCTCAACAATGATGGGACCACTCTGTCTCTGCCCAGAACCTTCCAAAAGGCTCCTGGTAGCAAATAAGTGGCTTTTTTTAGGACATCCTCTAAGGCCGTGCTGACCACCTATGGCAGCCATACATCAGCAGGCTCTCTGTATCACTGAAGACTCTAAAAATTTCACCATCACTGCTAAGTCATTCTTATAGCATAGAGAATAAGTTTATTAATTTAACATTGTAGAATTATGTGTGGGGGAAAAGAAAATAGAGGGCTAAGAAGGGAAGCTTCTTGTTTTTAGGACAGGGTGTAGAGGATCTCATTACGTGGATTGGACTCATAGTGATCCTCCTGTTTGTAGCTTCCCAAGTGCTGGGGTTACAGGCATGTACCACCATGCCCAATCTCAATCACCATCTCAGTGTGCCCCGTGGATGGGGCTGGCACAACAGGCCAGGGCCTCTGCATTTTCCTAAATAGGTGCTTTAATCCACTGAGCTATTTGGCCAGCCCTTAAGGAACCTTCTTAAGTCTTGTAAGTTTTCATTTGTCTTTAGAAATTTCTTTTTCAGTGAGTCCTTCTCTCCTTGGAAGAAAAAACACTCAACTATTTCCAGAGGCACAATGTTGAGTGAACCAATTGTCTGCTCAGGTATAACGCAAAGCTTGCTGTTTCTGTACTTTGCCTGTAGATACAGGGTGAACCCTGTTTTTAATTGCTGCGCTGATGAGTCGTTAAGACAGAGGGAGCTATTCTAGGAGCTCACAGCCTGCTCACTGAGCTCAACAAATCCAGCCTCCTCACCTGAGACAAGCATCCTTGTAGACTGCCCATGGTGCCCAGGAGCTGCTCTGCACAGGCGGCCCGCATTGCAAGCTGCAATCTTAGTCTCCTGATACATCTTTACCTCTCATTTTTCCTGTAGACTCCTGGAGACAAACCACCTGCTCATTAGCAGATCAGTGGTCCAAGCATAGGTTCTGTTAGCTTCTTCAGGGAACAAATGTAAACATGTTAGTGAGAATATCTAGAGTTAGAAGTTGTCAACCTTCTAAGCAAGGTCTCGGTCTCTACACAAACTCAAGGAGGATTCTTATCATTAACAATAGAAGAACTGGGATCTTTACTACAAAATGAATACAAGAGCAGACTATCTGTGGTCAGTGACAGAGAGAAGCAAGCACAGTACCAGATTCATGACACTGTGCAGACAGGCCAGGCTCAGAACTTGCCTTGAAAGGAGGCCTGAGATGAGATTTTGTGCTAAGAGGCAGCAGCAAGGAGCCAGTTCAAATGCCTGAGATGGCTAAGAAAGTGACAGACTATAAGTCAGAAAGTAGAATACGTCCAGTGGTTGGGAAGAGAAAGATAGGCTTGAAAATGTAGGTTTGTACCAAATTGTGGGCAATGTCAAGAAGGAGACTGCAGTGCTTGAGTTTTGAAAGATGTGAGACTGTAAAACAGCTAACATCAGTGAAATGGACTGTCCTGAATGCATGAGCCTTCATTATCAGAGATCCATCAGTGAAACCCAGCTCTGTTACAAGCGATCTGATGAGAGATCGTTCTGCTCTGTGTTCTAGAATACATACTTGGGGGATCCAAGAGAGGGGAGTGTGGAGCGTGGAGTCAAACATCCAGATTTGGAACCAGCTCTGGCTTTTACTGCCAGTGGCTTACAATACTCATTCAGAGCCTTCCTTTATCATTTGTTAAGTGACCACAACAGTAGCTACCTTGAAGCATGACAAGACGCTCAAACCACAAGCAATGTGTGAATCTACTGTGTTAAAGTTTAACACTTTATACCAATAATTGCTTATATCAATGAATGGAAAACAGCCTTTTGTAACTCTGATTTCTGTGTTGATATCCTGGAAGTGTGAGAGTCCACAGGAGGGCACTGTGATGAAAATTATGCAGCAAGAACAATGGCATGTTTGTCAGGAGAGATAGATTGAAGAGAAAAATAGGGATAAGGAGAAATCTCTCCCCAGCCCAGGATGAGGTGATGGGTAAGAGTAGTGGGGAATGGGGCTGGGGAGATAGCCCCTGAAACCTGGTGTGGTGGCACACGCCTGCAATCCCAGTGCTGGGGAGGCTGAGACAGGAGGATCACTATAAGTCTGAACTGCATAGCAAAACCCTGTACCGAATAAATAAATAATTTATTAAATCCTAAAGAAAAAAGAGCAGTGAAAAAGGTAAGAAGGGAGATAATTATTTTTTTAAAAATCATGAAGACAGAATTTCATAAGAAAATCACTGTCTTCTTTGTCAACTTCTCAATGAGACATAATATCTGCTAGCCACAAATGGAAAAGAAATTAATGGGGAAGAAATTTTTTTTGGCTCATCATTACACCTTGTGGAGCATAGATGACTGGCTACAAGACAAGAACAGCACAGTGGGAAGGCTTGGTGGAAGAAAGCCACTCGTGTCATGGTACCCAGGACACAGCAAGAGAAGGGGAGAGCCAGTGAGGGAGCCACAGCCTTCCAGGTCCTGCCCCAGGAATTCACCTCCCACCAGCCTCCACCTCCTGCCAGCTCAGTCAGCACATTCAGCCTTGTGCCTCTGGGATATAACCACTGTCAAACGCAGGAGACCACTGGGGGAAGCCCAGGTCTAAACCACAACAGGCTTTTAGGAATCACATGTGACTATGAGATCGCAGACAAAATAGCTTGTTTGAAGCACGCCAATTCCAGCATTTTCAGATTAATAAACAGTACAGAACTGTATATTACCCAACATGCTACCTACTACCACACATGACCCAAAACAAGACGTCCTGCAAGTGTAAATTACGTCTAAGATTTCAGAGATCTAATATGAAAAAAAAAATGTAAAGTACCTTAGTAACTTTACACTGAATTACACATTGAAATGTTATTCTGGATAGGTTGGGTTAAAGTTTAAATCATTTTTTAAGTTTATTTCACCTATTCATTTTGCTTTTTTAATGTGTTGGTAGAAAATTTAAATACTAGCTTCCTGTTTAGCTAACTTTATATTCTATTCAAGTGCACTGGTCTAATAGATGGTTTCCAATAAAATTACAATAGTGCATTGTTCCGTGTAGACATCCCAGAGGTATTTTCCAGACTACCTGAATTGGCAAACACTATGAGGGATTCTTTTCTAAGAAGCTTCCCAGTGATAATGAGGGGCATAGAATTTCTGCACCTGAGCATTTTAGGTGTGCTGTACAAGCTTTATATCCCTCTGCACAAGCATGACCTACAGAGCTTGCTATGCAGCAAATTTCAACTCTAGAAAGTCTGATGGGTTAAACCTAGGAATATCAACAGACTCCCAAGAATCTCCATTTATTGAGCTCCCCACACGGTCTACTACAGATCATTTGAAGAAATGCCACTCTAAGACTGCGTCTTACCCTATAGACAGATTTATAAAACCCACTTACCAGCCAGAAAGGGAAATGGAAGATGAGAACAGTAATTAAAGAATTTAATAATGTGTCCATTTACAAATTTAAAAACTGATATTTGACATTCAAAATAATTCTTAAATTGGTCTTATAGAAAATCACATGTGTAATATTTTTGCTTAAATGTTTTTTATTTGTATTTTTGTTTAAAATTTTTCCTATGCTTATTTTGAATTACATAATAAGGGATGAGTTCAGTACTCTGGGCAGAGTTTGGGACATTTAAAGATCTCATTCTGGCCCCGGGTAAGAAGGTAAACACCACCCCAAAGTGGAAGGCAGGGCCTGATAGCTCAGCAGATTAAATCTACCTCTTAGGCAGAGGGCAGCGGCCAGTTGGATCCCTGGTATGCCATGCAGACTCCGCCCCCAGGGGACGCTAAATGGGTGATTGAGTCTGGGCATGGTGGCGCATGCCTGTAATCCCAGCTCGTGGAAGGCTGAAAACGGGAGAATCACTATGAATCCAATCTATGTAGTGAAACCCTATAGATCCTGTCCTAAATACAGAAAAAAATCAATCAATCAATCAATCAATCAAACAAACAAACAAACAAACAAATAAAGTGGAAGTCTGCTCCATTTCCCTCCAGAGACCACATTGATCATGAGATCTAACCTTCGGGTTACTTAAAGACAGAAAACTTCCATCTTTTGTTCTCAAGCTCCTATTTTGGAGAAATAAAATTTTTATAATTCATTGCAAAAAAAAAAAAAAAACAACTATAGTCAGAGGAATATAGATCCCTCAGTAGGAAACATCGCCCAGCAGAGGATGTTAGCTAATTAAATCTCCATGTTTGGGCTGGGGAAATAGCTCAGGGGTCTAAGCACCTGCCTAGAAATAGCAAGGATCTGGGTTTGATCCTTTGCGTCACATGCTGTGCAGGCTCTAGAACCCTGGGTGTGCCATGCCAGCCATTTAAATCAGGCATGGTAGTGCACACCTGTAATTTCAGGACTGGAGAGGCTGAGACAGGAGGATCACTACAAGTCTGAGCTGCATAGACCCTGAATCAAATAAATAAATAAATAAATAAATAAATAAATAATTTTTTTTAATTTAAAAAAATCCCCTACAAGTGAAGGACCATTTTGTATCTGTATATACAAAATAGTTAGGATATATGTACAGCTACTTTCTCTTAGTTTAGTGAGAGGAAAGATTTGTACTAATAGTGTTTGGACAGGATATCATGTCTGCATCTTGTACTATGAATAACCACTATGAAGACAACAATATGCAATGTATTAATTATTGAAACTTTCCTACTAATCAGTTTTGAAGCTGTCTCATTGCTATTTGTTTCTCAATAAGATTAATAAAAAATTAAAAATAAAAAAGTCCCCATGTTTGAGTCCCTTTTGCAGGACTCTAGAAGTGTAGGTGGTCGATACCACAGGACAATAAACAATACCTTGGGCAAACTACTTCCTGTCAAGAGAGCACCTATTTACTGAGGTGATTCTAGTATTGGATAAGAGCTAACCTGCCTTAAGCATTTGGTATACTTTCCATCTCTGTTCTGAAAATATTCAACACATACCAAGAAGTGAGGCCTTCTTTTTCTTTTTTTATAATTAAAAAAAGTCCTAACTGGTCATAAGTCTTATCACTAATGGGTTTGGCCTCTTTTAATTAGCAAGTGTCTTGCCATTAATGAGAGAAGCATTTTAAGCCAACTCAGAATCCATACTACTTGGGTTCATAAATTGTGGGAAGCAGTCAGTGATTGTCAGGAGGCACTAAGAGGCCCCGGAAGGCAGCCCTCTGTTTGTCACATCTGGACAGTTTTGAGTCCAACCCCACAGCCTCGGACAGTTCTTTTTCATCATTGTGTCCCTTCCAATAGCGCTGGTGGCATGGCCAAAATTACCCCCTATTTGTGGAAATTCCCTTCTTTGTGCTCATTATGACAGAAGTTGCAGGAACAATCATGAAAGACAAGACAATGAACTGGGCTACAGAAGAATCAGCCTCTGATAAATTCAGCCAGTCAGCCAGTCCTGGGGCAGAGTGCCGTACTTTCACAGGCAAAGCCATGTTAGAGAGTGTCAGTGCCAAAAGGTACAACAGCAACCATGAGACCCACCTTCTCCCCTCTGCAGTAGGGAACTTCTGGAGAAGCTGAGGACTTTGTAATAAGTGATATAAACACTTCATAGCACAGTCAAGGCCAACACCCAAGCTCCAATGCTTAGCTCTTTCTCCTTAATATTAATTACGGCAGCAATTGAGGACTATAATGCACCATCTTCAAAAATTATAATGTCTGTCTAGGCTGGATAATACATGTCTGTAATCCAAACACTTGGACTGCTGAGACAGGAGGAACGCTAGGTGTTCAACACGAGCCTCTATGACATAGTAAGACCCTGTCTCAAAACAAAAGCTTAATGTGCAAATAAACGTAAAGCCTCTTAATTTTGTATAGTACTTACAATCTTTGGACTGGCTTCAAGTGTGAAAAGGTCCTTTAAAGACTTCTCCAAATACAGCTTCTCTAGCTGCAATGGAACACCCATCTCTCACAAAACAAAATAAAAAAGAGGGATATGTTTGGAGCTACAGAAGCTAGGAAATTGATCCGATGCAGGTAGGTGGGACTAGGCCTCAGGGCCTAAAGCAAACAAGCTACCTCAGTCCTGAGATAAAGAGCCTCTCTGGTTAAGGTCAGGTATTAGTCTCTAGGCAACCTTGTGTCATGTGTTACTAACTTTGCAAAAGTATAAATAAAGGGCCATTTTGTTGTGAAAAAAAGAAAGAAAAAAATAGAAAACATAGTTAGGATAGATGTATAGCTACTTTCTCTTAGTTCATTGAGAAGAAAGGTTTGTACTAATATTGTTTAGACAAGGTATCATGTCTGCATCTTGTCCTCTGAATAACTGCTATGAAGACAAAATATGCAATGTATTAATTATTGTACCCATCCTACTAACCCACTTTGAAACCATTTCATTGCTGTTTTATCTTTTTTCTCATGAAAATGAATTTTAAAATAGGTGTTTGTTTTCCTGTAGATTCAGCTATAAAACGCAATTTACTCAATACTCACCATGAGTAAAGCACTATACTAAGTGTAAATGTATTACCAAGCCCATTTTAGAAATGAAAACACTAAGAAGCTTAATTACTTGCTGACACTCCCACGTGGCAGTCTGACTCCAGTTCACTCTTTTCCATCTGCACAATGCACCTTCACAGGTAGGCATGGTAGTGCGTGCCTGTAACCCTTGCTCTAGGGCAGCTGAAGCAGGAGGATTGTCACAAGTTCAAGGCCAGCCGACAACAGACAGTGAGCCCAAGGTGAGCCTGAACTAGTTAGTAAGATGCTGCTTCAAAACAAAACAAAACGGACCCTCTTAACCACAAAGACATACCACCACTTAGAATCATCACATCACCCTTCACTGTGACTGGGTGTGTTAGAGTTCTTCAGCTCAAGTGCATGCGAAAACAAAAGAGTTTCTATCACTCTGAACTTTACCTGGCCCGTATACACACTGCAGCCCATGTATAGTGTCTATTATCAATTCACCCAGGAATATTCTACACATAGTCTTACTAGGCATAGCACAGTCCTTACCTAAAAGCCACTGGGTGGCTAAATTTCCCTTGACTTGAAATGTATGCCCCTGGCGCAGCCTCAGAATAAAGAAGAGATGGAGCATACCAAAGAACTGGCCGAACATCCTGCCTCCACAATCTTTCCACAAAGCTGTTCAACCGTGGAAACCAAGGAAAGCCAAAGTTGCCTCAAGTCTCTCAGTCTTCTCTTCAAGAATTTCCCCTTCCTGCCCCAACATCTCTTCAATGATTGCCTCTCAAGTTCCAAACATAGATCATCATTAAGGTAGTTGCTCTGAGTCCTTGTGGGTCCCTTCTCACACTCAGCATGGCGAAATCAGGACTGATAGCAACTGCAAGTGGGCAAGGACACACTGTTACTATGTTGGCAAATCAGTCACAAGACAGCCTGTCTAGGCCACTTTCATATTTATTCACTGTACACCTTCCAGTTGCCCTCTCCGCACAATACAAGCAAAAGCTATCTCTAAAGCAACACCTTCAAAACTGGGGCTGTGTCTGGATGCTCCCCCAAAGGCCCTGCACCCACAGCAGCCCCTCAGTGGCCAGTTACTGTCCCACAGAACCTTGAACAACCAGCAAAGTAGATAAACTCATTTCATAAAGATTGTATTCTTTCTGCTAAAATCTACCTTCTTCTGCAGGAAGAGCTTGTTGAGGATGATGCTGATGGGGTTGCATGTCTTAGCAAACTAGCTCCAAAAGGCAGAGATGGAATGAAAAAAGAAAAGATGCACCTGCGAGCCACACAGTACCCCTGAGTAGCTTTCATCATTGGCAGCGGAAGGGAAGCAAAAGTAAAGCCTTGCTGCCACCTGCTGGTACAACAAGTCCTTACTAACAAAAGTAAGGTCCACTGAGCTCTGCTTCCAAAGGTCCCCAGGAACTCACATTCAACCACAGGAGAGTTGGACCACAGAGCCACCATTCCAAGCACTTTTTCAATAAGCCTTTATTGTGAACCCTGTAAACCTAGTCAAGGAGAGAAATAAGAAGAGGAGTAGGATGAAATTCCTGCCATTAAATCCATTTCAAAAAAAAAAATCCATTTCATCAGAGGATAGAGGACAAACAAGAGAGGGAGGCTGAGGGTAGAGATCTTGTCTGATTCATCTTTACCTTCCAGAGGAGAGCTTAGCCCTTGACATGTAGGAATGATTAAGATCATTCCAACTAAGATGCACATTGCAGTCATTTTCTCTGTCTTGATTAGAACACAATAATTGTCATACACAGAAGCTGATTCTAGAGAAATTTATAAAAGAGGAATTATCCTTATCCTTACTTATTGCTTCTACTTTCCTTGTGAACTCTAGATTTTTGTTCTTGTTTCTGTCATACCTAGGTACCTGGTCATCTTGGAATAAAAATGGGAAGTTGATATTTGTTATGGTTTGTGTCTAGTTGTCCCCCTGAAGCCTGATGCAATCACTGGGTAGCAACTGGAGATTGTGATTGATTATTGATCCAACATTGGAATTGCAGGTTTAAGTGACACACCCTTTCCTTGGGGTTGGAAATCAGCATTATGATATAGGGAGGTGAGAGAGGCTAGGAGATGCTTCCCCTCCCTTTGCTCTCTGCTCTTTGCCACTGCCATGAAGGGCTTATCTATGCCACATGCCACTCTGCTTGAAGACAACTGAGTATAGAATGAAACTTCCACTAACAGTGATTTAAATAAACCTGTATTTCCTTCTTTTTGGTTGTCAGGTATTTGACCAAGCAACAAGAGAAAAGTCACTAAGACCATCTTGTAATAAAATTGTTTCAAAATGATATCAAGTGCTTTGCATGTGTGTTTGTATTGAAGGACTTGGAAAAAGAGGAAGAACAGGCTGAAGTAGGACAAAATGGGAATGATGCATATGAACCAGTTCAAGAGCAGAATGCCTTAAGGTACCAAATAGATAACTTGTTACCTCAGTGGCTAGTGCTATGAAGGGCACTGATGGCTGCAGAATCCGACTTCCCAAACTGAACAGTTGACTGTCATGGTCACTTCAGTGTGAGCATGAACCTCGTGGCTTGGGCTCCATCCCTTGTTTTATGCTTTAGGAATTATGTCATCTAGCCAAAAGCCAACTCATCCTAAATGTAGAAAAACTGAAAGTTTTTGCTCTAATTTCAGGTACAAGATAAGGATGTCCATTATCACCATTCCTATTCAATGTAATTCAGAAAACATTAGCCAGAGCCAAAAGACAAGTGAGAGAAACTTAAGAAATAACAATAGGCACAGAGGAAGTTAAGCTATCACTGTTTGCATATGGCATGATACTCCACATGGAAGACCAAAAGAAAAAAAAAACCTACCAAGAACCTGCTAGAATTAATAAACAAATTCAGTAGCATAACAGGATAGAAAGTTAACACCCAAAAACCAGTAGCATTCCTCTACACAGATAATGAACTCACCAAGAGAGAAATGAAAGAAACACCAAAAACCAGTAGCATTCCTCTACACAGATAATGAACTCACCAAGAGAGAAATGAAAGAAACAATACCTTTTAAAATAGCACGGTGGAAAATGAAATAACTTGGAATTAATCTAATTAAAGAAGTCAAAGATATTTTCAAGGAAAATGACAACACTCTGAAAAAAGAGATTGAAGAGGATTTCAGAAAATGGAAAGTTATTACTTGCCCCTGGATAGAAAGAAGCAACATGTGAAAATGGCCATACTCCCAAAATTGTTATACACATTCAATTCAAACCCTATCAAAATATCATAAACACACCCTACATATCTAGAGAAAACATTCCTAAAATTTGTTTGGAATCATAAAAGACCTATAATACCAAAGGCAATCCTGGCCAACAAAGGCAAAGCAGGAGGCATTATAATCCCTGAGTTGAAATTGTACCAAATAGCTACAGTGTTAAAATCAGCATGGCACTGCCAAAATCAGACCTGAGAATCAATGGAACAGATTAGAAGGTTCAAACACAACTACAAACACACACAGCCACCTTATATTTGGCAAAGGGGCCAAACATGTTCACTGGGAGGAAGATAGCCTCTTTAACAAATGGTGCTGGACAAACTGGCTCTCCACATGTCGAAAACTAAAACTAGATCCATATCTATCACCATGCACTAAACTAAAGTCAAAATGGATTAAAGATCTAAACATTAAAACAGAAACACTAAATCTCCTGGAAGAGAAAGTAGGTGAAAATCTTGAAGACATAGGGATGGCAGAGAGTTCATGAAAACAAAACTGTAAGGGAAATACTTTAAAGAATCAACAACTGGAATCTCATCTTATGGAGAAGCTTCTGCACATCAAAAGAAATCACCAACAGTGGGAAAAGACAACCGACAAATTTGGAAAAAAAAAAATCTCCACCAATAATCACTCAGATGATGACTTCTATCTAGAATATATAAAGAACTAAAAAAAAAAAAAAAAAGCAGGCCCACAAATCTCAAAGACACAATCCAAAAATGGGCGTCTAACATGAATATACCCTTCTCAGATGAAGAAATATAGCTGGTAAATAAATACATGAAAAAATGTTTCAAAGCACTGGTAATCTGAAAAATGCAAATTAAAACAATGCTGAGATACCATCTCACCCCAGAAAGGATGGCTATCATAAAGAAATCAACTAATAACAAATGTTAGAGAGGCTGTGGGGAAAAAGGAACCTTTCTCCACTGTTGGTGGGAATGAAAACTGGTGAAACCATTATGGAGATCAGTGTGAAGACTCCTCAAAAAACTAAGACTGGAAATCCCATCTGATCCAGCTATCCTCCCTCCTGGGTATTTTTCCAAAAGAACTGAAAACATCGTAGCACAGTGATACACATGCAAGCATGTTTATAGCAGCACAATTTGTCATAGCTGAATCTTGAAAACAACCAGATTGCCCATTACCTGAGGAATGGACAAAGAAGATATATTTTTATACACTAGGGTATTACTCAGACATAAAGAAAGAGGGTCTAGAGGTCTTTATAGGTAAATAGATGCAACTAGAGGTTATACTCATAAGTGAAATAAATTAGATGCACACGTGTAAATATCATATTTTCTCCCTAGTCTGAGAGCCTGGAAGAGTAAACAAAATCTGAAAGGAATAATAGATATAGTAAAATGGAAAGAAAATGAACATAAAGAATAAGCAATAAAGATGAGGGAAAGGAAAAAGAGATAGGAAAAAAGTAAAGGGGAAAAATCATGCAAGTATATATTTGGGATAGCTGAAACAATTGTGGTACTCATTTTCATCAGTTTTTTGAAAGTATGAGTTAGGGCCAGCCAAATACATCAGCGGATTAAAGTGTGTACAAGCAGAAGAACGGGCCTGGGGTTCAATCCTCAGGCCTACCATGCTGGGCCTGCCCCCAGGATACACTGTGACAGCAACTGAGACTGGTTGTGGGGGGTGCACACCTGTAATCCCAGCACTTGGAAGGCTGTAAACAGGCAGATTACTACAAATCCAATCTAGTAGTGAGACCCAGAACACTCTATAGACCCTTTCCTAAAATACCAAAAAAAAGGAAGTAGCAGTTAACGTTTAAAATTTTCACTTTGACTAATGCTATATGCTATTATCTGTAGTCTGAGCAACTACATCAAAAACAGCAAAGTGTTATACAAAGACTACGATTGAATACCTCTCATCTTGTTCTTCTAAATGTGCACTATTTTGAATCTCTTATCAACTAATATTCTCTCTTTAAAATAAAATTTAATGTCATCCATGTGGATGAGTTACAGCCATCGCTTGACCAATTTGCTCTCTGTGAAAGCCTGAGAGAATGTTTTCTCTCCATGTGACTCTCCTTAGGCACACTCTACATCATCAATCACTTTCCTCTGTGGCCCCATAATCTCCTTGATCAGAAAATTTGGGACACAACTGAGTTACATGATGTTACAGCACAGGTTCTCCTATGTCTTGAGTCTTCACTGACCTTGGAAGGCTAGGGCCACAATGTTGGCTGTCCTTGTGGCCCTCCTTTTTCTCTCATTTTTGATCTGCAAACTTAGGTTGTTAACCCTCCAGAAGAGAAGCTAACAAAGGATCTACAAACTGTGGTACAGGGTTTCAGGATAAATCCTGAGGAGATATGACTGACCTTATCAGACACAAAAGCTACAATTCTTGTTATATAGGTCTTGCTTTATGTTGTTGGTCTTAACCATTCAGCAGAAAAGTATAAAAACAAAGTATAAAAAGTAAAGCCATATTGTTATGCTGAGCTGTAAAAGGCTCAAGTCAAAAACTTCTGACATTGCCAGTCTTACAGAAAATCCACTACTATTAGGGACTACTGGACTATTTTTGTATATCTTACTGAATTCATACACCTATAATATATAAATGACAAAACTAAACAAAAAAGGGGATACAAATACATGACCATTTTGTATCTGTATATTCAAAATAGTTGGGATAGATATACAGCTACATTCTCTTAATTCAATGAATAGGAAGATTTGTTCCAATAGTGTTTGTAAACAGGATATCATGTCTGCATCTTGTACAATGAATAACCCCTAAGAAAACAATATACAATGTATTAATTATTGAAACTGTCCTACTAACCAGTTGTGAAACTGTTTCATTGCTATTTGTTTCTCAATAAAATTATGGAAAAAAGTTTAAATAAAATTTTAAAAAGTAAAGTAAAAAAGGATGAGGAAAAAATTAAAATTTATTTAAATCAAGCATTGTTTAATTATTTGACCAATTTTGCATACCTGTATCTGTTAATCAGAACAGATTTAATGATGAAAACATGCAATAGAAAAAAAGTGTTAAATTTTTATTCTTGTTTTGAATCTCTGTATCATATGCACTGTTGCTTGTTATTCTGTTTTTGTCTATGTTACTATTTGTTTTTACTTTTTAAAATCATATTAGCCCAGGGCCCACTGGACCCCTCTGGGTACAGAACAGTCTCAGTACTTGAGAACTTCTGTGCTCTCAGAACCGCTGAACCCCTCTGGACCCAGCCCAGCCTGACATGTGAGTGAGAACTTCCGCTGTGCTCTCTGGACCCCTCCACCCCTGCAGAGCCAGCCAAGGCTCTAGCATGTGAGCAAGAACTTCCTTAGCACTCTCGGAACCCCTCCAGACTCAGCCCAAGCACAGGCCCTGCTAGTATAAGGGAGAGCTTCCTCAAGTCCCTGAACCCGTTGGACCCCTCCAAACCCAGCCCAGGCCCAGCGCCTGAGAGCTTCAGCCTCAATCTTGAGACCCCTCCACCACTCCAAACTCAGCCCAGGCCCAGCTTGTGAGTGCAAACTTCAAACATGCTCCCAGGTCTCCTGCAGACACAGCATTGGCCTGGCATGCAGGCCTGGCGTGAAAATGCAGCTGAAGTCCCTGCAGAGGGGCTGGGGGCCAAAACCACCCCACTAATCCAGGAGCAAAACATCTTGCCAGAGGGGCACAATGGGTTCACTTTGAAGGGCTGTAGCACAAAGAAGCTAAGCACAGCAGCTAGACACAAGCCAGGCACTTGTGTTTGAAGGAGTGTGTTTGAAGTTTGCACTCACAAGCTGGGCCTGGGCTGAGTTTGGAGTGGTGGAGGGGTCCCAAGATCACAGTTGAAGTTCTCAGGCACTGGGCCTGGGGTGGGTTTGGAGGGGTAAAGTGGGAGCAGGGGAGCATGGAAGGTCTCCCACAAACTGCATAAATTCAAACTTCTCAGATTTGCACCCGAATTTCAGTAGGTGCTATGATTATGACTACACCAAAGTTAAACACCAAAGGTCAGAGGACAGTGCTATACAAAATGACAAAGAAAAGGTGAAAAATGCAATCTCAGGCCCAGAGCCCACCCAGAACAAGGGCAGAAGAGGCTAGCACAGAAGAAATTGGGAATTACATAGCTGAAATGTCTGAATTAATAGCATCTGAAGTAAAGAAACAACTGCAGAAAGGTATAGAGGAGATCAAATCAAAAATAACCCCTGAAATAAAAAAGAAATCTCTAAACTAATATCATCTGAAGTAAAGAATCAAATGCAGAAACATGTAGAGGAATTCAGATCAGAAATAATCTCTGAAGTAAAAGAAAAGGATAACTATAATGAAAGAATTAGTAAGTGCTTCTCATGAAGATACTAATAAAATCATGGAGATTAGAAAAATGATGGAATTCCTCAATGAACAATATAAGAAAGAAATAGATAGCATGAAGCAGAGTCAAAGAGATAGAGAGGAACTTAAAATTTCAATCACAAGCTTGCAAAAATATTTGAATGAAAGTGAAGATAGAGTTTCAGATCTTGAAGACACCATCACAGCTAGTGAAAACGTAAGACAAGATCACTTAAAAACAACTAGGATGCAGGAAAAAAATAATTCATCACCTGCAAGATGATGCAAAGCTATGCAACGTGAGACTAATAGGCATCAATGAGAAAGAAGGAGACAATACAAATGATATAAAAAGAATATGGGCAGAAAAAATAGCAGAAAACTTCACAAATATGGGAAAACAATCTGATATTCAGAAAACCAAAGGAAACAGAAGTCCAAAGAACACTAACCGAATTAAAGCACATCGAGATATATAATAGTCATGATCCCTGAAATAAATCCAGCACAAGAATAATATACTGAAAGTCACTAGAGAAAAGAAACAGATCACATTCAAAGGAAAACACATCGGACTAATGGCAGACTTCTCTTCACAAACCATGAAGGCAAGAAGAGCATGGAGCAGAGTACTTCAAGTCCTCTATGAAAACAAATTCCAACCCAGACTACTATACCCTGCAAAACTCTCTTTCAAATTTGATGGAGAAGTGAAATACTTTCATGACAAAGAACAACTAAAGAATTTTACGATGACAAAGCCAATCCTACAAAGACTACTAAAAGACATTCTAGAGAGAGACCAAAATGAACAGAACCCCATGAGTGAGAAAAGAAGGAAGCCACTAAATAGGGCAAACAATTAAACACAGGAGAAAAAGGAGTAAATGACAACAGGTAAATAACATGTCAATCGTAAGTCAATACATCTCAAATATAACCATAAATCTATATGGACTCAATTCACCAATTAAAAGAAATAGACTGGCACAGTGGATTAGGAAACAAAATCCAACAATATGCTCTATACAAGAAACACACTTAATTCATAAAGAAATCCATAGGCTGAAAGTTAAAGGATAGAAAACAATTCTACATGACCCAGCATCTCAGAAAAAAACAGGGGTAGCAATCCTGTTCTCAGAAAGTCTCAGTTCAAACCAAGACTGATCAAATGAAACAAAGAATGTGACTATGTACTAGTTAGAGAAAAAATTCAACAGGAAGAGATAGCATTCATAAATATGTAAGAAGAAAAAATATGGGAGCACCCAACTACATAAAACAAATCGTAATGGAAATGAAAAATCTAACATTCAAAACCACAATTTTAATGGGAGATCTCAACACCCCTTATCCCCCCCCCCAAAAAAAAGGACAATCAGACAAAAATTTAGCAAAGAATTAGCAGAACTGAACCGAGCTTGGAAAAATTGACTCAGTGGACATATACAGTGTTCTAACCCACCATAGGTGAATACACACTTTTTCAGCTGCATATGGCTCATTTTCTAAAATGCACCAAATAATAGTCCATAGGTCATGCTTAAGTATATGGAAGAAAAAAAAATTATCCCGTGCATATTATCTGACCACAGTGTAATGAAATTGGAAATAAGCATCAAAAGAAACCAGAAAAACCCCACAAACACATGGAAATTCAATAGCGACCTTCTCAGCAACCAAGGATCACATGTGAAATTAAACAATAAATTGAACAATACCTACAACTCCATGAAAATTCAAGCACAACTTATTGGAATTTGTGGGATGCAATGAAAGCAGTTCTTAGAGGGAAATTCAAAGCTGAGAACTCACACATTAGGAAACGGAACAGGAACAAATAAACATCCTAATGCTGCACCTCCAGCATCTAGAAAAGGAAGACCAAGCCAAGAACAAAGCCCATGGATGGGAAGAAATCATAAACATTAGAGCAGAAATTAATTCAATTGAAATGAAGAAAACAGTTCAAAGAATTAATAACTCAAAAAGCTGGTTCTTCTAAACAATAAATAAAATCAATAAGCCCCTAGCTAACCTCATCAAAAACAGGAAAAAATTCACATAAAATCATAAATATGTATGCATCAAACACGGGACCACACAACTATATAAGACAAATCTTAATGGACAAGAAAAATTTGATATCCAATAGCACAATCTAAACAAGAGACCTTAATACCCCCTTATCCCAAAAAGATAGGTCAACCAGATAAAAAAAAAATTAGCAAAGAAGTAGCAGAACTGAACCAGAGGTTGGAACAAATGGACTTAGTGGACATATGCAGAGTGTTCCACCCAAACACAGCTAAATACACATTTTCTCAGCTGCACATAAGTAATTTCTAAAATAGAAAACATAATTGTTCATAAGTCATGCTTAAGTATATGTAAGAAAATAGGAATTATCCCATGCACATTATCTGAACAAAGTGCAACAAAACTGGAAAAACATGACAAAGAAACCAGAAAAAAAACCCTAAATACATGGAAATTAAACAACACCCTACTCAGGAATCAATGGGTCACAGATAAAATTAAGCAAGAAATTGAAAAGTATCTATAATTCAATGAAAATTCAAGCACAATTTATCAGAATTTATGGGATGTGATGAAGGCAGTTCTCAGAGGGAAATTCATGACTGTGAACTCACACATTAGGAAAACAGAATGGGACCAAATAAACACCCTAATGCTGTACCTCCAGCATCTAGAAAAGGAAGAGAAAACCAAACCCAAAAATGGGAAGAAATCACAAAGATTAAACCAGAAATTATTGAATCAAAGCAAAGAAAACATTTCAAAGAATTCATAAATCAAAAAACTGGTTCTTTGAAAGATTAAATAAAAGTGATGATCCCTTAGTTAACCTCATTAAAAAGAGGAAAGAAAAAATTCAAATACAAGCAACAGGAAATGAAAAGGCTGCAATTACCACAGATCCAGTGGAAATTCAGAAGATTATCAATAGCTACTTTGAGAATTTTTACTCTCACAAAACAAAAGACACAAAGGAAATGGACAGATTCTTAGAAAGGTACAAATTACCACAACTGAATCAAGAAAATACAACAACTCTCAATAAAGCTGTAATGGCCAATGAAATATGAAATGTAATAAAAAACAACCTACTGACAAAGACAAATCCAGGTCCTGATGGATTCACAGCTGAATTATACTAGAAATTTACAGAAGATATAATCCCTATATTCCTCAAACTCTTCAATGAAATTTAAAAGGAAAAAATTCTCCCAAAATCTTTCCAGAAGGAAAGTATTATACTGATACCAAAACCAGAGAAAGACACAACTAAAAAAGAGGATTACATGCCAATCTCCCTCATGAACATAGGTGCAAAAATCCTAGCAAATAGAATGCAGCAAACAATCAAGAAGATTATATACCATGACCAGGTAAGATTCAGCCCAGGGATATAAGGATGGCTCAATATATGAAAATCTATAAAGGTAATACACTATATCAATATAGCCAAATCCAAAAACCACATGATCATCTCAATTGAAACAGAACAGGCTTTTGACAAAGTCCAATACTCATTCATTTTCAAAGTCCTACAGAAAATTGGAATAGATGACCTGTGTTTCAATCTGATAAAAGCCATCTATGATAACCCAATGGCTAATATAATTCTAAATGAGGAAAAACTAAACCTTTTACTCTCAGATCTGGTACAAGAAAAAAAGTCCTCTATCATCATTCATATTCAATGTATTTCTGGAATCATTATCTAGAGCCATTAGAAAAGAGAAAGTAACAAAAGGAGTAAGAACAAGTAAAGAAGAAGTTAAATTATCATTGTTTGCGGATGACATGATATTTTACTTGGAAGATCCCAAAAACTCTACCAAGAAGCTACTAGAATTGGTACACAAATTCAGTAGCATAGCAGGATACAAAGTCAATACCCAAAAGTCAATAGCATTCCTCTACATAGATAACAAACACACTGAGAGGGAAATTAGAGAAACAATACCTTTTACAATAGCACCATGGTAAATGAAATACCTTGGAATTAATCTAACTAAAGTCAAAGATCTTTTCAAGGAAAATTAAAGGACTCTGAAAAAGAGACCATAGAAGATTTCAGAAAATGGAAACATATTGCCTGCTCCTGGAAAGGAAGAACCAACTTTGTGAAGATGGCCATACTCCCAAAATTGCTTTACAGATTTAATGCAATCCCTATCAAACTACAACCAGCATACTTCACAGACATAAAGAATTTGTTAATAAAATCTATTAGGAACCAGAAAATACCTATAATAGTGAAGGTAATCGTGGGCAACAAAGGCAAGGCAGGAGACATTACAATTCCTGACTTGAAATTATACTACAAGCTACTGTGATAAAATCAGCATGGTACTGGCAAAGAAATAGACCTGAGGATCAATGGAATAGATTAGAATACAAAGGATATAAAGTCAATATCCAAAAGTCAATAACATTTCTCTACACAGATAACAAACACACTCAGGGGGAAATTAGAGAAACAATACCTTTTAAAAGCACCAAAGAAAATAAAATATCTTGGAATTAATCTAACTAAAGAAGTCAAAGATCTTTTCAAGAAAAATTACAGTACTCTGAAAAAAGAGATCATAGAGGATTTCAGAAAATGGAAAGATATTTCATGCTCCTGGATAGGAAGAACCAACATTGTGAAGATGGCCATACTGCCAAAATTGCTGTACAGATTTAATGCAATCCCTATCAGACTACCACCAACATACCACACAGACCTAAAGAAATTATTCCTAAAGTTTATTTGGAACCAGAAAATACCTAGAATAGCAAAGGCAATCCTGGGCAACAAAGACAAGGCAGGAGGCATTACAATTCCTGACTTGAAGTTATATACCACAAGGCTACTGTGATAAAATCAGCATGGTACTGACTATAAAACAGATGAAAGGATCAATGGAATAGATTAGAAAATGCAGAAGCCTCTACAAACACACTCAGCCACCTTATTTTTGACAAAGTGGCCAAATATGCTCACTGGAAGAAAGATAGCCTCTTTAACAAATGGTGCTGGAAAAAGTGGCTCTCTACATATCAAAAACTAAATCGTCACCCACGTCTATTACCATACACTAAGCTAAAGTCAAAATGGATTAAAGATATAAACATTTAAATACAGAAATAAAATATCTTGGAATTAATCTAACTAAAGAAGTCAAAGATCTTTTCAAGAAAAATTAGTGGGTCTCCAAGATGAACACACACTTTTCAGAGGACAAAATTTAAAAAACAAATAAATATATGAAAAGATGCTCCACATCACTAGCCATTCGTGAAATGCAAATTAAAACAACACTGAGATATCATCTCACCCCGGAAAGAATGGCTATCATAAAGAAATCAACCAACAACAAATGTTGGAGAAGCTGTGGGGAAAAATGAACTCTTCTCCACTGCTGGTGGGAATGTAGTCTGATGCAACCATTATGAAAATCAGTGTGGAGACTCCTTCAAAAACTAGGACTGGAAATCCCATTCAACCCAGCTATCTCCCTACTGGGAATTTCCCCAGAGTAACTGAAAACATCATATCATGGTGATACATGTGCACCTATGTTTATAGCAGCACAATGTGTGATAGCTAAATCTTGGAAACAGCCAAGATGCCCGACACCTGAGGAATGGATGAAAAAGATGTAGTATTTTTATGCAATGGAGTATTACTCAGCTATAAAGAATGATAAACTCAAAGCCTTTATATTGAAGTGAATGCCACATGAAGATATACTCATAATTGAAATAAACCAGACTAACATGTATAAATATCATATAGTCTCCCTAGTGTAAGAACTCAAAAAAAGAAATAAAAAGGGAAAAGCATAACAAATTAAAAGGAAAGTGAGAACTTAAGGCTCAAACAATGAATAGAGGGCGAGGAGAAAAGCTAGGAAACATGAGGGGCAAAACTGTGCATTTATAATCACAAGATGGTTAAAGCAATGATCCTGAGAATCTTCAGCAGGTTTTTTAATTGGTAGGATTCTCATCCTGAGTAACTATATATGCTGATACCTGTGAACTAAGCAACTGAACTGAAGATAGCAATGTGTAATAGTAGTGGCATGCTTGAAATGCCTGTCATTCTGGTCTTCTAAATGCATACTGCTTGTCATGTCATATCAATTACCACTATACTGTCTCTCAAGTAAATGCTTGTTTTTAAAAAAGGATAATAATGAAAACAAGAGACAAGAAAAACGTCGTAGGACTATCCTGCTACAATGCTATATATGGTTAGATTTCTAAATTTCTGTGTATAAATATGTAATTGTTTATTCCAATTTTTTATTTTTCTATTTATTTTGTCTTTTTTCTTCACATTCTTTTTTTAGAATTTTATTTATTGATTGATTTATGTGTGTGTGTGTGTGTGTGTGTGTGGCCAGCCCAGCCCACCAGGGGGCTGGACTGGCTGGCATGTGGTGCTGGGGGATTGAACTGCAGTCTCTGTGCTTTGCTAAGCCTGCTCTAAGTAGGTGTTTTAGACCACTGAGCCATCTCACCAGCCCCTTTTATTCACATTCTGTAGGGATTTAAAGTTTAACATATCAATACCTAATGGAAAAGACCTGTTCCATTCTATGTCTAAGATGTTTGATATTCAAATAGTGAGGTTAAGTTCCACTGCCTATGTTATAGGGTAATAATATCATTAAGCTTCTCATCTTGAGGATTAACAACTTCAGTCTGCAGACCAAAAATTAGAGAAAAAGAACGACTATAAGGACAGCCAACATTTTGGCCCTAGCCTTTAAAGGTCAGTGAGGACTCAGGATGTAAGAGATCCTGTACTATAACATCCTATAACTCAGTGATATCCCAAATTTTCTGATCAAGATTATGGGACCACAGAGCAAAGTGATCAACAATGTGGAGTGTGCCAAAGGAGAGTCACATGGAGAGAAAACATTCTCTCAGGCTTTCACAGAGAGCAAATTGGTCAAGCAATGGCCATGACTCATCCACATGGCTGTCACTGACAAGGATCTACAAACTGTGGTACAGGGTTCCAGGCTATATCCTGAGGGGATTTGACTGACCTTGTCAAATACAAAAGGTACATTTCTTGTTATATAGGTCTTGCTTTATATTGGTCTTAACCATTAATTAGAAAAGTATAATAACAAGGTATGAAAAGTAAAGCCATATTGATATGTTGAGCTGTAAAGGGCTCAAGTCAACAACTTCTGACATTGCCAATCCTACAGATAACCCACTACTATTATGTACTACTGGACTATATTGGATTATTTGGTTAATTCACACACCTACAGTATTTGAATGGCAATAGAATACCCATCTGACAAAACTAAACCAAAAAAGGGGATACAAAAGAACAACAATTTTGTATCTGCCTATGCAAAATAGTTAGGATAGATATACAGCTACTTTCTCTTAATTCAATGAGAAGAAAGATTTGTCCTAAAAGTGTTTGGACAGGATATCATGTCTGCATCCTGTACTATGAATAATCAATACAAAGACAACAATATGCAACGTACTAATTATTGAAATTGTCCTATCAATTGGTTTTGAAACTGTCTCATTGCTATTTGTTTCTCAATAAAATGAAAGAAAGAAAGCAGAAAGAGCATTCTCCTGCATGTCATTGTCTGTCTGAAGAACTAGCTTCCCAGGGTCCCTATATGTAGCAGCTAATGTGAGGAGAAAACAAACACCAACATGAGAATTACAATTGGACCCACTTCCCAGCTATTGGCCACAGGGATCCTATCTCTGGTGGTAGGAATGGTACACATTTTCTAGAATGTGATAACCAAGTGAGTTTTGAAGTTTTCTCAGTGGGAAGGAATGGCTCAGTGGAAAGAAATGATACATTTGGGGACAATAGCATCCATAAGAACAGCTGAGTAGGGTGACACTTGCCAACTGTTGATGTACTAGACAAAAGATCATAAAATGTGGAGATGTAAAGCTTAACTATTGAAAGATAAATATGAGGCTGACACTGACAAAGGTTCTACAATCTGAGGTACAGGATCTCAGGATAAATCCTGAGGAGATTTCACTGACCTTATCAGACCCAAAAGCTACAACTCTTGTTGCATAGGTCCTGCTTTACCTTGGTCTTAACCATCCAGTAGAAAAGTATGAAGACGAAATATAGGAAGTAAAGCCATGTTGTTATGCTGAGCTGTGGGGGACCCAGGTCAATAATTTCTGATATTGTTAATTAAATAGAAGACCCAATACTATTATGGGTTACTGGACTCTTTTAGAATATTTTGCTGAGTTTACACACCTATAATATTCAAATAACGGAACTTAACAAAAAAGGGTATACAGATGAATGTCCAGTTTGTATCTGTGTATTCAAAGTGGTTAGGATAGATATATAGTTACATCCTCTTAATGAATAGAATGATTTGTTCTAATGGTGTTTGTAAATAGGATCTCAAGTCTGCATCTTGTACAGCAATTAACCACTAAGAAGAATGCATGCAATGTGTTAATTATTGAAACTGTCCTAGCGATTTGATTTGAAACTGTCTCATTGCTATTAGTTTATCAATAAAATTATGAAAAAAGAAAGATAAATATGAAAGTCAGAGTACTTTCTAGACAGTGAAGAAAAAAGTCATTATACCCCCAGTAGGACAGCAGAGACAGCTGTGAGTCTCATGTAGGAAGAGTCAAGTTTTATAAAAGATTGGAGTCCCAAGACAAATCTACACACAATTAGGACACTGATTAGCAAATTATAGAATGCTGACCTGTGAGACAGGAAAATCTAGGTTAATGGAGACCAAAACTTTCAATCACATCTTTTTTTTTAAGAGTAGGAAGAAAGAGAACAAAAGTTTCTGTATAAGGACAGAAGGGGACCCAGAATGTAGGAACTATAACCAATCAGTAGGATTACAAGGGTAGTCACTTAGGTAATACTGATCCAAAGGAAAATCATAGGATGGATATGAAGCGGAATAAAACTAT
>NW_004524583.1:20808359-20830524 GCF_000260255.1 Octodon degus
TATATATATGAGTAATTCTACTTGTTCTGGAAATCTGGCCCTCAGTAAATGCTCCTCCAATCACAGTGTTCTGCACTGACTTCTCAAGGGCTTTGCCATGTCTCACTGCCTACAATATCTGTACCTAACTTACCTATCTATAATATTCCCTCTGAGGAGGCAAGAGTCAAACACCCATCAGCTACTTTCCTTTCAAGAGGGTCATAGTTGAGATTGGCAGTCGAAGATATTCCAGAGTCTATCTGAAGGCCCTAAATACATGCCAGGAGTTCTTGTCTTGGATAAACTTACAGCTCTACTCTACAGGAAACCAGGCCACAGAAATAGTCAAGAATGCATGGGCCAGGGGCTGGGGAGATGGCTCAGTGGAATATGTGCTTGCCAGAAGCGCAAGGGCCTGAGTTCAATCCCTGGTTCCACCAAAAAAAAAAAAAAAAAAGAACGCATGGGCCAAATAATAAAATCAACAAGATAATTACAAATATAGCCAATGAGGTTTTCCACCAGGAAGGGCCAGTAAAACCTTTCCACAAAGAGGAGAAGGACAAGGTCTAAGGAATTTCAGAATCTGACATGTCATTAACCTGTCATCTACTATCTTCAACAGCTACTGAGACATTAGCAGAAGGATCAGGAATGTACACACAGCACTCAACTTTCATAATTGCACAAGTACCCCCTGTGCTGCTGTTAGAATGTCTAATGCTATCTTATTTTGGAGGACAGCTTGCCTCATTAATTTTATTTCTTCATTCAGGAGAGAGAAACCAGCCTCGGGGTTGTTTAAGATCTACTGAGTACAGTTAGTTAAGGCCTTAATGTGTTGCATGACATCCTCTATCCCTAGGGAAGAGATAAAGATAGAAGCCAAATGATCATACCAGTGAAACACACTGAGATTTGCATGGTTACAAAGCAGAAGTGTCAAAAGTATTGACAAACCTGCAAACTTACCCTGCCTGTGGCACTGATGGTCTAGAAGTGTGAATCACACCATTTCTTAAACTTTATGCCTGCAAAAGTATTTCTATACTCCCAGGTAAGTTTGGACCCTCTTCAATACTTAAAAATAATGTAGAGATCTCACTTATTCAAATAAACACCCCTCGTTAGCATCTATCCTCAATTGCTCTGCTACATACTTGACCAATAAATATGGCTAAGTCACAACACAACTCATTTGGAAACATGCCAGAAAGAGGGAAACTAAAATGACACCACTGGGCAGCAGTAGGCAGAAAGATATGAATAGGAGTAGATTCTGAGTGTTCTGGGCTATTGTAATGGATGATACATTGGGTCTATTTGAGAAGTTTAGAGGCTTAGCTAATCCACTCAGCAGGGAACCAGTGTCCTTACTTGGTAGACATCCTTATCCTGTGCAAGAGGAGGGAACACAGATGGTGTGCTACACCTGCCCTGGAACAAGGTGTAGCCTGCTTACAATATAAGGGAGGAAACACTCTTCCCCCTTTTTGCTCTTGTTTTTGCTGTCTTATGCCACCTTGAAGTGCTGCCCCTTAAAGTGCTTCCCCTGTGCCATCCCACCCTGCCTTGGAGCCAGCTGATTACAGATTGAAAGTTCCACACACTGTAGCTAAATAAGTCTTTCCTTCTTTAACTTTAGGTATTGGGTATTTGCTCTCAGCAATGAGAAAGGTAACCAAGACAGACTTTGGTACCAGAAAAGGAGCATCATTGTTGAGACTATACCTGATCATATGGTTGAAGAGCCTTTGAGAATTGTTTGTGGGAAGACTCTGGAAAGATTTGGAGGTGTTTTCAGAAAGAATTAGATAGGATGACTTAGGTTGTTCTGTATAGGAGATTCTGGGGAGAGCTCAAAAGACCAGAAAACTGGTAAAGATGAGGTTCAGGGACTTTCTGCTCAGAAGAAAGGCTGCATTGGTTGGTTGAGTCCAGATAATGTGTGTCATGGCTTGGCAGAAAGTCAGTCTGCACTTTGTTCATGTCCTAAGACTTTGCCTGAGACTGAGATTAATGACAGTAGACTCATTAATCTGGCAGAAGAAATTTCAAGGCAGTCAAATATTGAGAAGGTAGCATGGCTATTGCTGGAGGCTTTTATATAGATCTATTTGAGAATCAAGAGCAAAGAGCCCAGCAGAATGCTTTAAAATGTCGGTTTGGTCAGAAAGGGAGGTCCAGTACAATTCTGAACTGCAAAGATACAGCTAAAGAGACCTTAATTCCTAAGAAGGAACAGGAGAATAGAAAAGATGGACTGAGGGCATCACAAGAAGCAGCATATCTCCACTCTCTTCAATTGCAAAATAGCAAAGGAGAAAGAGTTTTATTTGAGAAGAAAGCTACACAGAACCATGTTCCTGAATGGCAGCAGCATAGAGAATCTGTTCCTCAGAACTGGATTCAAAGTGCTCAACAGGCAAGTCACCTGAACCCTGCAGCTAACAGGAGAGGAAACCTGGCTACTGTTCCAGCTGGCAGCAGACAGTGGTATCATCATGTGGCTCTGGTTTTAGGTGCATTGAGAATGTAAGAGTTGTGGGTTTAAGGTGGTTTGTACCCTGATATCAGAAGGTTTGGGAGGCCAGGCAGTGTGCCCCTGATAGGGCAATGTGTGAAACTGTGGGGGTGAAGCAGAGATGCAATGCAGACCCCAGAAATTTGAAAAAGCTAGGAAAGTGGGCCATCTTAGGAAACCTACAAGGAGGAAGCAAAGCAGGCCCAAGAGAAAATTTGGGAGCTGTGAGCACCAGAAGTGCCAAGGGGAGGAGCCACACAAGCCCTTCAATGCTCACAATTTGCCAGAGATTGTTTCATGTGCTGGACATGGAATTACAGGACTTAATGTTTGCCTTGCTGCTTTTGGGACTTGCTTTGGTCCCAGTGCTTCACATGTAACTCTACTATAACTTTTGGAATTAAATTATTTATTTTGTGCCATTGAATGTTGTGAGTGTTCAGCTTTTCATTTGTACAGGGGCTAGCAGTTAGGAGTTTGCTTTATATCTCCAAAGAGACTTTGGACTTGGACTTTTCAGCAGTGCTGGAAGTGTTAGGACTTGAAAACTCTTGCAGATGGACTAAATGTGTTTAGCATAAAGAGATATGCATGAATATGAATAACTGGCTGGAAGACATCTGTATTGCAACAAATACTGTGAAATCCATATTACTTTCTTAAGTGAAATTCTGTATCACTTGTAATTTTGTCCATTTTAATTCTAATGTCTACTCTATCTAAAAAAAATTTTTAAAGAGATGCATGAGTCTTTGGGGAATCAGGGGGGAAATGCTATGGTTTTAATGTAATATAATGTTAGTAAACTTAAAACTTGTTTCTACGGATTTTTATAGCTGTGTTGTAATGTTCAAGTTGTTGAATGCTAAGAATAAGCATGGCTTTGCATGTGAAAGTAGTATAAAGAAATCTGACTGGTTTCCAAGTTGACAACAAGTAGACTGAATGGTTGATGCATTGTGTCAGCTTCAGAACTTTAGAAGTCTAACTCAGCAGGGAACCAAGGTTCTTACTTTGTAAACATCCTCATCCTTTGCAAGAGGAAGGTATGGAAATTGTGTGAGTGCTACACTTGCCCTGGGTGGAAAAGAGGCTTGCCCCCCATTTCTTTTTTTTCTTTTCCATAAATTTCTTGAGAGACAAATAGCAATGAGACAGTTTCAAATCAAATTGGAAGGACAGGTTCAATAATTAACACATTGCATACTCTATTCCTAGTGGTTATTTGCTGTACAAGATGCAGACATGATATCCTATTTAAAAACACCATTAGAACAAGTCTCTCTACTCATTAAGAGAATGTAACTATATATCTATCCTAACCATTTTGAATACACAGATAAAAAATGGACATTCATTTATATATCCCCTTTTTTGTTTAGTTCTGTCATTTGAATATTATAAGTGTGTTAACTCAGCAAAATATTCTAAAAGAGTCCAGTAATCCATAATAGTATTGGGTCTTCTGCTTGACTGACAGTGTCAAAAATTGTTGACCTGAGTCCCCTACAGTTCAACATAACAGCATGACTTTACTTCTTATACTTCATTTTTATACTTTTCTGCTGGATGGTTAAGACCAAAATAAAGCAAGACCTATGCAACAAGAGTTGTAGCTTTTGGATCTGATAAGGTCAGTGAAATCCCCTCAAGATTTATCCTGAGATCCTGTACCTCAGATTGTAGATCCTTGTCAGTGTCAGCCATGTGGATGAGTCATGGCCATTGCTTGGCCATTGTGCTCTCTGTGAAAGCCTGAGAGAATGTTTTCTCTCCATGTGACTCTCCTTAGGCACACTCCACATTGTTGATCACTTTGTTCTGTGGTCCCATAATCTCCTTGATCAGAAAATTTGGGACACAACTGAGTTACATGATGTTACAGTACAAGATATTATATGTCCTGAGTCTTAATTGACCTTGGAAGGCTAGGGCTAAAATGTTGGGTTTCCTTGTGGCCCTCCTTTTTCTCTAATTTTAATCTGCAAATTTAGGTTGTTAACCCTCCAGAAGACAAGCTTATTGTAATTACCATACAACCTAGGCTGTTAATCTTGAACCTCACTATCTGCCTGAATATCAAACATCTTAGGAATAATATGGAACAGGTATTTTTCAAGTATTGACATGTTGAACTTTAAGTCCCTACAGAATATGATGAAAAACTTTTTAAAAATTAAAATATATTTTAAAAATAAGCATAAAGAATTATATAATTCTTATGTTTACACATAAGTCCAGAAACTAACCATATACAACCTTGTAGCAGGACAGTCCCGCAACATTCCTTTTCCTGTCTCCTGCCTTCATTCACCACCCTCTTCTTTTTGAACAATCATCTACCGGAGAGACAGCACGGCAGCAACTTCGCCCCCCATTTCTGTTCTTGTTCCTTTTTCTGTCTTCTGCCATCTTGAAATGTTGCCCTTGTGTCATGCCATCCTGTCTTGGAGCCAGCTGATTGTGAACTAAAGCCACACACACTAGCTAAATAAATCTTTCCTTCCTTAACTTTGGTGGTTGATTACTTTGTCTCAGCAACAAAAGAGAAGTAACCAAGTCAACCATAAAAAAATCTATTTTTGTCCAAGAACTCTCTGCCTACTTTTATCTTTTTATCTATTCCTCAGTTGAAGGGCATTTGGGCTTTTTCAAGATTTAGCTGTGGTAATTTGCACTGCTATAAACAGGAGTACATATATCGCTCTGGTATGATGTTTGCAGTTCTTTTAGAAAAATAGCCAGAAGGGAAATAGGTGGGTTGGATGGGACCTCCAAGCCTAGCTTTGTGAGGAATCTCCACACTGATTTCCATCGTGATTGTACCAATCTACACTCCTACCAAGAGTGAAGAAGGATTCCTTTTTTCACACAACCCCTCCAGAATTTGTTACTGGTTCACTTCTTGATGATAGCCATTTTTACATACATTTATTTGCCACTTGTATTTCTTCATCTGAGAAGTGTATATTCATCTCAGATGCTCAGTTTTTACTGGGTCTTTAGATTTTTTTATTCTTTATATGTTCTTGATAGAAGTCCTTTGTCTGAGGGACAGTCAGCTAAATTTCTTCCCATTCCATGGATTTTCTTTTACTCTATCAATGATTTCTTTAGACATGCAGAAACTTTTCAAAAAGATGAAATCCTTGCTATCACTTGAGGTTTTTGTAAGTAATGGATGCAACCAGAGACCATACTCATAAGAAAATAAATCAGACGCACAAATGTAAACATCATATTGTCTCCCTAGTATAAGAACCCGAAAGAGTAAATAAAACCTGAAAGGTATAAAAGGTACAGTGAAGTGGATAGAAGCTGTTCAAAGGAAAAACAATTGGGTGAAGGAAATGGGAAAAAAAGGAGGGAAAAATGTATGTGTATATACATAGAATAGCTTGGATAATTGTACTGCTAATTTCTGCCAGTCCACTGAAATGAGCAGTCAATGCTTAATTTTTTTCTTTCTCTCCTTTTTAATTTTTTAAATAATTTTTGACCAATTTTGAATGCTTCTATGTAGCTATCTGAGCAACTAATTTGAAGACAACAATATCGAATATAACAACCATTGTTGAGTGCCTATCTTGTTGCTTAGTGAAAATCTGTATCGTTTCTAATATTGTTCAGTATTTTTTATTCTCTTCAAAAAATAAACAGAGCCTGGGAGATGGCTCAGTAGAATAAATGCTTCCTTGGCAAGTGCAAGGGCCTAAGTTCAATCCCTGGTTCCACAAAAATAAATAAATAAACAAACAAACAAACAGTGCTGGTGCAGGTACAACCTTTTAAGAACTTTGGAGGACTCTGGAAAGTCCATGGGACTGTGGTAAACTCTGATCCTTGGCCCCCAGCACTCAGGCACTGAGCTTGTACTGGGGCTGCTTCAACATTTTAAAAACTTAGCAGGATTTTTGGTGAATTCAGCCCACACTCACCACCTACACTGAAGCTTTGTTGAGTCACAGAAGCTTTGCCAGTCACTGCTACTGGCAGTTAGAGCCTTGCTGAGGCCTACTCTGCTCCCCGTTGTAGTAGAAACCTTACGGACCCACAACCCACCACTCTCCCGCTACTGGTAAGTCTGGGTGTTTATTGGGAGCTTCAAATATGTCAAAACACAAGACCATACAATCCTCCATCCCACCCAGAACAAATTCAGAAGACAGTGAGATACAAGAACTTAGAAATCACATATGTGAAATTGCTGAAATGATAGCAACTGAAGTAAAGAAATAAGTCCATAAGACTATAGAAGAAATAATACCAGAAATAATCTCAGGTCAGAAAAAGAAATGACAGCAATCATGAAAGAATTGCTCAGCACAGCTAAAGAACACATAGATTTAAAAAAAAAAAAGATGATAGAAAAATGTGGAAACACTGAATGAACAACACAGTAAAGAATTAGACTGTATGAAACATAAAAATTCAAACAGATATCCAGGAGATTGAGAATTCCACTGAAAGCTGGCAAGGCCACTTGAACAAAACTGAAGATAGCCTTTCAGACCTCTAAGACAGTGGCGCAGCTAATGAAAGTGCAAGCAAAGATCTTTTGAAACTAACAAGGAACCAGGAAATAACAATGCAGCAGCTACAAGATGATGCAAAGAAAAATAATGGAAGAATAATAGGTGTCAATGAAGCACCAGAAGATAGCACAAATGACATAAAAAGACTATTTGCAGAAGTACGGAAAGTAGAAGAAAATTTTTCAAATGGGAGGAAAGAATCTGTCATCCCCACAGCTAAGTGAGGCATATAGAATTGTAAACAGAGGGCCAGTCAAATAGCTCAGTGGACTAAAGTGCCTACAAGCAGGTGCAGGGGCCAGGGGTTCAAACCCCTAGGCCTGCTGTGCTGGCCTCACCCCTAGGGCATGCTGAGACAGTGGCTGAGACTGGTCGTGGTGGCACACACCTGTAATCCTAGCTCTCGGGAGGCTGTAAACAGGTGGATCAGTATGAGTCTGATCTAGTAGTGAGACCCTGAACACTCTGTAGCCCCTTCCTGAAAATACAAAAAAAAAAAACAAAGAACTGCAAACAGCCATAATCAAAACAAACCTATATCTAGACACATAATAATCAAGATCTCAAAAATTCAGCAAAAGAATAGGTAGAATATTAAAAGCTTCTAGAGAGAAGAAACAGATCACCTACAATGGAAAGCCCATCAGAATCAAGACAGATTTCTTAACACAAACCATCAAATTAAAAAGAGCTTGGAGTGAAGTATTGCAAGTGCCAAAAGAAAATAACTTCCAATTCAGATTAACATATCTTGCAAAACTATCTCTCAAATTCAAGAATGAGATAAGATCCTTCCATGAAAATGAACAACTGAAGAAATTCGTGACCACCAAGCCAACCTTACAAAGAGCACTCACAGATATTCTAGAAAGAGGCAGAAATAACCTCAGCTTCAAGAACAACAAAAAGGAACAACTAAACAAAATAAGTAATTAAAAAGAGGGGAAAAGTACAGAACCTGTAGCAAGAAAATAACATGACAGAGATAAGCCAATATATATCTGTTATAACCATGAATGTAAAAGGCCTCAATTCACCAATCAAAAGAAAGAGACTAACCGAATGGAAAAGGAAACAAAATCCAACAATATGCTGCATACCAGAAACAAATTCAACAGGCTTGGAAAACCTCATGAGCAGGTCGTTCTGATAGTTCAGTGGACTAAAGCGCCTGCTTCAGCAGAGGGCAGCAGCTGGGGCTCAATCTCCAATGTGCCATGCCGGCCCCACCCCTGGGGTGCACTGAGACTGTGATTGAGACTGGGTATGGGGGCACACACCTGTAATCCCAGCCATTGGGAAGCTGAAAACAGGAAAATCACTAAAAGTCTGATCTGTGCAGTGAGGCCCTGTAGATCCTGTAGAACCTGTCCTAAATACAGAAGAAGAAGAAGAAGAAGAAGAAGAAGAAGAAGAAGAAGAAAAAAAAAAACCTAATGAGCAATAAAACAATTGTAGTAGAGGAGTGTCACAAAGAGTTAAATCAACTAAGCAAAAATTCAGCAAAGAAATATTAGAACTAAAGCAAGCTTGTGAAAACATTGACTTAGTAGGTCTGTATGAGTGTTTCACCCAGCAACAACATAATACACATTTTTCTCAGCCGCACATAGGATGTTCTCCAAAATAGACCATATACTAGCACACTGTGTGACCTTAAGTAAATGCAAAGAAATTCAAATTATCCTGTCAATAATATCTGAGCACAGCCCAATGAAACTGGAAATTATTGACAAAAGAAACCACAGCAACAACATTAACACATGGAAATTAAATAACAACCTCCTAAAAAAAAGCAGTGGGTCGTAGATTAAATTAAAGAAGAAATACTTAACATCAAATGAAAATGCAGATACACCTTAGCAAAATCTGTGGGATACAATGAAAGCAGTCTTAAGAAGGAAATTTATAGGGGCCGGGGAGATGGCTCAGTAGGATAAGCGCTTGACTGGCAAACGCAAGGAAGGGCAAACGCAAGGATCTGAGTTCAATCCCTGGTTCCGCCAAAAAAAAAGAAAAAGAAGAAAATTTATAGAGGTAAATTTGCACGTTAGGAAAACAAAACAAACCCAAATAAGTGATCCTATGCTGCACTTCACTCTCTTAGAAAAAGAAAAGCAAGTCAAGCCCAAAGCCCAAGAAGGCAGGAAATTATAAAGATTAGAACACAAATCAATGCTATGGAGATAAAGAAAATAGTACAAAGAATAAATGACTCAAAGTGTTGGTTCTTTGAAATAATAAATAAGCTTGATAAACCCCTAACCAACCTAATAAAAAAAGGCTATTTCATGCAATAAAGAATGAAAAGGGGAAATCACTACAGACCCTAGAGAAATTCAGGAGATCATCAATCCCTACTTCCAAATTCTTTACTCTCACAGGATGGAAAACACAGAGGAAACAGACAATTTCCTAGATACATCTCATATGCCAAGACTGAGTCAGGAAGATATACACACTGTGAATAACCCAATAATGGGAAATGAAATTGAAAATGTAATTTAAAAAAAAAAAAAACACCCTACCAACAAATAAAAGCCCAGCTCCCAATGGATTCACAGCTGAACTTTACAAGAAATTTAGAGAAGATTTAATTCCAACTTTTCACAAACTCTTCAATGAAATTGAAAGGGAACCTATTCTTCCAAACTCATTCCTAGAGGCAAGTATTACTCTCATTCCAAAACCAAAGAAAGATTCACCTAAAAAAGAGAACAATAGTCCAATCTCTCTAATGAGCACAGAGGTTCGATCCCCACAACTCAAACCAGCCAAACCAGCCCTGAAGGCATTCGGAGAAAAAAAAAATCCTTCTAATGAGCATAGACGCAAACAGAATGCAGCAAATAATTATATCAGAAGATTATACATCAAAACCAAGGAATGTGGGGATGGTTCAACATACACAAATCCATAAATGTAATACACCACATCAATAGAGCCAAAAACAGAAACAACATGATCACTTCAATAGATGAAGAAAAAGCTTTGACAAAATTAGAGTTGACAGTCTATATCTCAACCTGATAAAAGCCATCTATGAGAAATCAATGCCAACATCATACTAAATGGGAAAAAACTGAAAGCCTACACTTTAAAATCAGGAACAAGACAAGATGTCCACTGTCTCCACTCCTATTCAATATGTTTCTGGAAATGTTAACCAGAACAATTAGATAAGAGAGAGAAATAAAAGGAATAAGGGCTGGAAAAGAAAAATCTCTTTTCTTTTAATAATGAAATTATCATTGTTTGTGGATGCCATGATAATCTACATACAGGGCCCCAAAAACTCCACCAAGAATCTTGCAGATTTAGTCACCAAATTCAGTAACATAGCAATATGTAAAGTGAACACCCAAAAATCAGTAGCATTTTTGTAGGCAAACAATGCTCTGAGAGAAAAATTAGGGAAACCACACCTTTCACAATAGCATCAAAAAAATGAAATACTTAGAAATCAATCTCAAAAAGGAAGTAAAATATTTTTTCAGTGAAAATTACAATACTTTAACAAAAGAGAGTGGAGAAGATTTGAGAAAATGGAGAGATATTCCATGCTCTTGGAGGGAAAAACCAACATTGTGAAAAATGGTCATACTCCCAAAATTACTATACAGATTCAATGCAATGCTGATTAAAATACTATTGGTTTTCCTCTCAGAGCTAGAGAAAACTTTACCCAAATTCATTTAGAAGCAGAAGAGACACAGAGTATCAAAAACAATCCTGGACAACAAAGGAAAGGCAGTAGGTATCACAATCCTTGACCTGAAATTATACTATAAATCTCCTGTAATAAAATCAGCACGGTACTAGCATACAGACAAATCTTGGGATCAATGTAACACATTAGAAGATACAAACACAACTGCAAACATACTTAGCCTCTTTATTTTTGATAAAGGGGCCAAACATGTTTACTGGAAGAAAGACAGCCTCTTTAATAAATGGTGCTAGGAAAATTGGCTTTCCACAAGCTGAAGGCTAAAATTAGACCCATGTCTATCACCACAAACTAAACTACATTCAAAAGGGATCAAAGATTTAAACATTAAAATATAAACAAAATCTCTTAAAGGAAAATGTATGTAGAAATTTTAAAGACATAGGGGTAAGTAGAGAGTTCATAAACAAAAACCCAACTGTATAGGAAATACTTCAAAGAATCAACAACTAGAATCTCATCTTTTTCAAAAGTTTCAGCACTCAAAGGAGATTTCCAACAGAGAAAAAGAAAACACAAACTGGGAAAAAATTACAGACAATCGTCCCTCCAACAAAGGCCTTCTATCCAGAACATAGAAGGAATTTTTAAAAATCAGGCTCCCAAAATTCAAAGACCCAATTCAAAAATGGGCATCTGAAATGAATACACACTTCTCAGATGAAGAGATACAAATGGCTAGTAAATACGTGAAAGCATGTTCAACATTATTGGCCGTTCAAGCAATATAAATTAAAACAACTCTGCAATTCCATCTCACCCCAGAAAGAATGGCTAAATCAAGAAGTGAGCCAATAACAAATGCTGGTGGGGCTGTGCAGAAAAAGGATCCCTTCTCTACTGTTGGTGGGAGTGCAGGCTGCTACAACCACTATGGAAATCAGTGTGGAGATTCTTCAAAAAGCTAGGATTTGAGTTCCCATTCAATCGGGCTATTCGTCTAGGAATTTTTCCAGAAGAACTGAAACATCTTAATATAGTAACATATGTGCACCCATGTTTATAGCACTGCAGTTTATCATATCTAAATCTAGAAAACAATCCAAGTGCCCATCAACTGAGGAATGGAGAAAGAAGATGTGGTATTTTTGCACACCAGAATATTATTCAGTTATAAACAGGATAAATTTGAGGCTTTTATTAGTAAATGGATGCAACTAAAAACCATACTCTTAAGCAAAATAAATCAGACCCACGTGTGCAAAGATTGTATTGCCTCCCTAGTGTGAGAAGAACCTGAAAGAAAAAATAAGAAAATAAAGTATGATGGGTACAATAGATATTGGGAAAAGGGAATGAACCTGTTGAAAAGGAAGGAATTACTGAGTTGAGTAGGACAGGAGAGATAGTGAAGGAAAGAGATATATCTGTGTATGCAAATGGGATGGGTTGGACAACTGTCCCGTGGAAAAGAGCAGTTAGTGCTTAATTTGTTTGATTTCCTTTTTTCAGTTGTTTGTCCTTTTTCTCTTGTTAATTTCTTATATATTTGCTTTCTTTTTTCCTTTCTTTTTGCAATTTTGCATGCATATATCTGGTAATATGAACAACTAGTTGAAAGACCACACTGTGCTACAACAAATACTATGAAATTCTTATTTTTAAGTGAAATTCTGTACCACTTGTAATTTTTGTGTTTTTATACTCTTTTGTACTCTCTTTAAAAAATTGACAAAAATGAAATAAATGGTAAATTCTATTACAATTAATTCTAAGTAAAAGATTTGAATAAAACTGGCTTGTACAGCACTGAAGACTCCTGCAGACTCTTGGAAATGGCACAAACACAGGCTGACATTTGTTAAAAGCATGAAAAAGGTGATGGTTCATATGAAGTGAGATAAACATATAAGCACTACTGTCAGGGAATGGAAGGAGAGATCTAAAGACTTGTGGATAAGTATGTCAAGTGGATAGGACTGGTCAAACAGCTCAGAGGATTAAAGTGCCTGCAAACAGGGGCAAGGGCCAGGAGTTCAATCCCCGGGCCTGCCATGGTGGCCCTGCCCCGGGGGCACACTGAGACAGCAATGGAGACTGGGCATGGTGGTTCATATCTGCATTCCCAGCTCTTGGGAGATTGTAAACAGGAGGATCACTAGTAGTGAGACCCTGTACACCCTGTAGAACTTTCCCTAAAATATAAAAGAAACAGACTAAAATACAAAAAAAAAAGAGTTGATATACTTTAACATAAGATCAGAAAATCTGTTGGATTTCTTTGTGTGTCAGGAGGATTGAAGGACACTATTGTTGAGCAATAAAAAATATCTAGTGGGGAAGGCAACAATGTCATTAATAAGTTAGGTAGTGGCCTTTCCACACAGACCAGAGCAGAGGGTAAAATACACAGAAAAACCAATCACAATGGGCAGGCTAGGTCCTTGTTATAAGCCAGGCTCCTTGTCAGTACCTGACAAGGAGAAGGTAGGGGAGGGCAAGAAGTGTTATTTTAAAAAAATGATAGCAAAATGGTGGCTAGAGGGGGCCTGACCTGAGAAGATGGTTCATAGAAAAGCTTCAGTGGACATGAACTATATGGCAGTTACAGGACTCTGAGCTATACTATCAAGAAATCTGTTGATGATAGCTACCCTTTCAGCTTAGTTTTTCTATAAGTAAGCCCCATTTCAGGATTCAGAATCCACTGATTGAGACAGAAGCCAGGTTTCCAGGAGGAAACACCCAGTAGCACCAAGGCAAACACACCAGGAAAGACTGTCCCAGCTTCTTCCTAAAGAGGCCTAGACAATTGTCTGGGAAATGCCTAGCCTAGGAAACACCTTAGGGATTATTAACAGACTCTGAGTACTTATAACAACCTATATCTAATTACTAACAACAGAGGAATAGAAAATGCAGGCCCCATCTCTGCAGAACCCTAGGAGCTAGCTGTGATGGTTATACTTGGCTGACCCGAGAAATGCCTAGATTAGCGAAGTACACTTCTAGGTGTGTCTGGGTGCTGCAGAACCTTTGGGTCTAAATCTGCTTCCTTCTTCTCAAGCTCCTCCATGGCTCTCTGATCTCCACGTGAATGAACTGAGCAGAATTCTCTGCCACTTTCTTCTACCATGATACTTTTGCCTTGGGCCCCCCACACGCTTTGAATTGAAACCTCAATAACCATGAGTTAAAATAAACATCTCCTCTTTGAAGTTATGGATATCAGGTATTTTTCCCCAGTGGCAGACAGTTGACTAATATACCACACCACCCCAGTCCCATAGTTCCAAAGAAGTAGCCTGAACCTTTCTGTAGGACAGCATTATAACCTACCTTCTCACCCTGCTCAGTCCTGCTTCCTTTTCTTTCTTTCATGCTTCCCAGTGTTGGTGCACAGACTGAGAAACCTGTTGCTTACACTGCCCTTTTCACTCACTCACACAATCAGTCAATAGGCATTCAGAGGTCAAAACATCCCAACACCCTTCCCTTGAGGGTGGTCCTGACTAAAGAGAGGGGCTCAATCTCTCCTACTGGAGCTGAGCAGGACTGACTGACTAACTACAGTTCCCCTAGGGAACTTACTTTATCTAATGACTAGGCCAGACTGCATCATGAGTGCTACACCTGACCAGGGGAGGATAGCCTGAATACAATATAAGGAAGGGAGAGAGGCTTTCTCTCTGCTGCTGCTCCTGCTGCTGCTGCTGCTGCAGCTGCTGCTGCTGCTCCTACCTCTCCTCCCTTTGCTCTTTGCTGTTTTATGCCACCATGAACCACTGTCCTCTTTCATGTGCCGCTCTGCCTTGGAGCCAGCTGAGTACGGACTGAAATCTCCACAAACTGTGAGCTAAATAAACCTTTTCTTCCTAAATTTTGGGTGTTGGTTATTTTGTCCCAGAAATGAGAGAAAAGTAACTGAGACAGAGACAGATTCATTTACAGCAGTGGGCACTGACCTGGATTATTCCCAGAATATCAGAACCTGAAGGCTCACAGAAGGAGGATTTTATGGGGTTGTTTGCAAAGAGAGAGTAGAGAGGCAGAGTACTTGGTTATCTTTGATTGGTTCTTACAACATGCATTGTAGTGACCAACTGTGCATCTCAGTGCTCAGCTATTTCCAGGAGATAGTGATAACAGGAGCTATAACCAGAACTAGTATCTGGACAGCTAAGAGACTGGGGCACTTTCTACTACAAGATCATGTCACATTAAATATCCTAATCTCCTTTTCAGAGTTTCCCAGGTTAACAATCAACAATACTCAGAAAATCTGCAGAAGGAACAAGAATTGAGTCACTCTTTGAGCTAGGATCTTCCATTTACTATTCCTGATAACTTCACACTTTGTGCTGCCATGTGGACATCACTGACATCCACGTGCTTGCTGGTGTCTAGTGATCCTGGCTCCATTAATTTCTGGCCACAGGATAGGCCATGGCTGCAATCCTCATCTGAAGAATTCATCTCCATAGGGGGATCCTCTTCCAGAGGGTTGCAGTTCTACCCAGGTTCCCCTTGTTAACACCCCAACACATACATAGCTCTTCGCTCCTGTATTGCCACTTTGCCTCTAAAACAAATGTCTGTCATCTACTCCTGTGGCCTCGTTCACCTCGTTTCCTTATCCCTGCCCACATCGTTCTTTGCAAAGAGTCCCACATTAGCCTCTTCTTTCTGGCCCTACTTCATCTGCCATTTACTTGGTGCAACCTTTGTGCCCTCATACACAGACTGCCACTTTATTTGATATGAAGACTTAGTCAAGAACCAAGGGGCCTCTCATACTTTTACTTTGCAATTTGCTTCACTTTCCGGTACAGGTTTTCTTCACACTATCTTATTTCAGTGTTGACAGGGAGCTAGAAATAGCAACAACAGAAGGAGTTTTTTCCTCCATCCATGTATGTTTGCAATAGATGGTGAATACGTGTACTGCATCTTGACCAGTTGTATTCCTCCTATGCCCTCACTTCCTCTCTCCCTCCTTCCCCTGATCCTCTTCCCATCCCTACTGAGACCACCTATGTCTTTCTTAACAATACTCCTCATTTTGTTCTTTAAGCTTTTTATATTTTGTGTCTCATCATACAGTGTTAGATATCACATTAGAAATATCATGTGATTGGGGCCGGGGAGATGGCTCAGTGGAATAAGCATTTCCCTGGCAAGCGCAGGGCCTGAGTTCAATCCCTGGTTCCACCAAAAAAAAAAAAAAAAGAAAAGAAATATCGTGTGATATTTAACACTATATGATAGACTTATTTCATTCAGCATTATAGTCCCAAGACTCACCTATTTTCTTACCATTGATTCAAAATTATCCTTATGTGTGGCTGAATAGTATTCCATTTTGCATGTGTATACCTCATTTTCTTTGTCCACTCATCAGTGATGGGGCATGCAGGCTAGCTCCATAGGGTAGTTAGAGCAAGTTGTGCACTGTCAACATGGCAGTGTATTTGTCTCTGTACGCTGACTTTAGCGCTTCTGAGCATGTGCCCTGGAGTGATATAACAGTGTCAAATGGAATTTCTATTTTTAGCTTTGTGGGGAAATCTTCATACTGTTTTTTAAAATGACTGTGCTCATTTGCATTTCGACCTATAATGTATAAGTGTTCCTTTTTCCCCATAACCTCACTTATTTTTGGAGTCCTTAATAACGGTCATTTTCATTAGAGTAATGTGGACTCTCAGTTATGTTTAGATTTACATTTCCCTGCTTAATGTTTTTTCATGCACCGATTGGCCATTTGTGTTATGAAATGTCTATTCATGTCAGTTGCCCATTTTTTATTGGGTCTTTTATTTTTGGTGATTAGTTGTGTTAGGTTTCCATACATTCAGGTATTAAATCTCTCTTTGAGAAGTATGTGACAAAAATTTTTCCCATTCCGTAGGCTTTCTTTTTTTCTTTTTTTTTTTTGTTCTGGGTCTCACTACACAGCCCACATTTGTAGTGATCCTCCTGATTTCTGCCTCCCAAGTGCTGGGATTACAGGTGCGGGCCACCTTGCCCGGACTCCATCGCTGGCTCAGCGCAGCCAGGGGCAGAACCAGCACAGCATGCAGAGCCAGGGTTTGTCCCCTGACCTTACCTAAGCAAGTGCCTAGTCAGCTGAGCTATACTGCTGGCCCTCATTCTGTAGGCTTTTGCTTCACTTTATTTACTGTTTCCTATGCTGTGCATAAGTTTTTTAATTTAGCATGGTCACATTTCTTCATTCTTGCAATTATTTCTAGTACAACTAGGGTTTTATTTGGGAAGAAATCTTTGCCTATGCCTATATCTCTTTGAATTTAGTTAAATTTTTCTTCCAGTAAATTCAGGGTTCAAAGGATCTACAAACTGTGGTACAGTCTTCCAGGATAAATCCCAGGGGGATTTGACTGACCTTGTCAGATACAAAAGTTACATTTCTTGTTATATAGGTCTTGCTTTATGTTGTTCTTAACCATCCTGCAAAAAAGTATAAAAACGAAGTGTAAAAAGTAAAGCCATATTAATATGCTCAGCTGCAAAAGGCTCAAGTCAACAATTTCTAATATTGCCAGTCTTACAGAAAATCCACTACTACTATGGACTACCGGACTATATTGGAATATTTTGCTGAATTCATGCACCTACAATATTTAAATGACAATGGAATGCCCTTCTCTGACAAAAAAAAATCCAAAAAAAGGGGATACAAATAAATGACCATTTTGTATCTGTATACTCAAAATAGTTAGGATAGATATACAGCTGCATTCTCTTAATTCAATGAATAGAGAGATTTGTTCTTAATAGTGTTTGTGGACAGGATATCATGGCTGCATCTTGTACAATGAATAACCACTAAGACTATAATATGTGATGTGATGTATTAATTATTGAAACTGTGCTAGTAATCAGTTTTGAAACTGTCCCATTGCTATTTGTTTCTCAATAAAATTATTTTTTTTAAAAAATAGGGGATGGGGAGGTAGCTCAGTAGAATAAGTGCTTGCCTGGCAAACGCAAAGGCCTGAGTTCAATCCCCAGTTGGAGCTGGGTAGATGGCTCAGTAGAATAAGCACTTCCCTGGAAAGCGTAAGGGCCTGAGTTCAATCCCTGATTCTGCCAAAAAAGAAAAAAAGAAAAGAAAAAGAAAAATGAAAGGGGGAACAACCTGCTCAGGCCCCTTCCTGTCACTCTCTCAGACAAGAGCTTTCTTTCCCTCAATAAATATATTCTGCCTAAAAAAAAAAAATGTGACTTGGGTCACCCAAGTCACTTCTGAGTGTACTGTTATAACCAGGGGGACAAAAAAAAAAGTGACTTGAGTCACCCAAGTCACTTCTGAATGTAAGTGTGTGTACTGTCATAACCAGGGGGACATGTTCCTTAGCTTAAATATCAGATTATTGTAAAATGCTACAGAATAGATTAAAATTATTAATCACAAAAAATGAAAATAAACTCAGGGTTTCCATTTGTATATGTTTTCTTCCAGTAGATTCAGTATTTCTGTCTGCATTTTTTTCTTCCGGTGGGTTCAGTGTTAATTTGTGTATATAGGTTTTTGTTCCATTTTTATTTGATTTTAAAGCTGAGTAAGAAATATGGATCAAGAATGGTTTTCTCGGGGCTGGTGAGATGACTCAGTGGTCTAAAGCACTTACTTAAAACAAGCTTAGCAAAGCAAAGGGACCACAGTTCAATCCCCCAGCACCACATGCCAGCCAGGGCCACCCCCTGGTGGGCTGAGCTGGCCACACACACACACACACACACACACACACACACACACACACAAAGAATGGTTTTCTGCGTGTAGATAACCAGTTTTCTCAGCACCATTGTTTAAGTCTTTCCTCCAGAATATATTTTTTGGTATCTTTATCAAAACTCAGCTGGCTTCAGGTGCTCAGAGCTGTTTCCGCAGCCTCCGTTCTAGCTCACTGATTAATGTGTCCGTTTCTCTGCCACTACTGTGCTGGCTTTGCAGCATTCACTTTGTAGAATAACTAGAAGTCTGGGATCTTAATGGTCCCTGTCTTGCTCTTGTTGCCTGGGATTACCTGACTGTCCTAGGTCTCTTCTATTTCCATCTCAATCTTAGAATTATTCCTGTCCATTCTGTGACCAAAATGACAATGATTTTATGGAGGTTTCAATAAATCTATATATTTTATGGCTATGTTGATGATGTTAGCTCTGCACGTTTAAAAACAGATGTCTTTTCATTTTCTAATGTCCTTTTTTTCAGAGCAATATGGTTTTCATTATATAGTTCATTCTTTCCCTTGGGTAGGTGAATTCTGAGACATTGACTTTTTTAAGGCTGTGGTGAATAGAACCGATGTACAAGAATGATACTCACTTCTCGGTATTTGTTTTGTATCCTACCCTTTGGCTGAATCTGTTATTATTTCTAAAAGTCTTCCAGTAGTTTTTTTCGTTTCTTTATGTAAAGGATTATGTCATCTTCAAATAAGACTTTTTACTTCTTCCTTTTTACTCAAATCTATTACATTTCCTTCTCTTGTCTAAAGCTACCTTCTTTCTCTGGCTGAAGCTTCAAGTACTTTATTAAACAAGAAGTGTTTAGGGGCAGGGGAGATGGCTCAGTGGAATAAGCGCTTCCTTGGCAAGCGCAAGGGCCTGAGTTCAATTCCCGGTTCTGCAAAAAAAAAGTGCTTTTCTCTTCCTCCCATTTTAGTGCAAATGTTTATGGTATTTTCCCATTTCGTGTAGCATTAGCAGTAGGTCTGTATCATTTTAAGGTAGATCTTTCTCTACCAATTTTTGTCAATTTTTTTTATCATGAATAGATGTTGGATTATGTCAATGGCTTTTTCTGTGTCTACTGAGTTGATGTTGTGGGTTTTACCCTTACTTCTATTTGTGTGATGATTACATTCATTGATTTATGTATGTTGAACATCCTACAACCTACAGGATAGGGATAACTTAGATATAATGTGTGGTCTTCGTGAAACAATGATTTGCTGTATTCTGTTGGTAAATATACTGTTGAGGATTTTGCATTTGTGCTCATTATGAAAATTGGCTGGTACATTTTTTGTGAGGTATTTGTCTGGTGCTGGCATCAAGGTGATACTAACTTTGAAAAACAATTTTAGCAGTATTTTCTCTTTGAATTTTATGGAAGTTTGAGAAGTACTGGTATCCGTTCTTCCCTGAAGTTCTTGTAAATTCCAGCAGTAGATCCATCAAATACCAGCTTTTTTCAGTCGATAGGAATTTTTTTATTACTGCCTTAATTTCATTGCCTGTCATTGGATAGCTCAAGGTTTTTATATGTTCTGTATTGCTATGCTAACTCATATGTATCTAGGAATCTGCCTATTTCATCTAGATTTTCCAGTTTTTTTAGACAATAGCCTTTTGAAATAGTTATTATGATCCTCTGGATTTTGGCATTTTCCACTGTGACTTTGCTTTTTCATGTGTATTGCATTGATATTGGTCTTTTGTTTCTTTCTGTGGGTAAGTTTGGCTAATGGTTTTCTATATTATTATTTGTTTTGAAGAACTACCTCTTCGATTCATTGATCCTTTGTATTGTTTTTTAGTCTCAGTTTCATTAATTTTCACTATGATCATTAAAATTTCCTTCCTGGTACCAGTTTTAGATTTGTATTGCTCTTGTTATTATAGGACCTTGAGGTATATCATTAGGTCATTTATTTGAGATCCTTCTGTTTTTCTAATATGGGCATTCACAACTTTGAACTTCATTGTGTATCTTGGATAATGGTATGCTATATAGCCATTATCATTGGATTCTTCAAATGTTTTAATTTCTTTCTTCATTTCTTCTATGACCCATTGATTATCCAAGAGTGCTTTGCTTATTCTCCATATACTGCCATAATTCCTGTGGTTTATTTTGCCAATGACTCCTATTTCTAGTTTAGTATGATCTGATAATATGAATAAAATTATTTTGCTTCTCTTTTTATTTATTTAAACATGCTTCATGGCCTAGTATGTGATCTACTTTGGAAAAAGTTCCATGTGCTGTTGAGAACACTATATTTGGTTAATGGGCAGTATACATTATAAATATCAATTAAGTTCATTGGCTTGAAGATGTGGTTCAACTCCAAAATACCTTTGTTGACATTTTTGTCTACTTGATTATGTATTTGTAAATAGTAGGACGTTAAGTTTCCCCACTATTATTGTACTGATCTTTATCTGATCTTTTAGGTGCAGTAATGTTTGGTTTTTTTATGTGTACCAGTATTCAGTGCATATATACTTATTAATGTTGTGTCTTACTGTTGAACCATTCTCTTTACTAGTATGTATGGACTTCTTTATCTTTTCTGGTCAGTTTGGGCTTGAAAGGTCACTTTGCTGAAAATACAGTAGGTACTCATGCTTGCTTTTGGCTCACTGTTGTGTGGAATACAATTTTCTTTTTTAAAATGTTTAGTCTGTGAGCTTATCTGGGGGATTAGATAGGTCTCTTGTATGCACAGTTGACTGTTGTTTTTGACCCAATCTTCCAGTCTGTGTCTTTTGTTTGGAAAGCTGAGAACACTTACATTGAGCATTAATACAGAAGACTATTAAGTGATCCCTGTTATTGCATTGTTATTCGGTTGTTCCATTATTTTTCTTGTTTAGTTATTTATCTGCTTACCCATTTCAGGGTAATCTTTTCCTTATACATTTTGGTATTGTTGGCTTTGGTTTCCATGTCAGTGATATCCTTGAGTACTTTTTTATAGCACTTGTTTGGTGGTCATGAATTTCTTGAGGTGCTCTTTGTCATGGGAAATCCTAGTGCCTCCATCAGTCTTGAAAGAGAGTTTTGTAGGATGTATTAATCTTGTTTGAAAGCTAAAAATCTTTGTTGTAGTTCTCCTGGCTTTTAAAATTCATGTTGAGAAGTTTGCTATTTTAATAAGTTTATGTTTATAAGTTAGATGTGGTTTTTCTGTAGGAGCTTTTAAAAATCAGTCCTTGTGTGTGTGACTTTTAGATTTTTAAACTGTAATGCATCACAGAGAGGTTCTTTTTTGATTGGCTATTTTAGGTTTTCTATGCCCGATTTACCTGTATATTAAACTGTTTCAGTGCTTCATGTAATCTATTTCTTTCCTGTGCTGCTCATTCAAGGAATCCGTCATTTTTCTAATCTCGTTTATTTTTTTTTAATCAATGTCTTCCTTAGAAGCAGTTATAAATTCTTTTAGTGCAGTCTTTTTTTCAGATTGGGTTTCCTCCCTATGTTTCTGTAGTTGCTTCTTTATTTCAGATGCTATGAGTTCTTAGAATTCTTTTTTTATTTCAGAAAAGAATTGCGCTCTGAGTTCCTCTATATCTTTCTGCTGTTGCTTATTTATTATCGACGCTATTAATTCATGCATTTGAGCCGAGCTAGTGTCCTCTGCGCTTGTTCTGGGTGGGTATTGGGTTTCCTCCATATGTTTCTGCATTTGA
>NW_004524583.1:20831254-20833021 GCF_000260255.1 Octodon degus
CTCACCAGACCTGGGCTAGGACTGGGTCTGGGGGGTTCCCCTAAATGGTTTCAGTACTTAGGAATTTTTCTGTCATGAATTCTATGAAGATATTTTCTATATATTTTGTACTGTCTTCTAATTTTTCTTTAACTTCTGTTATTCTTTGGTTAGATGTCTTTAAGGTTCCTACCAGGTATTGGCTCCATTTGCCATGATTTCTTGTTATTTCTAAGGTATCTCTTAGTATATGCCTCCTGCATCAGTTCTATCTCTCACAGAAACTCTTTCTAATTTTTATCTTTTGAATTTCTGTTCGATGTTTTTCCATGGACTCCAATTCTTTACTATATCAGTTACTCATATTTATATCACTTTGGCTAGTCCACCCAGCTTTCTTAGAGTTCACTGACCATTTCATCAATTAATATCATTATTTGTTTATTTACAGCATCTGAACATCTTATTTGTTTTTGTTTATTTGTTTATGCTGTCTTATATTTTAGTCATTGCTTTATTCCCTCACCATTAGTGCCCACTGGATCAGCTTTGGGGAACTGAGGTTTTGGGGGAGGCATTTTGTTGCCTTGTTTTCTCATGTTCGTGTGTGTGTGTGTGTGTGTGTGTGTGTGTGTGTGTGTGTGTGTATTAAGAGAGTTGAGGATCACTTAGAGTGGAAAGAACTACTATAGAAAGCATTACAGTGGCTGCTTCCCAATAATGTCATTGGCTTTGGATGTGTTTTGGTATTTATATACTTACTCAATAAGACCAAACCCAGCTGCCATGTCACAAGAAGAGAGTTGCCACAAGTAATATCAGCATCAAAATATACAACTATGTGTTGATCATGTGAGTTAAAACTTGTTTCAACAACTTCATTCTGTTTTCAATGACTCATAAATATCGTAATATACTACTACTAACAGGTAGGCTAGGATGGATGGATTGGGTTAGGAAAAAGGAAGACAAAGGGGAAGTGGGTGGATCAGAAGGGAGGGAAAAGAAATAACAGATGAAAGAAAGGAAAATCAAGTTCCATTGCTATCAGTTTTACAACAGAAGCAGAGTGCTGCCGGAGAGGAAGTTTAAGAGGATATCTGAGGGAGCCAAAGGGATGTGGAAGGAGAGGAATACGACTGGAGATTGATGAAAACTGTGAGAAGATCAGAACAAATTTGCTACCATGTGAATAGCCAGCTTACATCTGAATCCTCTCTAGACAGTCTCAGGGCCAGTTACCCTGACTTGCCTATGAAAGGCATTAGTTACATTAAAGCACTGGTTAATTCTTAGTTTCTTTTTCACATGTACAAGCAGTTCCCATATATACTACATGCTACACGAAAGAGGGAAAGAACAGAAGGGAAGATAAAGAAAAAAGAAATACAAACAACTAGAAAAGGGAAACACAGATACACACACACACACGCACACACACACATGCACACACACACACATACACACACTTGTTTGCTCTCATTGAGAGGAACACAGTGAACAACATTTACACAAACTATAGAATGAGAGCCTTCTCCTTCATTGTAATTGGGTCAGCATAATAGATGTGTTCACCCTTATCCAGTGAAAATTGCTCCTTTTGGCTCAAGCCTAGGTGCTGAGCCAATCACTGGAAAGGTGATCATAATTAAACTAATTCAGATCTACCCTTTTCTAGAGAGGAAAACAAGATACCTGTCAGGTTCAGGGCTCTGGGAACACCAGCCAACATTAACACAGGCTGGCTAGGTGGATCCCCAGTTGGGAGAGCCATCAAAAGCACTTGTG
>NW_004524583.1:20834071-20836652 GCF_000260255.1 Octodon degus
ACTCCTTAACCCACACTCATCAGGCCTCTTGCCCGCTCTTATCTTAGAACTGCTCTGGTGACAGTCACCAGTTGTGAAGCCAATACTCTGATTTCCATTTCCTTTGACCACTAAGCACCTTTCCACACAGTATATCTCATTTGCTCATTCCACATTTCCCAGCTGTTCCTCCTACAACTTTTACCAATTCGTGGATTCTTCTGCTTACTCCTCCTCTGTAAAACTTTGGAATGTTGCATAGATACTCTCCTGGTTTCCAAAGTGTAGCCTGAGCCAGAGTCACTTGGGAAGCTTGCTAAAACATAGCAATCTCCACGCACAGAGTCTCTGGTTCAGTCAGTATGGAATGAGCTCCAAGAATCTGCATTTCCAGTGAGCTCCCAGAAATGCTGCTAGTCTGAGAATCACACCCTGAGGATCACTGTTGTACCCAACTCTTCTGCACCTTGATCTAAACATTGGATAATACTATCCAGTGGCTATCTCCCGGGCATTTCAGTATTACGCGTCCAAAGCTGACCCTGTGAACTTGTAACAGATCTGCTTCTCTTCTGTTTTAATAAACTCAGCCTCTTGCTGAAGCCAGGTATTCGGATACTATCCTTGATTACTTCCTCCCCCACATAATTAGCTACTAACTCCTGGTTTCTCCACCTGTCACGTAGCTCTTGAATCCTCTGCTTCATTTCTGCCACCATCAAAGCCTTCCACCTAGAAGATTACGTAGCTTCCCCACTCATCTCCCAGAATCCACACACCAAACCATTCTCCACATATCTGCCACACTGATCCTCCCTAAATCAAAATTTATACTATCACTCCTTATTTTAAACCTCCACTGAGTTTCTCTGTATTCTTAGATAAATTCAAAGCCCATCCTCTCCAGCTTCAGAAATGGCCAGACTCTGCTATGGTACCCCCACCCCAGACCACCCTCAGCTCCTCACAGATTCTTCCTTCCTCTTCCTGTAACTTTGACCCTAATTTCTTACCTTTTCCACCCTTCTCCTTTCACTTAGCTAACTTCTAGTCTTCCTTGGCTTCCAAAACTAGGGTTTTTTTTTTTTATTTCCATAAGAAATTTTGTATCTGTAAGAGTTCCAAACACCTGTGTTTTTCCTTCACAATGTTAGTCAACGCTACTGAAATTGAATGTCATTCCATTTACTACTGAGGGAGAAAAAGTATAGCTGTCTTGTTCTTGTGTATTCCGAAGATAGATAGCACTCAAACGCTTCTAAATCAGTGATTATACTTGGAAGCCCAAAGGAGCAAACTGCTAGCTCTGGACTGAGAGGGGCTCAAAGGATTTGTACAGGGGATGAAACCTCTGAGCTGAACTAAGTCTTGAAGAATGCACAGAAGTTTGGGGCGGGGGAAGACTGAGTAGAATTTTCTTAGAGTGAACACCCTAAAAGGGCAACAAGACGCCTTCCCTCCTTGCTCATCTGTTGTATTAATACATGCCTGTGAAACATGATGAAAATATTGGTCATGAAGTACACGCATGCATGCACACACACATCATATTTAAATCCTCTTTATTTTGCCCATCTTTTCCTTCTCCATCCATCATACACATCTTTCTATCTGCAAAAGCTCTATCCCTTTTTTGCCTGTGGGCTATATTTTTATTTTACTTTCTAAGTTATGTATATTTTAAGTTTCCTGTGTGAGAGAAACCATACAATTTTTAACCTCCAATGTCTGATTTATTTCCCTTCACATTTATAGTCTCCAGGTAGCTCCATGCATCTACAAATGACTTAAATTTAGCCTCCTTTATGACTGAGTACTATGCTGCTGTGTACATATGCCATGCTTTCTTTATCCCATTTTCTGTTGACTTGGCTATGTTGAGTTGTGCTTCTATAAACTTGAGTATGAATGTATCATGTATGTAACATGTCTTTAGCTCCTTCAAAAGATACCCAGAAGAAGTATAGCTGGCGGGTGAATGGAATTTTTAGCTTTAGTTTTTAAAGAATCTTCAGACTGATTTTCATGGAGGTTGTACTAGTTTACATTCCTGCTACCAATGTAAAAGATTTCCTTTCCCCGTAACTTCCTCAGCATTTGTTGTTTTTGAGTTCGTGATAACAGCCATTCTTTATGGAGTAAGATACAATTGTGATGTTGTTTGGATTAGCTTACTCTAATGATCAAAGATGCTGAACACGTTTTCACGTAAATATTGGCCATTTGTACTTCTAAGTGTCTATCTCAACTGTCCATTTGTGATTGGGTCTTTTATTTGGCGAGATCAATTTTTTTCAGTTCTTTATGTATTATAGTATTAGTCCTGTATCTGAGGAGTAGTTGCCAAATATTTTCCCATTCTGTCAGTTGTCTTTTGACTCCATTGATTGTTTCTTTTGATGTACAGAAGCTTTTAACTTGATATGATCCCCTTTGTTAATTGTTATGTTATTTATTGTGCAATTTGGCTTCTGCTCAGAAAGTCTTGGTCTGAGTCTAGGTCTTCAGAACCTTGGCTATTTTATCTTCCAGTAGATTAAGTGTTTGTATGTGTAGGTCTTTGATCCATTTGTATTTTTAATGCAGGCTGAGATAGAGGGGT
>NW_004524583.1:20838254-20839282 GCF_000260255.1 Octodon degus
GCAGCAGCTGTGGCACGTAGCAAGCCTCTCCCCTCCCCACATGGCATGCAGATTATCCACCTCAAGGTGGGTGTAGCACTCACACCCATAATCCCAGCACTGGATCATGAATGAATCACAAACTCTAGAAGCCTGCTCCAGTGACTGCATGAGACTTTTGGGGAACAACTAGACACAAACCATAACCTCTGTCAGAAGAAAACTGAAAAGAGTTTGTGTGTGACACTGGTAACAACACTGTTTACTATCAAAAATGAAAGTCATGTAAGTGACCAACAAAAATATTACATTTATGCCTCTACCTGAGTAACATTTGATAACGGAAAAAAGGAAGGGGAAAAATCATGTAAGTATATACACAGGAGAGTTGAGATGATTGTACTACTAATTTCTATCAGCTTTTTGAAGGTAGCAGTTAATGTTTAAAATTTTTACTATGACCAACTCTGTATGATAATATCTGTAATCAGAGCAACTACATTGAGGACAGCAATGTGTGAAATAACAACCACAGTTGAATAGCTTCATCTTGTTATTTTAAATATGTATCATCCCTAATGTCTTTTTTATTTTTTTTCAGAACCGGGGATTGAACTCAGGCCCTTGCACTTGCCAGGCAAGCTCCTATTCTACTCAACTATCTCCCCAGCCTCCCCTAATGTCTTATCTATTGTTTTTATACTCTCTTTAAAATAAATTAAAGAATAAAAAGGACAACGAACAAAGAAAACCTTGAGTTTTATTGAAAGGAAGTGTTAGCATTTAATTGTTTGATCAATCTTGCATGCCCATATCTGGCAATATAAGCAACAAATTCAATGATAACTATGTAATATAACCACCATTGTAAATTTGCTATTCTAGTTTTGAAATGCTGTACTTTTTTTTTTTCTCCAAATGCCTTCAGGGCAGGTCTGGCTGGCTTGAGTTGTGGGGATCGAAACACAGCAACCTGAGCCTGACTGCTTTGTTGAAGCAGCCACTTAAAGAACAGAGCTAAGGAGCAGGTCCCCTCTGTACTATTTTAA
>NW_004524583.1:20839382-20847260 GCF_000260255.1 Octodon degus
ATCACTTCCTTATTTTAAACCTCCACTGAGTTTCTCTGTATTCTTAGATAAATTCAAAGCCCATCCTCTCCAGCTTCAGAAATGGCCAGACTCTGCTATGGTACCCCCACCCCAGACCACCCTCAGCTCCTCACAGATTCTTCCTTCCTCTTCCTGTAACTTTGACCCTAATTTCTTACCTTTTCCACCCTTCTCCTTTCACTTAGCTAACTTCTAGTCTTCCTTGGCTTCCAAAACTAGGGTTTTTTTTTTTTATTTCCATAAGAAATTTTGTATCTGTAAGAGTTCCAAACACCTGTGTTTTTCCTTCACAATGTTAGTCAACGCTACTGAAATTGAATGTCATTCCATTTACTACTGAGGGAGAAAAAGTATAGCTGTCTTGTTCTTGTGTATTCCGAAGATAGATAGCACTCAAACGCTTCTAAATCAGTGATTATACTTGGAAGCCCAAAGGAGCAAACTGCTAGCTCTGGACTGAGAGGGGCTCAAAGGATTTGTACAGGGGATGAAACCTCTGAGCTGAACTAAGTCTTGAAGAATGCACAGAAGTTTGGGGCGGGGGAAGACTGAGTAGAATTTTCTTAGAGTGAACACCCTAAAAGGGCAACAAGACGCCTTCCCTCCTTGCTCATCTGTTGTATTAATACATGCCTGTGAAACATGATGAAAATATTGGTCATGAAGTACACGCATGCATGCACACACACATCATATTTAAATCCTCTTTATTTTGCCCATCTTTTCCTTCTCCATCCATCATACACATCTTTCTATCTGCAAAAGCTCTATCCCTTTTTTGCCTGTGGGCTATATTTTTATTTTACTTTCTAAGTTATGTATATTTTAAGTTTCCTGTGTGAGAGAAACCATACAATTTTTAACCTCCAATGTCTGATTTATTTCCCTTCACATTTATAGTCTCCAGGTAGCTCCATGCATCTACAAATGACTTAAATTTAGCCTCCTTTATGACTGAGTACTATGCTGCTGTGTACATATGCCATGCTTTCTTTATCCCATTTTCTGTTGACTTGGCTATGTTGAGTTGTGCTTCTATAAACTTGAGTATGAATGTATCATGTATGTAACATGTCTTTAGCTCCTTCAAAAGATACCCAGAAGAAGTATAGCTGGCGGGTGAATGGAATTTTTAGCTTTAGTTTTTAAAGAATCTTCAGACTGATTTTCATGGAGGTTGTACTAGTTTACATTCCTGCTACCAATGTAAAAGATTTCCTTTCCCCGTAACTTCCTCAGCATTTGTTGTTTTTGAGTTCGTGATAACAGCCATTCTTTATGGAGTAAGATACAATTGTGATGTTGTTTGGATTAGCTTACTCTAATGATCAAAGATGCTGAACACGTTTTCACGTAAATATTGGCCATTTGTACTTCTAAGTGTCTATCTCAACTGTCCATTTGTGATTGGGTCTTTTATTTGGCGAGATCAATTTTTTTCAGTTCTTTATGTATTATAGTATTAGTCCTGTATCTGAGGAGTAGTTGCCAAATATTTTCCCATTCTGTCAGTTGTCTTTTGACTCCATTGATTGTTTCTTTTGATGTACAGAAGCTTTTAACTTGATATGATCCCCTTTGTTAATTGTTATGTTATTTATTGTGCAATTTGGCTTCTGCTCAGAAAGTCTTGGTCTGAGTCTAGGTCTTCAGAACCTTGGCTATTTTATCTTCCAGTAGATTAAGTGTTTGTATGTGTAGGTCTTTGATCCATTTGTATTTTTAATGCAGGCTGAGATAGAGGGGTGTAGCTTGATCTAATCATGTGGACAACCATGTAGCAGTATCAGTAGCATTTATTAAAACTGTCTTTTCTCCAACACATGTTTGTGGGTCCTTTGTCAAAGATCAGACAGCTAAGGCGTCTCGGGTTGTCTCCGCATCCTCTGTCTGTTCCACTGATCTACACCTCTGCTTTTGTGCAAGCACCACACTTTATTATCACTGTAACTTTATAAGTTGAAAGCCAAGATTGTGATGCCTCTTTTTAGATTAATGTTATCGAGAAAGAAGTAGCAATGAGACAGTTTCAAAACAGGTTAGTAGGACAGTTACAATAACTAATACATTGCATACTGTTGTCTTTGTAGTAGTTATTCATAGTACAACATGCAGACATGATATCTTGTCTAAACACTACTAGTTCAAAACTTTTTTTTAAATGATGTCTCTTTGCTTTTTGTTAAGTTTTTATTAGTTCATGCTTGCAGTGCATAATAATTGCACTCATCCTGGGCAGTTGGTTGATGCACACAGCAACCTTAACTCCCTACACGGCTCCTTCCCCTCCCCTCTCCCTTCTCCTCTATCCCACCTCCCCCACTGAGCAGGACTCAGGCTTTCCTGGAAAGTTACCCTCCACCCAGCAACTCTGGCAAGCCATACCAACAGTCCTGCCCGCAGAACAGTGAAAGTGTTCCTATCTAGGAAGTACTCTGAGACTGGAAAAAAAAACAAAAACAAAAACAAAAACACCAAAAAACCTGTAGAGACCAAGCTGGGAACAAGAATGGAAATTAAGAGTAGCCCACTGCCAAGCTTACCTGGGAAATGGAGAGGTAATGCGCTAGGCGACGGCTGAGACTCAAGCATCACAGACGGAAATTTATCCTTTCCCGTTGCAGAACCTGGACGTTCGCTACATCCTCGCAACATCAGCCCCCTTTCTAAGGAGCATGGCATCAAGAACCAAACCAACGTAGGAATTATTGAGTTGTGGTCTGAAACTAATAAGGTTTTATAAACACAAGCTATCTCTTTTCTAAGTTCTAGTAAATCTACAATAACAAAAACTCCATTCTTTGCTTAGCAAACAGGCTTTTAACACGGTGAAATGTTGCCATCTAGAGGCCAATAGCTTGTACTGCAGCAAGTCACCCCTAAACTTGATCACACAATCCTAGCATCACACAGGTCCAGAAGCAATGTGGAGGAACGTGAGAAGCTTTAGCACTTTTGGTCCCCTCTGAGCTAACAATGTTCCCTTTCAGACATGTCGCCAAAGGAATTTATTCTCCAACGGGAGTCTAAAATCATCAGAAGGGCCGGCCAAATGGCTCAGCGGATTAAAGCCCCTGCAAGCAGGGTCAGGGGTCAGGGGTTCAATCCCCAGGCTTGCTGTGCAAGCCCCACCCCTGGGGCATTCTGAGACAGCAATTGAGAGTGGGCATAGTGGCATGCGCCTGTAATCCCAGCTCTTGGGAGGTTGTAAACAGACGGGTCACTATGAGTCCGATCTAGTAGTGAGACCCTGAACATCCTGTAGACCCCTAAAAAACAAAAACAAAAAAAGAGCATCAGGAATCATTAGATACAACAGGTCTCTAAATTCTAGTTTGTGAAATAATGGCATCGAGACTAAGTAACAGATGCATAGAATGATTTACATATTTCTTGTCAAAAGGAAGTTGATTTTAGGGAAAAAAAAAAAAAAAGAAGAAGAAGAAGAAGAAGAAGAAGAAGAATGACCAACAATTGGGATTTGTTAAATAAATTGTAGACCTTTTACAATCAATAAAAATAATACTATAGAAAAATATTTAATGGCTTAAAATATTTTCACAATATACATAAGTATTTGTATATGCAAATAGTGGGGGGGACATGTGTGTAAAACGTAGGTTTACAAAAAAGAAACAAAACAGTCTATTCAGTATCACTCTCCTTTGCAGAGGAAGAGAGAACATTATCTACAGCAAAATGCACATTATTTTTTTCTCTCCTTTTCAAATTTTCTATGACTATCAATATCACCACTGAGTTACTGGTGTTTTTCTGGTAGAAACAACAGCAGTAATATGCCAGAATTTATAAGTTTATAAAAGTTTCACTCTCAGAGCACTTAGCCACACCCAAAATGATACTTTAGTGGGGAGAATTTGATTTTGATAGTCAGTGAGAACATCCACATACCCGGGCACGCACAAATACACCCCTGTATTCATGGGTCTGCATGATACACACAGATGTCTACACCCAAGGCACACTTACACCATATACCTATATGTACATACGCACATGTATGCACACACCCACGTGAGCACATGTGCACACACACACACACCAAAGCAGTTCCAGATCCTCACATAGTGACAAGACAGGCCGAGACCCCAGTGGTTACAGCAGGAAAGGGCTCTGTCTCAGCCTGGGCAGTTGCTCCAGATGCAGTTCTTTCAAGACCTGGGAATGGTTGATACAGCCAAGCCTCCCGGTGGCCGCATTTCTGACTCCTGCAGGCAACCTCCCAGCAGTGTGCTCCTGCCGGTTTTTTCCCGGTTGCACAGACCTCTCGCCCCTTCCAAGTCCATGAGAACTCTCTCCTTCATACAGCTATTTGAAAACTTGTCCACCGTTTTAGGCCACCGAATATCTGCAGTGGAGGCATGTTTTCCTTCTCTATGCAGACATGATGGCTTGTGGACAGCTAGAGGAAACTGCTGTGGTAGTCCCAGACCTGTGGTGCTGACATGCACCACCAGCAGCCATGCCACACCACCCAGAGGGACTGGCTTGTGACAAGGAGGCCTTTCCCACATCACACCAGAGTATATGCCAGAGGCGCGTGGAGCCAAGGCATGGGTTTGTTATGGTTTATGTACAGGTGTCTCCCCAAAGCCTCATGCAGTCATGGGGCGGCTTCTGGAGTTTGTGATTGATTACTGTGGGTGTGGGTGCTGCACAGGCCCTGGGGCAGGCAATTTGCATTATAATGTAAGGAGGGGAGAGAGGCTGGCCAGCTGCCTGAGCTGCTGCCACCCCTTTGCTCTCTGCTCTTTTTTTTTTTTTTTTCCATAATTTTATTGAGAAATAAACAGCAATGAGACAGTTTCAAATCAAATTGGTAGGACAGTTCCAATAATTAACACATTGCATACTGCCTTCCTAGTGGTTGTTTGTTGTACAAGATACAGAAATGATAACCTATTTCCAAACACTATTAGAACAAATCCCTCTATTGCTTGAATTAAGAGAATGTAGCTGTATATCTATCCTAACCATTTTGAATACACAGATGCAAAATGGACACTGATCTGTATCCCCTTTTTTTGTTTAGTGCTCTCTGCCCTTTGCTTCCACAGTGAAAGGCTGCTCTCTGCCATGTGCCAGGCTGCCTTGGAGCCAGCTGAGTATAGACTGAAACCTCCCGTAATTGTGAGCTAAATAAACCTTTCCTTCCCTTATTTTGAGTGTCGGATATTTGTTCCAGCAACAAGAGAAGAGTAACTAAGACAGGGTTGGGTTACACCAGGCCTAAAATCTTGCAGTGGGCGAAGGAAGTAGAATTTGTTAAATTCTTGTTCCCCTTTATTCTTCTCATTGGAAGTCTTGCCCCTTTAGAGAGTATTGTTGTAATCTTTATTACATTTAGTGACATTCCAAATTTACTTTTGAATTCAGAAGTTTGTCAGTCTTCTTTTCATTGACCTGGAATTACTTAACTCATCACCCTGCAACTCAATGTCTAATGAACCTCGACCTTTGCTTTTCTATGGTAGTACATGCCAGGAAATGTTGCTCTCAACTCCCAGCAAAACCAGCACCTAGAATACGCAGCTAAGCTGTCTAATGCTGACTGATGTGACTGGAGGTTGAATTCCTGGCACCCAAGAGAAGATAAAAGTGAGAAAGGATGGCCCCTGGTAGCCCAAACTTTGCCAAGAGCAGAGGCTGCAATAAAGATCAGGTTACTGGTCAAGTTGCCACTTCTTTAAGTGGAATAGAGGCAGTAGGGTATGGAGAGCCCTTCCTGGTTTCCATGTCAGCCTGGGAAGTTAATGTTTATAGTACCACAGATAAGTGATTGGATTACCACCAAGTTAATTCCAATCTAACATATCCAGTGTAACCATGACAAGAAGAAAGACACTAAGGAATATTTGTAGTTTGGGGGAGCCAAGGGGTCCTAAGTCCGGCCATGATGATGGCTATCTGGAACAAAGGCCTCAACCCAAAGCTGAACCAAGGTTTTATACATTTATGAAGCAAGGAGTGGCTTGAGGACCAGTGACTGAGTAGGTGAGTGCTGTGAGCTGGGCTAGGTAGGAAGCCTGCATTCACCTCTGCAATATGCAAAGAGAAGGATATGCAGATAGTAATCAGCATTACACAACTGAGATAGTATCTAATGTTTTGGGGGCCAGTGCTTCAGCTCTGATGTGTAGTCTTTCAAGCCCCAGGAAGTCATAGCCTCTCTCTCAAGGCTGATCTCAGCCAACAGCGTGGAGCATGGGCTTTTTGTGTGTCCATCTTGACCCGGTTCACACTAGAGAGCAGCAAGGGGCTTTGGAGAAAAGACTCCTGCCCTCCTCAAAGTGTACCACCAGCACCTTGACTAGACCTATACGCTTTGCATAACTCCAGTTGAAGGGATAAGGAAAAGTCCTAGCCAACTCTGTACCTATCAAAACATGGAAATAGGGTTGGGCTCAGCCAAATTGAAGACAACTGCACCTTTTTTTTAAGGAGAATCACCCAGGTGGTCCTCCATGGTAAGGAATATTTTAAAGGCTTTTTAAATCTTTAAATATTTTGTAAAGATAATGTTAAAAGGTCACAGTATCTGCCACTGCTATAATGTCACAGTCATCAAAAATTGCACATCAAATCGACACACATTAATTAACTGGCCCTACTTGTTTATTTAACAATATGTATTAGACGCTTACCTCCAACAAGGCTTTCCGCTTGGCACTGAAGGACAGAACAGACATTATCCCTGGGGTCATGATGTGTATGGTTAGTAAGGGAAATGGCCTACTGAAGGAGTGATCATAGGTACAATATACCTGATGCCAGGACCTTGCTCTTGTAACAGGATTTATACCTGGTGGCTCATCCAGGCAGCCATGAACTTTGGTTTGAGCTTACAGAGACATCCTGCTGGGATACACGCTGGGAACAGGAACTACAGGAAGAAAGCCTGCATCAAGACAGAGAGAAAAACTGGCACCCAGGGGGCTTTTGCTATCCCATTGCTTTTCCATGAAACCAGCTATAATTCTGGAACTTTGTTGTCTCTTCTGCCAGTATTCTCCCAGGTTAGGTGGTGTTTCTGCTTCTGTCGCCTGAAAATGTCCACATTATTGGATGAAGCAGGATTATTATATTTCATCTTTCCCTTTAAATAAATACTCCCAACTTAAAGGAAGGAAGATTCAGTTTAGCCTATGGTTTGGGAAAACTCAGTCTATAGTAACTGGCTCCCAAGCAAAAGCTTCATGATAGAAGATAGAGCAACATTTTTAGTTCTTGGCTGCTAGGAAGCAGAGCAAGGGAACATTATTAGCAAGAAAGGGGCCAGGGCCCAGATATGGACCCCAGGGCCATACTTTCAAGACCCACACAGGCACACCGAGGAGGGGCTGCACCAATCCTGGGTGCGGAAGCCCCACTCTAACTGCTACACATACCACAAGGACATAACGGTCACCACACAGGGCTTCCCTGAAGAAATGTCCTGTAAACAGTGATGCCTAGACATTCCCCAGACTGCAGGGACAAATGATCCCCAAAGAGGAATTGTCACACAAAGAGATTTATAAGCAAAAAGAGCAAAAATAGGGAGATGTTATTTGTCACATGTTAAGTAGTACAGGCAGCTGTGGTTATTACTTGTCACATGTTATGCACTGCTTGTGTGGCTATTGTTTAACCCCATTGCTATTAAGAAGTAATCACTGTGCGAGTCCCTCACTGTCAGATGAAAAACTGATACAAAACCCCATCCTGCTTAATGAGAAGTCATGAAGACGGGTAGTAAATAAGGAGAAGAAAAGGCAAACAGAAATCAGACGCAATCAGACAAGCACTTATTCCGCTGAGCTATCTCCCTGGTCCCTTAATAAATGAATTTTTAAA
>NW_004524583.1:20855966-20865113 GCF_000260255.1 Octodon degus
GAGCTAAGGAGCAGGTCCCCTCTGTACTATTTTAATTGTGCTATGTTGCTTTGTTTTGTCTTAGCAGTCTTATTTGGGTTTTTTTCCCCCTCTTTGAAATTAAAAAAAAAAAATTGATACCAAATGATGTTTCTCAGAAGTCAGTAAAAACATATGCTTGATATAATGAGAAGTGAAGAAATAGATGCAAAGAGATAGATAGATAGATAGATAGATAGATAGATAGATAGATAGATGATAGATAGATATAAATAGATAGATATAGATATAGATATGCCTTCTAGTGGGGAGCGCTATGATCATTGCATCTTTTCTGTTGAGTCACCTTTTAATTTGTAGGAATAAATGAGAAATTGACTAACTGTATTTCTCAGTAAGCCCAACCGTAACTTTTCCAGCATGATCAAGCCAATCAGCTCCGTTTCCCTGATGTTCACCAGGCAGCTGCCATGACTGCCTACATCTGGAGCCCTGTGAGCTCAGTGCCGACCCACCTCTGGGCTGGGCTCCACACTGCTCTGCTGAGCAGCTACTGATATCAACTTGATTTCTTATATCACTGTGATCACATATAGCACTATATTTAAAATATAATTTATTTCCCATACTCATTTGTTCTCTTCTCTGAATTGTAGGTGATATATATGTTACCAAGAAATTCCACTACTTATAGAAAGAAATAAAAGTTAGAAAAATCTTATTTTTAACTACATCTTGTTTCTCCTAGAATATCAAAAAGATAATTCACATGGCAAAGACCTTAGAAGTCTGGTCCGTAGCTAAGAAATTAGGCATTTTTCTGTTAAGAAGCAAAAACATTTCAAGAATGGAAAACTAAACAGGTAGGCAGGCAATCCATTTCTATGATCTATAAGGAGTCGCTAGCAAAAAATTTGCCCCTTTATGTCACTTCAGTGGACGTTTCCTTATATCCTGGAAAGTGAGAAGGGAATAGTCAAGTTGGGGCTACATTTTGTAAAGACGGAAGTTTTTATTTGCTAGAGGAAAAAGCTATGGGTTCCACCATTACTGCTTTTTTATTTTATTTTTTTATGTATTTGGTGCAGGGTCTCACTACACAGTTTGGACTCATAGTGATCCTCCTGTTTTCAACCTCCCCAGCTCTGGGATTATAGACGTGTGCCACCATGCCTGGTTTCAGCTGCCAGCTCAGTGTACCTGGGGGTGAGACCAGCGTGCCTGTGTTACAGGAGATCGAAATACTGCTTTATTTTTAATCACAAGAGGCCTCCCAGTCTGTTTCAGCTGCCAGCATGAGAACAATGTCCAAAACCCCGCACGTAAAGATTCCTAAAGTCAGGACTGACCAAATAGCTCAGCAGATTAAAGTGCCTGCACAGGCAGAGGCAGTGGAAGGGTTCCATCCCCGGCCTGCCCTGATGACCCCACCCCCAGGACACGCTGAAGTATTGATTGAGACTGGGCATGGTGCTTGGGAGGCTGAATACAGGTGGATCACTATGAGTCCGATCTGTGTAGTGAGATCCTGTAGACACTGTACTATAATACAAAAAAAAAAAAAAAAAAAAAGCCTAAAGCCACTAAGGGGAAGTTCTACAGCATTCCTGCTCATGTTGAAAGGAATAAGATCAAGTATGCCTCTTTATGTCTTGAATCTTGATGCCTCCAAAGACTCACATGGGTCATTGGTGGGGTTTCTCAGGGGTGGCTGGATCGAGGGTGTGTGACATTGGAATTAAATGCGTGATACTGAGATTAGGGGTATGATGCTAGGATTAAGGGTGCTCCTCCCTGAGTGTGTGTGGCACTGCCCAAATGGCAGGTAGCCTGACGAAACATGAAGGCAGGCTTGGTTACTGCCTGCTGCTGCTTGCTGCTTGGCTGCCTCCTGCCTGCTTGCCATGTACTATTTCTCCTCTGTGATGCCCCTCTGCCCTGGCACTCTTCCTTGGAGACAGCTGGCTGTGAACTGAGACCTCTACAGACCGTGAACCAAACAAACCTTTCTTCCTTTAGCTTTGGCAGGTGAGAACTTTGTCTGGGCAAGAAGAAAAGCAACCGAGACAAGAGGAGAGGTGTATTTGGGCTGTAGGCTTCACCACTTAATCAGCCGACTACAAATCAGAAACAGCGTGGCAGAAAGGTCCAGCAGAGGCCAGTGGCTCTTGCCATGGTGGCCAGGAAGTAGAGAAAAGGGAAGAGCCATGGAGACATGGGGACAGAGAGTCCCTTCTGGGTCCCACCCCAAGGACCTGCGTCTCAGCAGGTCCATCTCCTAACACATGTAGCTGTGGGTTAATCAGTGACTTATTCCACTGATTATAGTGACCTCATGATCCAATGAGCTCTTACACACAGTAGAATTTGGGATAACATCTTAGATCTAAACCACAGCAGTGTTCTAGGATAGAAGGAAAGCATATTCCACCCTTTCTCAAGGCAGTAAATGGATAAGAAGAAAGAAGGCGGCAAAGACAAATGCAAGAGAGCAAAGAGGGTGCTTTCGGCGACTTGGCTGGAGGGAGGGTCGTTCCTTGCACTGATCTGAGACAGACACAAAGCTAGGAAATGTTTGCCCCACAGCTGCCTGCCTGGGACTCTTCCGAGACCCTTGAATAATACCTGTCTACTGATACTTTATAAGAACAGAAATTTGTTCACAGTTCTGAAGGAGGGAAAGTACAAAACCAAAATGTGGGCAGCTTCAGCCCTGGGTTCCCAGACGGTGCCTTGCGTTTGTGCCTGTCCTCCTCCTAAAAGAGGGACATTGTGTGTTCTCAGATGGCAGAAGAATGGAAGGGAAAGAACATGATGCTGTAAACCCTTTTTTACAGGAGCATTAATCCATCCAGGAGCTTGGGGTCTTCATGACCTGAGCTTGTCCCATCAGGGCCACAGTTGGGATTAAGCTCCCAGTGCATGATTTTGAAGGCGTCACATTCAAACTGTGGCTCCCTTCTCCCTTCTTCAAAGGTCAGGATCCTCATAAATTGACCCGCTGGGTCTCCCCTAGGGTGGGTGAGCTAACAAATAGGTAAACTCTTCCATCTGAACACACAGGCCCTGATGGCCATCAACTGATAAAGGCAAAGCATTTTTTAGTTACAACTTGTTCCATATTTTGAGGAAATCTCCCTATAAAGTTTCTGTGCGTGTCCAGCCACAGCAGGAGCTCCCCTTCATCCCTTAGCTCATTATTTTTGCCTTCTAACATCCTTCATTCTGGAGTCACATCACTCCCATTTACTCTCTGTGATTTGAGAAATATTGTCCTTTACTCAACTTCCTTTTTCTGTATCCCAACCCACTCACTAAAATCTAACATTCTTCTGGCCTTCTCCCAGTCTTGGTACCATTCTACATTGTTCCTTCTTTCAAATAATAGCAATCCATATCAATTCTATGTTGCTTTCTCTGCAAAACTTAGCTAAGCAGTTCACTGGCTCTTCTCCAAACATCCCTTTTGCAGTGACCCATTCTTCATACTACGGTCAGAAGAAGCATTCTTTAAAACACTCACTTTTATTCTGTCTGTGTCTTGCTCCAGTGGCTCCCTGCCATCTGCCGCCTCCAGCTTAACCTTCGTCTTGTCTTCAAGCACCTTCAAAATCTTCCAAAGTTAATTTCCTATCTCTCCTTAAAGCAATGATCTTTGAACTCCCTGTTGCGTGTCAGAACCAGTACATGCACACAACTGGAATTCTTTACTGTTGGAATCCTGTTTTTTGCACACATAGCACCACCTTATCCTTTAGATAATACTCTAAAGCCCAGTTCTAATCTCATCTTTGAAATGTACTTGCTGGCTTCATGCACGGTGTTACTAATACAGCATTCTTTACAAAGCATTGAGAGTATCCATCTTCCCCAGGTAGATGATGAAATCCTCGAGCACGACGTCTCCCTTGTCCCACGTCTGCCCCATGGAAAGATTATAATTAGGAACTAGTACTTACGTAGCAGTACTAGTCGGGGTCTTTGTGACCTGAGCATGTCCCACTAGTTGTCAGACATCTGAGGACTTTGCATATATTAATCTCCCACAATTCTGTGAAGCAGGTACTGTCATTCTCATTTTACATATAAAGAAACAGTGATTAAGTAACTTCCCCATTTTATTTATTTATTCACTTTTGTATTTTAGTAGAGGGTCTATAGGGTTTACAAGGTCTCACTACACAGATCGGACTCATAGTGATCCTCCTATTTTCAGCCTCCCACGCTCTGGGATTACAGGCGCACACCACCACGCCCAATCTCAGTCATGGTCTCAGCACAACACACTGGGGATTGAACCCCGGTCCCTGCGCCTGCCTAAGCAGGTGCTTTAGTCTGAGCTATCTGGCCAGCCCACTTCCCCATTTTATAGTTACTAAATGGCAAAGCAGAGACTGAAACCAGAGCTCCTTCATGGCACTGATAAATATATCAAGGATCAAGGGAAAAGGTGGCAGCATCTAACCCCTGTACCCAGCCTTCCTGCACCCCTGCTCCTGCCCTGTGGACTGCTTTCCCTGTCACTGGTATTCTCACGCTCTAGGCTGGGATTCTGGATACCAAATGCTGCAAACTCCTCTCCCTGACTCTAGGCCCACTGAGAGGAGATGTGGACTCTCTTATTTTTTGTAAAAAAAAATGGTTTTAATTGGAAAGTTGGAGAAAAGAGAAGAAAGTACTTCAATGGGTAGCTAGAGAAGGGGACACTGTGATGTAAGAGTTCAAAGCAGCCTAACTGAAAAGGCAGGAGGCAGCTTTCATTGATTTGCTGGTCGGCTGAGGGCTGCTGGGTCACTACCTGAGTCCTACTGTCAGACCTCTGGAACCTTTATGGCTGAGGGATGACTTTGCTCCAGGGTGGGGGGGGGGGGAACTGTCTCTGTCTGTAGAGTCTCAGTCATGTGAGGCTCCACATTTCCTAGAGTCCAAGCACTCATGGGATCTGGATAGCGGTTATGGGGGTGTAGTCCATGGCTCTCCCACCTCTGCTGATGGATGACACTACATGGAGCTGCTGCCTGGCTTCCTGGGCTCCTCCTGTCCTTCCATGCAGAGTAGCCTCCAAACTTTCCTCTCTACCCTTTGTCTTTCATTTTCTTTTCTCCTCAGCTACCATGTATTGTGTGTTGTGTTATGACCTCATATAAGTTACCAAGTAACTATTCCCTTGGAAAGCTGCCCTTGTGGCATATGCGTGCATGTGCACACGTAGATCATTCAGGTCTATGCATAGCTGTTTCTTAGATCCCATCACTCTCCCGACCCATAGCACTCTATTTTATTTTTTATTTATTTTTTTTAGCACCCTATTTTAATATCTGTGGATTCATAAGATTTAGTGTTTGGTCAAATAATATTCTCTCCTCACTTTCTTTTTCAAAATTTTATTTTCCACATCCATACGAAAGACATTAAATTATAATGTTGAATTTTTAATTATATAGGTCTTGCTTTAACTTGGTCTTAACCATCCAGCAGAAAAATATAACCATGAGATATAAAAAGCAATGCCATATTAATATGCTGAGCTGTAAATGGCCCAAGTCAACAACTTTTGACAACTGCCAGTTCTGCTGACATCCTACTGCTATTATGGACTACTGGACTAAATTGGGTTATTTTTCTGAATTCAAGTACCTACAATATTTGAACTGGCATCAAGTGTGAAAAGGTCCTTTAAAGTCTTCTCCAAATACAACTTTTCTAATAGCAAGGGAACACCTATGTCTGACAACACAAGACAAAAAAAGGAGGATATAAATGAAGGACCATTTTGTAGTGGAAAAAATATATATGTATATACAAAATAGTTAGGATAGATATACAGCTACTTTCTCTTAGTTCAGTGAGAAGAAAGATTTGCACTAATATTGTTTAGACAAGATATCATGTCCGCATCTTGTACTATGAATAGCTACTATGAAGACAACAATATGCATTGTATTAATTACTGTAACTGTCCTACTAACCTGTTTTGAACTAACCTGTTCATTGCTATTTCTTTCTCATTAAAATTAATAAAAAATTTTTAAAATTATGATGTTGAAAGTTTCCTAAAAGTAGCTTTTCCATTTGAGTTTCATTAAATATCTAAATTAATGTGGGAAAAAATCATGTATTTATCATGATCATGCCTAAAAGCATGGTTCATCTCTCTTAACAGTACAATAGGTTTTGCAGCTGCGGAGGGTTTGGCGAGATGCCTCACACTATTTTGCTGGTGCAGCCTACCAAGAGGCCAGAAGGCAGAACTTACGCTGGCTATGAATCTGTTAATGAATGCATGGAAGGCGTTTGTAAAAGGTCTGAAGAACATCTTAAGAGAACGAACCCCAACAGCCCCTCTATCACATAGGATATCAGTCAGTTGTCTGATTTTATTGACGATCTGACAGACCTCAGTTGCCTTGTTCACTGAGCTGATACCCAGACACACCAGTCTTATAACAAAGATTGGATCAAAGAGAAGCTCTACGTGCTCCTTCGTCGGCAGGCGCAACAGGCTGGCAAATAACTGAGTTGGAAACAGCAGGGGCTGGGGCGGGCCTGGAGCGCAGGCGTGTGCAGTGCACTGCACTGCCGTGGAGTGCTGTCTTGTGAGCCTCTTTCCACTTGTTTCACTCTAGCCAGGACTGAATGTGTTAGATGAAATGTGAGGTGCGAGGATCTTCTCAATCCAAAACCCCCGTTGAGCCCTTTTTCTTTTTCTTCTTTCATTTTACTTAAACATTTTTATGATGATTCAGACAGAAACTGTTCCTTCTTGATGTTGGTTCCAGTCCTTCAGATTGTTCCTATCTGCTTTATAACATACACTGTACTAATCTTTTAAGATGGGGTAGGGGATGATGACAAAGTTTAGTTATGTCCTCAAGAAAAAGTCTTCATGAAAAATAAATGTTTTTAGTTTAAAAAAGTACAATAAATCCATGATATAGTATATACTTGATAACTGTTATCTTGTCACCCTATATAGTTGCCCTTTCATTGCTATTCTAAGTGGCTTCTTTATTAAGTGTTTTTTTGGTAGCAATAGTTACTTGTTAATAGCAAAGTTTTTCCATCTAATTTTTTTAAATGTATTTGGTTGTTGCAGGGTCTCACTATGCAGCTTGAACTTGTGGTGATCCTCCTGCTTTCAGCCTCCCCAGCTCTAGGATTACAGGTGTGTGTCACTACGCCTGGACTCAGTGTCCAGCTCAGCCTGCCCTGGGGGCAGGGCTCATGCAGTATGTGGTGCCAGGGATGGAACTGTAGTCCCAGTGCTTGCCTAAGCAGGCACTTTAGTCCACTGAGCTATCTCTCCAGCCCCTCCCCCTCTACTTTTTATTTACACACTTCATCCTTATTACTTTTATGAACTTCTTGTATTGTATCTGTACAAAAAAAATGTCAACTAAAATAATGCCTGGGGCTGGAGAGATGGCTCAGTGGTCTAAAGCACCTACTTAGAACAAGCTTGGCAAAGCACAGGGACTGCGGTTCAATCCCCCAGGGCCACACACACACACACACACACACACACACACACACACAATAAATGTTAAAATAAAAAAAAATAAAATAATGCCTATTTTTCCTGTACTCATAACCTAGAAATTTCACAGCAACATTAAATAAAAGTGGTCAGTCAGTAGTTGGCACATGCAGTGCATTCCTAGTAAAAGTGTTTCTGATATTTCATTATTAAGTACATAATATAGGATTTGAGACATAGAATGATGTTCATTGTTATTTTTTAAAGTGTCTTAGACTTCTAGTTTACTGAGAAATGGGTTTTTATCCAAAATTTAAAATGTACCATTTTCAACCATTATTAGTGTAACATGCATTACTGCTCATTTTTTTAAAGTTAAAACATCTTATATTCCCCAAATAAAGCTGATTTTGTCTTCATATATTATTCTCTTAATTTATTGCTGAATTTAATATTTGTGCTTGATAGGGGCCAGGGAGATGGCTCAGTAGAATAAGTGCTTGCCTGGCAAGCACAAGGTCCTGAGTTCAATCTCTGGTACCACCAAAAAAAAAAAAAAAAAAAAAAAAACTGTGCTTGACAAGTTGCCAGGACCAAATGTACAAAAAGCATACTCCCGGAACAAAAAAATGAGAGGGTAGGGTAGAATAGTTTTCAGAACCACATTAACATGGTTCCCTAGAAATACTTTTTAAGTAGTCTAAGTCCATAGAACTAAGGAATAAGATGATGGCCTTCCATTTAATTGATCTTCCACTACTTTATGTGCTCCATTGTCTTTGCATCTCTTCTCTTAACTATGCACAGTGATTCATAAAAGTTATGCTTCTAAAAAAGTTTTAAAAGATAATTGTCTGCCAAAAAATGTATACATTGGGAAAAGAAAACTTGCAGAAATATTATATCACTAAATTTTCTAGACCTCATGAGATTTATACAGGTACCTCTGGTCTCCACAACTACAAGAGATCCTCCAAGTGGTAGTCATTAGATTCCAGGTGTGTATTAGTACAGCAACCTGCTGACGAACATATACATTTTTGGGGCAGACTTTATGTAGCTTTAGTTTTTGTATATAACACTGGTCCAATAATATGCAATTCTCTTTGCAGAATTATTTTTATATTTTCATCTAGTCATATAACCATGTGTCTGCCCTTAATTTGTTTTGAATTTTGCTCAGCTGATTTCAAAGTTCACCAGATTTTTATATTCTTTTCCATTTGTGATTTCTTCAATTTGAGTCAGCACTTCTTTGGGTAATTTTTTTGTGGATGTGTTGTAAAACGTCCTCAAGTTTTCACAGCATGTCCATGTTTTCTGTTTTGGCAGTTCTTCCCATTGATAGGTGCAGTCTATTTCTCTACATCTGTGGCCTTGTGATTTCTCACCGAATCAAGGTGATGGGTATGGTGTTACGTGTAGGCCACCAAAGGTCTCATACCATCTATTCCTGCAGCCCTGAAACTGATATAGGGGAATGAAACTCCCAACCTGAAAGATACCTGGGCCAAGTTCATGTTCTATAAAACCTAAGAATGAATTTTAGGAACAGAGATTAAGAGAAGAAAATATTTATTGCAGGAAAGAAAGCTCTTGTCTAGAGAAGGACAGAAGGAGACCAGAGTAGGTTGCCCCCAAATCTGTCTTTTCCAGAGATTTTTATAGAGCAAAACCATGTGGGGATGTGG
>NW_004524583.1:20865697-20868906 GCF_000260255.1 Octodon degus
GTCCACACACACTAGAGACCCAAAGGATCCAACAGAGAGCCACTGGAGCCAGGAAGCAGCACCTAAGATAAGGATCAGTGTCCACCACAGGGCAACGCAGCCGTCCTCAGCAATAGCAGGATCCTGAGCACCTCTGACAATGAGAACAGCTGGGTTCATATCAGGAGAACCAATGTGATAAGTTTCTCCAGGAGAACCAACAGCACACCATCTTCCTCTCAAGTTCTCCTTTTATGCTGTTGACAATGATCCTCAGATGGGCCTTGTACCCCCAGAACCATGCTGATTCAGTTCAGTTGAGTGCTAAAAGTTGACTGTTAGCTAATCCACATAATCCATTCCTAGTCAACTTGATAACCAGAAACATTTCCTTAAACCATAGTCTCCAGTGTCAGATTTGTGTCTCCTGTATCAGATGGAAAATTAACATGCCTTGCTCTATTCAGATTTATATTACTATAACAATTACATACATACAGTTCTTTTTGCACTCATTTCTACACCAAAAGCAAATATTCAAGGAGCTCAAAATTCAAGGTAAAAGTCACAATACTTTGAATAATCTGATTACAAGCAGTATCTAAGGACATGAATCATATTCAAGAGCACTATTACAATTGCAATCCTTGCTACTCTTTAACAACAGGGCACGGCCCTACTAAGACTTTTGCCAAGAAATCTCCTGCATTTTGAATACACTCTTCCCTCTTGGAAAAAGGCCTCAGGTCATTTTTCAATTGCCCTGCTCCTTCTTATCCGCCAAGTTCTCCTGTTCCATCCTTTCAGTCCACAGTCCTACTTGAGCCAGCGCCCTGGCCAACGGCTTCTACTCACACTGCTGGCTCTTCTCAATTTCCAAAGGAGAGCTGGCCAAAAGCCCTCAACAGTAACTGTGGCACCAACCCAACAGTAGGCTGCACTGAAATGTTTCTGCTACTCAGACAACATCGCTAAACACAATCAAATGCGGAACAACTTTCTGCCAACCCTAACACATCATCTGGAGCCCAACAGCCAATGCAGTCCTTCTTCCCAGGAGAAATGCCTCGAACATGGTCTTTTACTGGCAGGATTTTCATCAGCCTTCTGGTCTTCTGCGCTCTGACCAGAATCTTCCCACACAGAACTGCCTGAGATGTCCCAGCTCTATCTACTTTTTCTAGTAATATATCCAAATCTTCCCAAACTCTTCCCACGAGCCGTTCAGAAAGGCTCCTGAACCATAAGGTCAGGTACGGCCACACCAACAACCCCACTTCTCCAGTGACAACTCCTATTTTAATTACTTTTTTGTTGTTGCTGAAATAAAATACCTGATGCCCAAACTTAAGAGAAGGAAGGATTATTTAGCTCACCATGTGGAAAGGGTTCCGTCCATAATAAGCTGGCTCCAGCGCAAGGTAGTTCATGGCAGAAGGGCAATGGCTCAAGGCACCTTTTATGGGTGTTATTGTGGACATTAATTTTTTTTAACCATTGTCTTTTGATACCAGTGAATAATCACTTGAAAACATTGCTGTTTTTCTGAATTTTAAGAATTATGTAATATTTTTTGTGTTCCAAAATAGCCTTAAATGTGGAACAACACCACACCCCAGCTGTTGTTGAGGTCTGTTCTTGTTTTTCAGCTTACGCCTCATAGAATGAGTGGAGGTCTGTCTAGATCCAATGTTTGCCAACATGCAGAGATTGGAGCTTAGCTTTGCTCCAGCTCAGCCAATTGGAAGGCATATTTACACGCATAGCATCCAACTCAAGTTCCAGGGTTTGGAGAAATTTCTCAAAATTTACTAGATTGCAGTAAAATCATTAATTGCCCTATCTTCATGCTATTGGATGACCTGATATTGTGAACTTTGGGAATATTCATGCTATTCTTGGTCTTGCCAAGATATACATTGGGACTATGCACCCCTTAATCAAAAACCAACCTCTCTACCACCTCCCACTTCAATTACTAATTTCTTGTCCTGTTGTTTTCTGGAATTCCCGTAGGTCATGAATATGGAAAAGGGGGTACAAAGAAAAGATAGTAGAAATAACAGGAGGGAGGACAGTGCTCAGGATTATAAGGAACTCAGTCAGAAGACAAGCAGTGAGGAGATGGTGAGGAGGTGGTAAAATTTCATGTGACAAAAGTAAACGTAAACAATCAGTTCAGCTTCTTTTGTCCTGAGTAACATCCATCCAGAACCAGACAGTAAAGAATCTGTAACTCAGCTTAATGGTGTCTTGACTTCCTGGCTTTTGTACATGTAGTGGGACGATCAGTAGTTTGCAGGAGAGAGAGCACATATGTACCTTTACCTCCAGAAACTGTAGTGGAAAGCAAAGGAATTCTTGACATGCACATTTCAGTGCAGGAGTTTCTATCCCACACTGTTCCCTCACACCTCGCTTTTGTTATTCATAGAGGCCTCTACAAATCTACAAAGGAATTGTTGAAATTACCCATCATTAAAAAGCTACAAAAAATAGATGAATTCTACCTCAATAGGTATCAGATGGAAGAAGATGATTAATTTAGGCTGAAATTACTCAAATTTGGTTAATAATGCCCATTATCACTAATAGAGTGCAGTTATATGAGTCAGAAACTTCCTGTCTTTGAGGGAGCAAGGAACAAATCACAGAGCCTAAGGAAACTGGCCCCTTATAACTCCAGCAAGCTGGAGACAAGGTGACAGATTCCTGGAGGTGACACCCTGTCTGTTCTTTGTGCCTTTACCTGAGAAGTTACCATCTAGATGTACATAAACTTGGAGTTTTGTAAATGCGGGGGGAGGGGGGTGTAAATAACAGCTTGCTTACACCAAATTAGTTATGCACATTCCTTAACCTATTTGTAGCCCTCAATAAATGTGAGAAGTTTGGGTGGCTCGGCTCTCACTTACAAGAGACTAGTCTCAGTGAGACTGCTGAAGCTATATTTATCCAGTGTTCCTGTCATTTCTTTCAGCTCCAACTGATAGCATACAACAATGTGGTACCCAATGTGGAGGCACGGAAGAGGACCAGTGGTGAGTTTAATTTTAATAAATTAAGTTACTGGGGGCTGGTGAGATGGCTCAGTGGTCTAAAGTACCTAGTTAGAACAAGCTTAGCAAAGCACAGGGACCTCGGTTCAATCCCCAGCACCACATGCCAGCCAGCCCCACCCCCTGGTGGGCTGAGCTGGCCACACACACACACAAATAAATAAAAAAAAA
>NW_004524583.1:20870391-20874923 GCF_000260255.1 Octodon degus
CCATTATTATGTTAATACAGGACTGCTCTGACTCCTCAAACCTTGCCACTGATTCCCAATGTGCTAACCTCACAGTAAAAGATGTATATTAGAACAAAACTTTTCATATTTCCTTTATCACAGGAATTCCGTATAATCTGCAAGGTCAAAAAATTGTTAAGTGTACAAAAAGCCAAAAGGAAAAATGTTAGATTGAGTTAAAAACAGGACAGATAGAGTCTCAAAAACCAAGGTGTAGGGTAGGAGGGAGGTGAGGAGAATGAGAAAAAAAGAAGATGCAAGATATATTATGCAATCTCAGATGATGAGTGTGCTCATTACATTTATCTACATTGTACCAATAAACTTAAAAAATAAAATGTGTTAGTTAATAGCGTGGCTTTATATGGAAACCACTGTTACATATGAGAGATGGTTGAGCTTCCTTTAAAACTGACAGAAGAGTGAGATTTGATCACTTGTGGCTGGAAGAGGAGGAAAGAAAGGAGGTAGGATAGGTTCCTGAGAACATGAAGGAGAAGCCTCAAGGCTGTTGGAAGAAGAGCACAGGGTGGACCACATGCATCTACGTGTAGTGTATGAGCGCAAGTTCTTCACAAAATGTGAGAAAATCAGCAAAGCAAGAGGTATGTAGGGAGATCACAAGTAGCAAGTGAATGGAGCTTGCATGAGACAGCAATAATGAAGACTTGCTACGCAGGCAGTGGCTAACGCTCCTTCAATGATTTCTCCATCAGTCTGGTCAATAATCTAGTGTATTGTGTGAGTTGCTTCAGCAGACGTGGCTGCTCCAGAGCAGGGAAAAGAAAGCTAGGTTCTTAAGATCATCTTGTGCTACACACGTCAGGCAAAGGCAAAGAATACAGCAACAGAAGTAAGACTCTGGACAGCAGGGTTGTTGATTGAAAGATCTTAGTGAATGAGAGAAGCAAAGGAAGATGGCTGATTTTTTTTAAGGAGAATAAAAACAAGATAAGACTTTGAAAACAGTACAGAATTTAATGAAAAATAAACAAGACGATAATATTCAACCGAAGAAACCCCATGGATGTTTTTAGATGCATACAAAATTGTTTGCTGTTTTCTTGGTTCCTATATATGTTACTTTCTAAGACCACCGATAAAGGATTGTTTTAAAAATCAAGTCCTAAACAGGATAAGGAGGATAGAGCAAAGATCTCACATGTAGAGTTTAAATCTTCTAGCTTTCCTCAATTAGATAAAAAGGGGGGGAGTTATTTTAATTTCCAAGCTTGGGGCGCCACCGGGGGTAGGGGCACAAACTGAGATCAGGGAGGGCCCGGGCTCCCATCCGCTTCCATCCTAGGCGGACCCAGCTGGGATTTCTCAGCCACTTGCGCATCTGCATGACGGGTTCAGCCACAGAGACCTGTGTTCCTGGTGCTAAGTAGGAAGCCCATTAAAATGCTGCTAGCAGCACGTCCGGCAGAGCTAGAGAGTAAAATCAACCAAAGATAGAGACCCAGTGCTAAATGGCCTGCAGGTTTTGTTTGGTATAATCAACGCTGTTTGTACAGGGAAATTAAAGTCATAATTCTCTCCACGCAAATCATTGTTTAAACCAGATTCTTATATGGCTCAATCGGTCATTCTTTTTTGAGAAAAAATTTAATATTATTAATAAGACATATTAGGTTAAAAAAAAATAAGAAAAGCATTTTAAAGGCTTTTTAAACACAAATGTGGATGGTCTCCAGGTAAGGCAGCTACATTTTATTCCCCATTACCCCAGGAATGAAAGTTAGAAAAAAGGAGGAAATAAAGTGGGTCTCTCCATTACAATTGACATTGAGAAAAAACTTTCAAATTTTCCCCCTACAGCAATTAAATTATATCTTAAAAGATTACTTAAAAGTCTTTTAATTCCTAATAAGCTTGATTGCTTGTTTTACAATCCTAAATTAAAAATGGCATTAAAAATAGGGCTTTGATATTTTAAAAATATAAAGGCTTAGAATAATATCTATTAGCCATTGGGCTTAAACTGTCACTTGATTTGGACATCCCATTTAAATAATAAAAGGCCTAATGGTGGCCTCCAAAGGGATGCAAACTATGATTTCTGCATATTTGGGTCAACTTAAGCACTGAAGGTATAATGTGCCCCAGTGTTCAAGTCAACCATTCATGATTTCCACACTTTATTTGGTAATATTAATTGGTTCTGTCTAGATTTTTGGTTAATTTCTCTGATTTTTTTTTTTTTTTTTTCATGGATTGAACTCAGGCCCTTGCACTTGCCAGGGAAGCGTTTATTCCCAGCCCATCTCTGATGTTATTGACTGTCATTAACCTTCAGATAAGTTAATCTGCTTTTTTTTTTTTTTTTACAGATAGGTCATATTAGGTTAAATGAAAAACTGTGTGGCTTCCTTTTCCAAAATATAAAATACAAGTTTCTCAGTGTGCAATCAAAATTCTATTAAAACAAAATGGGAGTCAATCCCTCCAGCTTCACTTGGCAATATATACTATTAATTTTTTTAAACTTTTACAAAAGATAAAAATAAAGCAACAGAATGACAAACTGGGTAAGAGAAAAATGGCTAAGAAGGGTCCTTTGGAGAGATCCCCATACCAGACAGTGGAAGGGACTCGGTCCACTACTAACCTGGGGCAAAGGGTGTGCTTGTGTTTTTCCAGAGAATGCTAATGGACCTATTTGGGGACCAGAGTACCATGAAGCCACATTTGGAGTAGAAGTTAACAGTGATGAGGCTAGATCCAGCCCGGGAGTTATTCAAGGAAATGACCAAATAGAAATCTAAGGTCTAAATAGAAGATAAAATATGTAAAACTAATTGAGATAAATCTTATCAGCATTAAGACAAAAACATAAAAATATAAAATATGCATATTAATTATAGATAAAATGTCTTATTCTTTCCAAATTTTTCTAATAAGAGATCCCTAATAATTGACAAATAACAAAATCTGACTAGTCTACTTATGATCATAAATTTCTAAAAATAGTAATAGTTACTATAATTTAATTTGGCCAAAGATTTACTTGAATGCACTCTTCATTTTATAAGAATGTTTGTTTATGGCTTTGTGTATTTATGTGTCTGTGTGTCTTTCAATTAACAGTTGTTCCTCTTTTTTTTCTGTTTTTGATGAATTGTTCTAAATATAATTTGAGATATAGACTTAAAAGCATGCTTTTTCCTAAATTACAAGACAGTCAAAGTGATATCGAAACAGGTTTATATAGTTCATCATAAGATTTAAAATAATTAAAAATTTCCTAGAGTGGGAAAAAATTACTGAAGAGGAGTCCAGTTGATGAGTAAGAGGTGTGGTCAACCTTTATATTCATTAATAAGGAGCTCCCAATAATCTCAATAGTCTCTTAGGAGATACCCTCAATAAATTAGTCATTGGTTAAAAGATAAATTTTTTCAGAAAAATTTCCAATAAATTTTTCACTTTAAAAAATGGTTTAGGTACAAAACTAAATTGAGAAACAAAGGTTTTCACATGTGTATGATAATTCATTATTGTTAATCTGAGTATATTAAATATATTTATGATTCAAGCTGTACATGTCTTTCAAAATGTAAAACAAGATTACTTATTGTGATGAAACTTTTTTTCTGAGATTCAAACTTTTGCTTTTAACAAAAAACTTGTGATATATATCTAATTTAAGGATGACTAATTAGATTAAAATTTTTATGTATTAAATAGAGATGATTGGTTAAAAATGCTTGTCAAAACAAAACAAAAATATATTTAAGTATACCATCAAAGTCATCAGGATTGTCATTACAATGGTGTATATGTTTTTGATTTCTAAATTTCTGTGTAAAAATATGTAACTTTATCTGTTAACATTCTATAGGAATTTAAATATTAAAATATCTGTGGACAATTATAAAATAAGCTAATAGAAGCTTAAAGGAAATGCTTATAAAATGAAAAGGGGGAAATAGTACGGGAGTACACATGAATACACCTAGATTAATTGGGTTTTTTTTTTTAAGTCATTCATTTTGATCTTTATCTACCATTTTAGTTTCTCACATCAGAGAAACAGTGCTATATTTACACATGATTCACAACTTATTTTACTTTAAGTATGGTCTCAAGGTACATCCATTTACCTAGAAATAGCTTGAGTTTGTCCTTTTTATGGGTAAGTAGTATTCCATTGTATAAAAATTTTTCTTCATTCATTGGTTGATGGCCATTTGGGCTGTTTTCAAAATTAGGTATTACAAACTGTGCCCATATATTAACACGGGCATGCATATACAGCTGTGGTACGATGCTTTTAATTCTTCCAGGAAGATACCAAAAAGGAGAATAGCTTGGTCAAATGGAACTTCTTGTTTTAGTTTTTTGAGGAATCTTCATACTGATTTCCATAGTTTTTTCACAAGTACATACTCCTATCATTAGTGGAAAATTATTCCTCTTTCTCCACAGCTCTGCCAGTAGATTAATTGTTGAAACAGCTCTATTTATATTATTATTATTATTATTATTATTATTATTATTATTTGTAT
>NW_004524583.1:20875023-20918402 GCF_000260255.1 Octodon degus
CACTGCACAGATCGGACTTGTAGTGATCCTCCTGTTTACAGCCTCCCAAGTGCTGAGATTGCAGGCATGCACCACCATGCCACTCTCAATCACCATCTCAGGGTGTCCCAGGGGTGGGACTGGCACAGCAGGGTCATGGATCAAATTCCTGGCCCCTGCATTTGCCTAAGAAGGCACTTAAATCCACTGAGCTATTTGGCCGGCCCTACATTAAATTTTTAAGAATCAACTGCCAGATGGATCTTCTGTTGCAGACCATCATTAGACAAAAGAAATACTGGAGAGGTAATTTGGGTGCCAACTTGACAAAACCTAGAAAATGAGCAAATATAAATATTTTAATAGAAAAGTATTACCAACTTGTATCTTGCTATTGTGGCTTTGTTGTCACTTCTGGTAAATGTTAAAGGTAATTTTAGATATTTAGCTTACATTCCAAATCCACCACTCAATAAAGGAGTTCACTAGTGGGATGCTACTATACCCATATATGTGAACAAAAGTTCCTGGTTGCCCAGCCCCTATGATGTCCAGGGACCAGCAGTGCCAACAGAAAAAGGGGCCAGAATTCCATTCTATGAGATTGGAGTAAAAGGCTGGCCTATTTGTACTGGGAGTAGATCTGGTTACTATAGGTAACCTATTGGTCTGGCTACCTATAGTAAAAAATACCACCAGGGACAAGGGAGGAAAAAGGATATATATGTATGGAAAAAGCTTTAAAGGTATGGCTGATGATGAAATGCTTCCACCGCAGATCTGCCACACTGCAAGAATACCAATGTTGCTCATCTCAGGGATTGTGCATACTGGGAAGTCTGTAGAGGATAAGCAGCCTGGGTGTTGGTTAATACTTCCCTTATGGCTCGGCCTGGACAGTGGAAGAAAAGGAATTAAGATGGAGATGGAATGGCAGTAATGAGATTTATACTAGCACTAAAAATGCCAATGACACAATAATGTGGCATGGAGGAGGAATGTCCCCTAATGTCCCTCATGTTTCTTGGGGACAAATTCAACATCATCTTTGGAAGTTAATTACCTCATTAAATCATATATCAGCATGGAAAGGCTGTACATGGTGAAATCTATCCTCCTATAATTTACATTTAAAATTAAAAGGAACACCACACATTTTGCACAGGTGTGTGGTTGCCTTCCTTACCTATTGCTTGTAGGGCCTCGTTATTGGAACCCCTCTGACTATACCATCAGATGTCACAATTGTTCTTTATGTACATGTGTAAATTCTTCTGTTACCCTTAACTTTTTTAGAGATGACATTTATATTAAGGCAAGGACTAGAATCTGGCCTCCTGTATGACCATAACACCTTTAGCAAGACTCTCTTTCCATGATGCTGTTCTAACATTTGCTGGAGGACCTAAAGAAGAGAACCAGGGGCCGGGGAGATGGCTCAGTAGAATAAGTGCTTCCCTGGCAAGCTCAAGGACCTGAGTTCAATCCCCGGTTCTGCCAAAAAAAAAAAAAAAAAAAGAAGAGAACCAAAAGAATGAATGGATTCTTGATAGCCATAATTTTAGAAATAATAGTGGTTACAGTCACAGCTGCTACAGTGGGATAACATTGAGCCACGGTGTACAAACTGTCCAGTTTGTGCAGCAGTGATACAGGGACTCAGGACAATTATGGTCTTCACAAAGACATATAGATTCAAAATTATAAATAATTTAGAACAAGCTGTTGTTATGCTAGGAGCTCAAATTATGCATCTACAGCATCAATTTCATTTAAAATGTGACTGGAACATCTCTTCATTCTGTATAACTCCAGTTCCATGCAATTAAACCCATTTCCCATGGGAAAATGTAAAAGGACATTTATTGTTTAACAGTAATATTACCTCTGTCATCCTGCCTCTTCAACAACATGTTGATAACACTTCTGCAAAACAAATGTCAGAATTGCCTGATACTGACCTGTTGCAAGGCATCTCTAATGGCCTTGAAAACCTTAGTGCTTTTCATGCTATCTCACGGTTTGGTGGGAGTGTAGTAATAATCTATGGTGTGCTGTTTGTTATATCTTGCCTAACCTGAGGACAAGGATGAACCTGCCACCGAGCCATGAATCAGCAATCTACAGACCTTGCTCTGATGCTTCACAAAAAATTCAGCACAAAGCAGAAATGGGGAAGTGTAGTGATAAGAGGGAGCAAGGAACCAAGCCCAGAGCCTAAGGAAAACGGCCCCTTGTAATTTCCGCAAGCTGGAGACAAGGTCACAGATTCCTAGAGGCGGCACCCTGTCTGCTCTCCGTTCCTTTACCTGGAAAGTTACCATCTAGAGATACCTAAACTTGGAGTTTGGTAAAGGCAGGGGGGGAGGGGCGGGTGTAACTATCAGCTTGTTTACACCAAATTAGTTATGCGCATTCCTTAGCCTATTTGTAGCCCTCAATAAATGTGAGAAGTTTGGGTGGCTTGGGGCTCACTTACAGAGAGACTAAGCTCAGTGAGACCTCTGAACACTCAGTGAGACCTCTGAACACTCCAGTGTTCCTGTCATTTCTTTCAGCTCCAACTGATAACATAAAACAATAGAGCATTCTTTGTTATATTTATTTATCAGTTTATTTTCATTTGTGTATTTGGTACAGGATCTCACTAAGCAGATTGGACTCTGTGGTGATCTTCCTGTTTTTAACTTCCCCAGCTCTGGGATTACAGGCGTGCACCACCACACCCAGACTCTGTCACCAGCTCAGCATGCCCCGGGGGCAGGGCTGGTGTGTTATGCAGGACCAGGGATTAAACCCTGGTCCCTGCACTTGTTAAAGCAGGCATTTAGTCTGCTAAACTATTTCGCTGGCCCAGTAGAGCATTCTTCTTCCATTTGGGATTGCAAATGTCAACAGAAACCGGAGTCTGTCACAAATGACTATAACAGGATATTTCAGAGTTTAGCATTTCAGAAATATTACCAGATGTATTTTTCATTTGCAGAAATTTGTGTTCCACACTGTGTAGCGGAGGCATCTAGTACCACAGAGGAAGAACAGACACGAGCAAAGGAAGGAATTACCTAACATTGACTTCCAAAGCAAACTGCCTATGAGAGCACAAGGACTAACGATCATCTTCAATCAGTAGAGTCAGAGCCAGGAATAAGAGAAAGAGAGGGAGGAGAAAAGGGAGAGAGCAGGAGAGATGAGTTCTCTGAATCCAACAACGCCCATTTTAAATATCTGGAATGAGTTTTGGCTGATGCTTTTCCCCTATTGCTCAACCTGGACAAGTTTCTGTCTCAAATAGCAAGAAGAACCCTTACCAATAGACTACTTTTTATGCTAACCTGTAGCCTCAAGAAGCCAAGTGTATAGTACCAGGGTCTACCTGTGAAGACAGTGAGTTGAGTCCTGGGTGCTAAATGAAGACCCTCCAGTCATATATCAATTTATTACTGACTTTCAATGTAAGGTTGAAGATCCATCATGTTTATGGATTTCACTAATGCCTAAAGTTTTCTTGAAAGCCATTGCTGTCTATGGATAAATGTGCAATCTCAGTCCTAATCCTCCCATCTATTAATTTGATATCTTGAAATGCATTCCAAAATTATGTGTAAAGAACCTCCACCCCTTTTACTAATTTACTGGTAGTATAACATTTCTTTCTTTCTTTCTTTTTTTTTTTTTTTTTTTTTTTTCAGAACTGGGGATTGAACTCAGACCCTTGTGCTTGCCAGGGAAGCGCTTATTCCACTGAGCCATCTCCCCGGCCCTGGCATAACATTTCTTTAATACCTGTTTACAGATCTGCTCTAAGTTGGGTGCCACTGACTCTGACTCCACAATGACTCTATAGAGATTAGGAATTGGATCTGTTTTCCGTTGCCCCCAAAACCTCTTCTTTATCTAGAACACAAGGGCTTCCCTTCTTCTCCACGTGAGCACCCACATTCATTTGGCAGGTCTTCTGCATGGTTGGTTTGTTTGTCTTGTGCTGAGAACCTACCTTCACTATCATCTTCCTGGTCCTACTGATACAGGGAGAAAAACTGGTCTCGGGTGGGTGAGCTCCAAACCATACAAGGAACCTCCAAATGACATAGAGAAAAACAATCTCTGGACCTGACCTGCATGAGTTTGTGTTCTCTAAAACCGAAGAATGAATTTTAGGAACAAACGGAGGTTATGAGCAGAATATATTTATTGAGAGAAAGAAAGCTCCTGTCCAAGAGAGGGACAGGAGGGGGGCCCGAGTGGGTAGTTCCCCGGGAAGCTGTCTCTTCCAGGGACTTTTATACTGTAAAACCATGTGGGGCAAAGGTGGAGAGAATGGGAACTCGCTTATAGTGTAAAACTTGTGGGGCAAAGGTGGAGAGAATGGGAACTCGCTTAGGTGGGCAGGAGGTGGGACAAAACTATGGTCAACAAATGGGATTACATATGGGACAAGGTCTTTTCCTGTTGGGGGTTGGACTGTGGGATAGGGTCTCTTTCTGTTGGGGGTTGGGCTAGTGACTCACTTGGGTCTTTCCAGGTGATTGATACCTATTTAGAATATCAATCCCAGATGCTACTCGTTTAGCATTTGTTTGGCCTTTAGGTCTTTAGGTCTGGGTCACAGCAGGAGCATCCGCCCCTCCCACAGTTGTAAGGCATCTCATCTTGTGTGCCATCTCCTTTGAGGGCCTGGCCCTGTCTGATTGCCTATAATATTTTTATCTAACTTGGCTGCCTACAATACTACCTCAGATTTGTCATGTATGAAGGGCTTTATGAAGAGATTTTCATAGGCAAATATGCATCTGCTTATTTATGTATTCATTCGTTCATTCAGGAAACGTTTATTTAGTTCTAAAAGATAAAAAGAAGATAGTCTTTCTTGGGAACTTCACAGCATAGAGATAAATACAGACAAAATCAGGGATTACAATGAAGAGTGTCAGGGTTGTGAAATATGCGTAAGATAATACTGAAGCTCATCTTCTACATTCTGTACCCTTTGTTAATGATGATGTTACAAAGGAGCTGTGACAGCTACACAGTAGATTATTATAGTTATTTTAAGATATGCAGAACTGGTGAGCTGAAATTTCTGGTTTCTGTACTAAATTTCAACCATGAATCACACAGCATCTTGGATTCTTTTCTCTTTAAAAAATCAGTATACTAAGCAAGATGGCCTGCAGTGTTCTACCCTCCTAAGCTATGCTACAAATCCTCAATTCCAAAGGCTGTAGAAGGCTGGGATAGTGTTGTGGGTCGCTCAGAATAGGAACCAGATCAGCCAGGTTGGAATTTAGAAAGCCGTGTATTACTGAGCTCAGGGCCCCCCATCTGCTCTCACGCAGGAGAGGACCGAAAGGAGGCTTGCTCAGGAAGCAGGGAGGGGTTTTAAACCCTGGAACCACATTGAGTTTGATAAAAAAATTTATTATCTGACGCAGAATAATGCTTTCAGAATCATTGTGACCACTACTCAACAATGCTTTTAGAATCATTGGGACCACTACTCAAACTAGATTTTCTGAGGCTTTTGTTTCAGTTCCTGGTTAATTTGTACCTGAGTACCTGCAGGCAACCTTGCATAGCCCGGGAGGTTACAAGGAGTTAAAACTCTTAGTTTTCTTTTAAAGTCATCTCTGTAATCTAACTTTGTTTAAAGGGATTGGTGAGTTTTATCTAGCAAACTATAGGTAACAGTCACTATTTATTAAACAATCTAAAACAATGGGTGAGTATGCATTTACAACAGAAAGCACAAGATTTACACCCATATAGCCTAAAATGTGAGTTAACCCATTACAGATAGATCAGTGGAAGAATGCATAGTTAGCATGCGTGAGTCCCTGGCTTCAATCCCCAGAACCATAAAATAAAAATAAAATAAAATAAAATAAAATAAAATAAAGGTTATAGAAGAAACTCTTCTGCAAATGGCGCATACTGCAACCTGTCAAAAGATGTGCTTCCTAATACACAACTCTGAATTTCTGGCTCACTGCCTGCTGGACTAGCTGCTGTCTTCAAGATGGACTAACTGCATGAAAATTAAACATTGGACCAGTCTTTGGTGACTGAGCAATGGGTCTCTGGATCTCTGGGTCTCTGGCCCATCATTACACTTAGAAACACTGCCAGACTCAGGAAAGGTGCTTACGTGGGCTTTTGGCCACTGGTTTTGTGTCAGATGCTCTCTTCTGATTGGAGTTGTTCATGCTTGGGGTGGCTGCAGTTTTGGCTGTGTACTTCTGGATATCATAAAACTACCAGGAACATGGCCTAGAGAACACACAAAGAGGAATATTCTGGCCATGCCAGATTTTCTGTCCCAGCTTCTGTCACTCACAATTCATCTGGGGTGGGTAGGTGTTGGGTTTCTTCTACAAGAAAAGAAATTTCTGTGTTTGAGAGGAAAAAACAGCTTTCTCTTATTTTGAAGTTCTCCACAGCTAATTAAAGCCATATACAGTGCCTTAGAATACTACATCTTTCATCCAGAAGAAATGCCACGTGCTTTGATCAAACCCATGAGAAGCATCAGGATTATTTATTTGGAACTATTTCCTACTAGCTGTTTTGGAAAGAGGGAAGAACCCTGGATAACTGCAAAACTAACATTTTCTTCTTAATTTCTAAAACAATAATAAATTTTACTTATTTGGATTAATGCATGGACATTTCAATCTTTTTTTTATTTTACAAGTGTAAATTTTTTGAGTATAGACTTTGAACTAGTCATGGCATTAAATGCTGTGATGTAATACCCTGTGATTATCATAATTAAACTTTGAATTAGGTGAAATTATTTCCCCTGCTTTAGTGATAAGAAAATTCAAGTTTGGAGAACTTCCCTAAGTTCCTACAGCCATAGATGGTGAAAGCAAGTCTTTGAAATTGAGTCTATCTGGCTTTAAAAACTGTTCTCCTAGGGGCCGGTGAGATGGCGCAGTGGTCTAAAGCACCTGGCCACACACACACAAAATAAATAAATAAATAACACACAAACAAACAAAAAAAATTAAAAAAAAAAAGAAATGGAGACACATAAATAAATATTAAAAAAAAAAAAAACCTGTTCTCCTAGACACTACAGTATGCCAGCTGTCACACCAAAGGTTCTGGAGCCTGACCACAGGAGTCCTAGGTGACACTTACCTGTTGGAAGCTCTGGGCAAGTTTCTTAAATGCTCTTACCTCAGTTCCCATCTGTAGTTCAGTAAATAATAAAGTGTAACACACACAGTTGGTGAGAAGCAAGCCCAGGGAATAGTAAATACTCATCTAGTGGTAGCATTTTTAATTACAATTCATTAAGCATAACACTTGTTGAATAAAATTAAAGCACTTCAGCGAAGATAAGTATGTGGTCTTTATGTACAGGGACCATACACTTTAGGAAAAAAGAAAGATATGTAACCAAATAATCCATTACAAGGCAGGGAGGAGAGAGAGAGAGAGAGAGAGAGAGAGAGAGAGAGAGAGAGAGAGAGACAGACAGACACACAGACAGACAGACAGACAGAGACAGACCAACAGACACAGACAGACAGACAGATTGTTCTCAAGGATCACAACAAAAAGAGTCTAGAAATCAAAGGTAACTTAATGAGAGAAATAAAACTAGAATTGGACTAAAAAATGTATAATACACCCAATTGCTATGTACAGTTCTAGTATGAGGAATCAAAAGAGGAATCTCACTGTTTCGTAAGACATAAATTAGACTACAAGGCCTTGAAGAACATAACCTGCCTGTTTCCTCCTGAATCCACCAAAAATAAATGGAGTGGTCATTCTGAGTGTTAATATACACTTAAATTACCAAACCCCAGTGATTAGCATCACTGCAGTTGTGGCAATACCTACCCATCCCCAGTCATCAGGACCTTGCAAGTCACTTGTATTTGTGTCCACTGGAAACTAAAATGAGGGCCGGGGAGATGGCTCAGTAGAATAAGTGCTTGCCTGGCAAGAGCAAGGGCCTGAGTTCAATTCCCAGTTCTGCCAAAAAAAAAAGAAAAAAGAAAAAGAAAAGAAAGAAACTAAAATGAACCTTGTAAGGTTGTTTCTACAGCTTCTTTCTTCAGCTTTCTACATGGAAAGTTGTAACCATGACTCATGATTTTCAAGCTGCCTGGATTAAGAAGCAGGTTAGTTTCTGGCTGTGCCTGTGGGGTGTTTCCAGAGATATCAATACATAGATCAGCAAGCTGAGTGAGGAAGACCCACCCTCATTGTGGATGGCATCATCTGATAGACTTGTAGCCTGGATAGAATGAGAGGGTAAAAAAGAAAAAAAAAAAAGAATTTGGACTGCCTTTGAAAAGTTTCAATTTGTGTAAGTGGGTACATCTTTTTGCTACTGTGGTTGCTAATGGATATCAGACTGTATTTTTCAGTCTTTCAATCCAGCCTTACTCCAGCAACTCTCCAGCGAGCTTCCAGTCCCTCAGTCCTGGACTGGTACTACATCACTGATCTCACTTCTTTCTACAGCTTCTACCTTCTTGGACTGAACGACTACTGGATCTTTCTGCTCTCTGGTTTCCAGAGTAGATGGTCATTGTGGACTCTTCCACCGCTGATCCTGTAGGCTAGATAGTAGATCCTCTTGTACAATTACATATATTCTACTCATTCTTTTCCTCCAGTGAACCCTAAACAATACAAAAGTCAAAGGTCCACATATAATGCATTGAATGGTAGGACATATTCCAGAAATAATGATTTGACATAGTCTCAAAATAATTATGTTCAGTCATTGTCAATAATAGCTTTGATGCCAGGGAGATAGCTCAGTGCACTAAGTGTTTGCCTGGCAAGCACAAGGTCCTGAGTTCAATCCCTGGTGCCAGAAAAATTAAAAAAATAATAATAATAATAGCTTTGAAAAGGGGACCTGAGTTCAATCCCTGGTTCCACAAAAAAAAAAAAAAAAAAAAAAAAAACCTTTGAAAGATTTAGCAATTGACTTTCCATCAGTTTATCCCATTGTACCTTCTCCTACTCCAAGATTTATATTTTGAGCTGTTCAATTTGATATTCCACTCACACATTTCCACTCCAGGCTGAGGTTTGTGGGTTTTTTGTTTTGTTTTGTTTTGTTTGTTTTTTTGTATTTTAGGGAAGGGTCTACAGGGTGTTCAGGGTCTCACTACTAGATTGGACTCATACTGATCCGCCTGTTTACAGCCTCCCAAGAGCTGGGATTACAGGCATACACCACCACAGGCATTCTCAATTGCCATCTCAGCGTGCCCCGGGGATGGGGGTGAGGGTGGCACAGCAGGCCTGGGGTTTGAACTCCCAGCCCCTGTGCCTGCATATAGGCACTTTAAACCACTGAGCTATTTGGCCAGCCCTAAGGCTGAGGTGTTATGTGTGCAGTTGAAGAGTGCTCTGCTTTGCTCCTGCTCTTACTTTCCCACATCTGTCACTGGTCCACCTCTTGCCAGCTATGTGGAATCTAAACTCTCATGGCTCAGGATTGGAGAGACAGATATGATCAAAACAAGTGGTAATGCATGTATGAAAAAGCTACAGTGAAACCCAACATTTAAAAAATACATACATTTACAATATATATGTATATGAAAAATAAATAGAATGTGACTCACATGTATAATTTTAAATTTTCAGTATGCACACTAAAACTTTTAAAGGTAACAGATTGGATTGATTTTTAAGTATTTCTCATTTAGCCTAATATATAATAAATATTAGCATTTCAATATGTAATCAAAATAAAAATAATATGGGATAGGAAGACAGTTCAGTGGTCTAAGCACCTACTTGGCAAGTGCAAGGACCCAGGTTCAATCCCCAATACCATATGCTGTGAAGCTCTGTGCAGAGCTGATCACGGATAGTGTGGCGGTGCATGCCTATAATCCCAGTGCTGGGGAGGCTGAGACAGGAGGATCACTATGGTTGGAGCTGTCAAGCGAGGCCCTATACCAAAATAAATACATAGAAGACTTTTTAAGATTATTATTATTATTTTATATATTTAGTATAGGATCTCACAGCACAAATCAGACTCCTAGTGATCCTCCTGTTTTCAGCCTCCCAAGTGCTGGGATTACAGGCACACACCACCATGCCCAGTCTCAATCACCATCTCAGTGCTCTTCAGGGGTTGGGCTGGCATGGCATACTGGGGATTGAACCCCCAGCCCCAGTGTCTGCCTAAGCAGTCTCTTCAGTCTGCTGAGCTATCTGGCCAGCCCTAAATTACAAAAATAAATAAATAAAAACAATGCAACATTTACATTCTTTACTGTGACATTCTTAAAAATCCAAAGTATAGTCTACACTTACAGCACATCTCAACTTAGACTAGCCCTAGATGGCCAATGGCTACAGTACTAGATGACATATGTGCATACCTTAAAATTACGTAACCCTCACTGTTTCTCCTCTACTTTGATATCAAAATATTTACCATGATTCTGCAATGTCTCTCATAACTACCTTGTTGTTTCCATCCTGTACGTGACTTCTTCATACACCAAATACCTCAATTAACTCATCCTTCCCCTATCTGTTTCCTTGTTCCAATCTACCACACAAAACAAACCAAGGAGAATTTGCATGGCTCATCTTCTGTTTAAAGCTTTCTCCAAAGTGCCCCCTAATTTCTCAAAGCCTCACTTTTCATTGCTCAATACTGTGCTTCAACTGATCCAGGCTTACAGATTGGTCCCCAGGATCATCTTTGTTTTCCCAACTCCATCCTTTTGGTCACTGACTGCCCTCTCTTCCTATTAAAATTTCCTGCCTTCTTCAAAGCTGTTTTGTGGCTCTACTTTTTCATTAATTCCTGCCTTTTCCCCCAAACTAGAAAGTTCCTCTTCTGTGCTTGCTTTGGCAGCACATATCATTCTTTCTTGCACAATACTGTATTTCTCAAGCAGTCCCTTTGATTTAGATTCTTCTGTGTAGTTTTCTTATCCCTACTGGAACTAGGACAGTAGCCTTAACCTCTCAGTGTCTCAGGCAATAGTAACTCATTCCATGAATCTATGCATAGGTACCTGAGAGAGGCCAATCCTTGAGAGCCATTAGCAGAAATAAAAAATAAAAAGTGTAAAAAACAACAACTTCAAAATAACTTTTCATTTACTAGGTAGTGAAAAAATAGCCAAGGAAATTTAGTGTTATTTTTGTTTTAAAGTTGGACAGAAGGTTAAGGTTAATAGACACAAACCCTCTTAACTTTCTATTTGTGCTATTTACAGGTAGAGTTATTCTGAACAGTGAAAGGGGATGATAATTATAAACTAGAGGTGAAATTGTGCATCACTGTCATGTCGGAGCATTTTTCCAATGTGTAATTAATCATGCTTTTGGCTGAGGGTAGCACTTAAACTCTCCCAGTTGATGTTTATTTCTAAATCCAGGACCATTGCTGTGCCCCACACAGCTTTTGATGTTTCTGGAAACGAGTAGCAGCAGGATGAAGAAATAAAGATAAGAGATGAAAGCTGAGGTCAGGTGGAGCCCTATCTCCTGCAGGGAGGAACAGGAACTCAACTCCTGTAAGGGCATGTATTTATGCACCTGACAAAGTTAGTATCATGTGACACAGGGTTGCCCAGTGGCTAATGGCTGGGATTTCAGGTGAAGTGTTTCTCTGGAATAAAACAGATTGGTTGCCTCAGGCCTTCTTCATTCTCAGATCAGCCTTTCTTTGCCCCAGTACATATGATCAGTTTCCAGCCCCAGCTGCTCCCAACAGACCATGGCTGGACCTTTGTTCCAAGGTAACAGGGCATAAATTTATAATCCAGTTGATTAGTGTATGTAAAGATACATGAAAGTTTCTTCATAGGAAATCAAAATGGCTGGCCAAATAGCTCAACAGATTAAAGTGCCTGCAAGCAGGCACAGGGCCCAGGAGTCTGATCCCTGCGTCTGCTATGCCAGCCCTGCCCCTGGGGTGCACTGGGTGGGCAATTGAGACTGGGTGCAGTGGTGCACACCCATAATCCCAGCTCTTGGGAGGCTGTAAACTGGCAGATTAGTATGAGTCCGATCTAGTAGTGAGACCCTGAACATCATGTAGACCCTTCCCTAAAATATCAAAAAAAAAAAAAAAAAAAAGGAAACCAAAGCAATGAAAATAAGTTAATTTAGTATATGCAAGTGAGAGTAGCAATCATTTCAACCATCTGTCTGAAGGGCACTTGCACACTTAGAGAAAATTTGAAGAAGAAACAACACTGTCTAAGTTTTGGACTCAGGCCCAGGCTTCTCTTCTGCTAAATATAGAAATAAATATTTAAGTCCCTGGCTTGTCTATACCTGTGGGTCAGGTTGATTCCTTGATTCTGCATCACCATGAGTTGACTGCTTTTCATCCCCAATCAGAAAGTTCTCCATCTGTGCTGATAGTGTCAATTCAATACCATTAAGTTATAGGGATCCAGGAGAGTATACACAATGCAAGCCAGAGACTGTGGATTACTTAGGCATTTAAGATTATTTTTCCCACCTCCTAATGGCCTATCAACCACAGGAAACAGAGTTCTTGCAGTTACTCATTTGAAAGAAACAATAGTGGCTAGCTTATTGAGGTTCCCGAGTTATTTAATATCAAGAAAGAAAATTTCTAGCCAGGGGTGGTGGTGAATGTCTGTAATCCCAGCACTGAGGAGACTGCAGCAGGAGGAGCATGAATCATGAGTTCAAGACTTGCTTGGGCTACATAAGCATATTGAAAGCCAGTCTTGACCTTTCTCCAAAAGAGGGAGGGAGGGAGGGAGAGGAGGAGGAGGAGGAGGAGGAGGAGGAAGAGAGAGAGAGAGAGAGAGAGAGAGAGAGAGAGAGAATATTTCTTTGAGTTTACCATAAAAATGAATTTAATTTACACATATTCTATAAAATTAGGGCAATCTGGATAAGGTACCAGTAAGGAGACAGTTTCCCTGTTCACAGTAAGCTCAAGTAGTAAGAGTATTCCTTAGAGGGCCCTGGTTTCCATGGAAACACAACACTAACACTTGAGTCATCCCAGACTCTGGTGGCTAGGCTGACTACCTAAAGGGTTCTGGCTCTCTTCTGACAGACTGCAGCTGGCCAGGAACCAGAGAACATGGCCCTGGAGCACCTTAGAGTGCTCTTTCCCAGGAGAAAGATTAGGAAACTTTCCTACCAATTAGGTCAAATGAGGATAAACAAGAACTGTGGCTCTTGGGGCTCCAGCTTTTCGCCGCAAGCCGCAGCGTCATGATGAAGTTCCCCATCATTCCACGGTCTGCAAGGAGAGACGTCCCTAAGAGGCTTTCCTAAAGAGTGGGGAGTCTAACATTTTCAGAAAACTGTTTGGAAAGTACAAGTCTACTTCAATAAATGAAGGAGAACAAAAGAAAATGTAACATCAGCAAACCTGGACCACACAAAACCATGTTGGTACTGGGATAAGAAACACTTGGCTCATACCCCCTCATACCTCGAAAGACTTGATCTAGCCACAGAGGCGCAGTACCCCGAGATGGTGCTCGGTTCATCTTCAATGTGGGCACAAGATTGGGACCGCACTATGACACGCTGGCAACTGGAATAATTTATCTTCATTGCTTCTATATGTCTCATTCCTTCAAGCAATTACCAAGACATGTGACAAGAGCTTCTTGTCTCTTCTGGGCTGGGAAAGTAGAAGAAACTCCAAAAAATGTAAAGATATCATCAAAACAGCTCCTAGTTTATTAAATGATGTACAGTGTGGCTAGTTTGGAGATGATCCAAAGGAAGAAGTCATGGTTCTGGAGAGAATCTTACTACAAACTACAGAGTTTGATTTACAAGCAGAACATCCATACCAGTTCTTACTCAAATATGAAAAACAACTCAAAGGTGATAAAAACAAAATTCAAAAGTTAGTTCAGCCAGGGAGATAGCTCAGTGGAATAAGCGCTTGCCTACAAGGGCCTGAGTTCAATCCCTGGTTCTGCAAAAAAAAAAAAAAAAAAAAAAAGTTGGTTCAAATGGCACAGACCTCTGTAAATCACAGTCTCTGCACCACCTCGTCGCTGCAGTGGGAGCCAGAGATCATAGCAGGGGCAGTCATGCACCTTGCACGACATTTGTGCAAGTTTGGAATGCAAGAGAGGACCTCCAAACCCATGTCTAGGAGATGGTGAGAGCAGTTTGTTCAGGACGACCCAGTCGACGTTTTGGAAGACATCTGCCATCAGATCCTGATCTCCACTCACAAGGAAAACAACAGATGCCTCATCACACCCCACATCAGCTGCAGCAGCCCCCGTCTCTTCAGCCTACACCACAAGAGTCACAAGTGCAGCAGTCACAGCCACTTCAGGGCTCTGAGCCGGCCCAGCCCCAGCAGCAGGACTGCAGCAGTCCGCCACCACAGTCCCTGGAGCCCAGAAGCTGTCTCCACAGCCAAGCCTTCCACGGCAGGCGAAGTGCACCGTTGTTGTTTCTCCCAAGAAAAAGAACAAAGCAACAGAACCACCACTATCTAAAATCTGCAAAACTCAAACCTGTCACCCACCTTACCTCCGGCTCACCCTCCTGCAGACCAGACACCACCACACCTCCTGCAGACCTCGCTACCACCTTAGGTGAGACTGAACCGCCTGGCCCAGTAGACACCAGTGACTTCCCCAAGGTCCAGATTCCTCCTCCGGCCCACCGGCCCCTGTGCACCAGTCCCCGCCGCTGCCAACCACCCCCCGCCACTGCCCCCGTCCAGCTACATGACAAGGATGTCTACCACCAGCTCCTACATGTCGGGAGAGGGCTACCAGAGCCTGTAGTTCATGATGAAGACTGAGGGTCCCTCCTACAGCGCCATGCCCCCAGCCTACGGCCCACCTGCTCACCTTCCCTACCACCCTCACATCTATCCCCTCAACCCACCCCCGGACCCCGTGCCCCCGCCCCCGGGTCCTTTCCACCCCCCACTATCCCGCCCTGCACGCCCAGCTATCCGCCACCTCCGCCCACCTACAACCTCAACTTCCCACCCCCTCGCCTGCCCCCCACTCATGCAGTCCCACCTCACCCTCCTCTGGGTCTGGGCCTGACCCCTGGTAGCTACCCCTCTCCCAGCTGTCCCCCACGAGGACAGCCACCGGTGCTCCCTCCCATCCCCCCTCCTGGCATGCCTCCCGTTGGGGGCCTGGGGCAGGCCGCCTGGATGAGATAACAGGATGCTGTTCGTGCCCCCGCTTTTTAACAAAAGTCTTAAAATCAGCCGGAGTAGTTAGTGGGAAAGTAGCAGGGTACTTTGCATAAAGCTAGACAACTGCAGTATGGGAAGGAGGGATTGGACCCAGGCCCTACTCGAGGTGGCCCTCATGTCCCAAGGGAGAGGCAGAGCTGCAGCGTAGCCCCAGCCTCCTCTCGCGTTGTTTACACAGTTTCCGTTCTCATCCTAGAGTCCTGCGCTGGATTACGTTATACTAGTGAAATGTTAACCAGTCATATTGGCTCAGTAAATAGCTTCTAGAAGTGTCTGTTTTTCCTGGAAACTCAATTTTACACAGTCCAGTTCCACCTGAAGTCCAGCTATTGTTGTTCCCATCCAGTGATTTCCCATGACACCCAGTAGGTCGGATGAACCCTTTATTCATTTGCAGATATTTGCGTCCTTGGTATTCAAATTATTTTTGAAGGGGGAAAAAATAAAAACTTTGGCCTATTTCGCCTCCCAAACTGATGCAAAAAAAAAAAAAAAAAAAAAAAAAAAAAAAAAAAAAAAAAAAACGAAACAATAGAAAAGACTTCTATACTATCTTCTTCATACCATAGAGAGTCTCTGTGACAATAGCTGATCAAAGTGACATTATATTTTAGTTGTATGCATAAACTAATAATAGTTTTGATGTATCTTCATTTAATGTCAGGGGAACAAAGTTACTTTTGTATCACTTGAGCTTACACAGAATTATTCACAAACAATTCTAATTACGAAGTCCACAGAGTAATAGTAAAAATTGCTTCCGGATAAGTAGACGTTGGAACACATGGAAGAATGATAAGAAAACCATTACCACGTGAAGAGAGGCCTGTGGTGACTTAACCAAGGCCTTATACCTTGTCTACAACGCAGCGTGCTGTGACAGCTGATGGAGATAGCTCATCTCCCATTTCAATGAGAATGATGAGGTGAGAAGTAGAGCCAGAGGTAGAATGGGAGAGAGATGGTGGAGCTTTGTGGTTAAAACTGAGTTGTCATGAAGGGGGCCGGGGAGATGGCTCAATGGAATAAGCGCTCCCCTGGCAAGCGCAAGGTTCTGACTTCAAGCCCCGGTTCCGCAAAAAAAACAAAACAAAACTGAGTTGTCCTTGATAACAACTAAGATTGTTCAGATTACAACTTGACTGACAGAATCACCCTTTCTTTCACTTCTTAATAGTAATACAAGCCTATCCATCGGCAGTTTGTGATTCCTGCTCGTGTGCACATGTGTGTGTGCCCATGTGTGTATGTGGTATGTGCACATAACCACACACAGTCCATACATTGTCAAAAAAGAAAAAGTAAAAGAGTATGTTCCACTTTTTTAAATTTAAAGATAAAGTTAAAAGGAAAAAACATAATACGTGTGAAAAAAAGTCCTTGTCCAATGCCATGTATTAATACTACATGTATACCAAATGCACTGTCCAAAATACACGTAATATATAGATATAAGGTTGCTCCTCTCCTGGAACTGCTCAACTGGTTCTTTTCTACTTTTATCAGTATATTTGCAATACATAATATTTGCATACATTCATCATAGGTAGTTGGCACTTTCATGTATCTCTGTTTGTTTGTTTGTTTGTTTGTTTGTTTTCGTACTGGGGATTGAACTCAGGACCTCGTGCTTGTGCTTGCCAGGTAGTCACTTAAACCACTGAGCTATCTCCCCAGCTCAGTTCTTTTTCCATCCAGCTTTTTTTTTTTCCCCCTAGCTTAGGTGTATTAATCTGTTCAAGTTTTTGCTCACACATGCATCAAAATCTGTTTCATTCACATGGGTCATTTGGGCCTGGGTTCCTCAAATAATTTTACACTTAATCTGTCCACTGTGAAATGAAAATAAAAAGCATTTGCCTGAAGACCCTTCCGCTGAGCGCCGCCGGTATCCCACAGAGGTGCACAGTTCATGGCACACTTCAGTCAGTGCTTTGCAAGCCTGATGCCAATATCAGGTGCTGCTGAATAGGTAGAACATGTCTCTGGTGCCTCTGACTACTTGCTTGGCCCAGCGAACCTAGGGAGAAGCAGTGTTCACAACTGGGAACTTTTGTGCAGAAAAGGACTAGCCTTGACTCTGAGTTTTGTTGTCATAATGTTTGACTAAATCCTAAGCATAGGGGTGAGTTCTGTTATGTTTTTGGTGACTTGTGCTACCTGAAAAACACTCCAGGTTCTGTTTTAGGGAAGAAAATAATGCGCTGTATACTTGGGAATGCCTTGAGGATCCCTAAGGAAACTGGAAATGCTGGAAAAGATAGACCCACGTGCCCTTCAAACAAGAGCTCTGGAAGGAAGAGACACAGAGCAGCCGCCACACATTTAGGATTCTGCCTCCCCACGGAATAAAGGCACCTATGCTTCACCAGAAATAAAATTTTATTAGTAACATGTCAAATATGTTTTAAAATACAGTTACCTTTCTTCTTCCTCTCAGTTTAAAAAACAATCCAATAAAAATTCTAAATCATGACCCAAATATTTTTAAATGTGAAAAAGACATTTCAGATTATGTAACAGATACACATTTCCCCGAATAAATGTTGTAGAACACCATCTGTTTCATATTTAGTGCATTCCCACAGAATTTCTGCTTCTCTTCCTTCATTAATGGTTTGCGACAAATTTATGACACTATATTTCACAATAGCTATATCAAAAATTTATGACAAAAAAGAGCGCCTGACAAAAAATCACTTGCATGCTCAAATTAGACAAGGGATGCATCTTTCTCATTTACACAGATCCTTCCCCACTTACTGAGAGCCCACCCACGTAGGACAGGAAGTCCCTAAGAGCAGGGAAGATCAAACACAGGACAGAGCTGAGAAAGAGATCTAGACAGAACGAAAGAACCTGGTGCTCACTGTGCAGCGCAGGTTGACCAAAATCTTCAACACATGCAGCCACCCACATTTCTGAATTTAATACATCATATTTTCATAAGATGTTCTCAGATTTGTCCAAGCAAGAGATTGTCAAATTCTTGTGAATTCTGAATGATTGTACTTTGGCTCTATTGTTCCAAACCGGAGTCTTCCTTTCTGGGTATAATCAAGAGGAAAGTCAAGAAGGAAAATTCACCATGCATCATTCCTGACAAAGATGGTCTGTTATTATGCCCGTGTCTGTTTTTCTGCACTTGATGTAGATAAAATTTAAGACAGAAAGAATGTTCTAGGTATTTTCAGAGCATGGTAATATTTGTGGTACCTTTAGAAAACTGGTCTTATGGCTTTATAATATTTTTGTCTTCCATTCCTTTAAAGGAAAGAATACTATGGAAAATTAACATGAACAGAAATTCTCTGAACATATGAGTATAAACCTCAGCATATATTTCAACTTTTAAATGATACAGAGCCTGGCTCTTCAAAGTGTGCTACCTAGAGGCTTCCATGTCACCAGGGTTATTTGACAAATGAAGACTCTCAGGCCCTTGTCCTCAGTCTTCCAAAAGGAACATATATTTTAACAAGATCCCTAATGAAGTACGTGCTCAAGAAGACTTGAGAAGCACTAAGGTGATGGAATTTTTCTCAGTCCAGTCAACTCTACGGTAATCCTTGGGAAAAGATTGACTTACACTAATGGGAATTTTTGTTCCAAATATTCAGTCAGGAATGTAACAACAAATTTTAGACATGATCCACTTTGGAAAGAAACAAAATACTTGATACTTGTGTTGTCTATGCCTAGTGATGAAGCTGGAGAATAAGATGTAATTTAAATGATGCAGATTATAGAAATACACATGAAGTCCACGATTGAATTATATACTCTTCCACTGTTTCCAACATAATATATTTTCTTTAGCAAAACATGTACCACTATTACACTGAATTCTAGAAGCAGTGAAGATTACCTCAGTAAACAATTACTTAATGACTAAGTATAATTCATTTTAAAAGAATTATATCCAGTCAATAAAGACCATGTTATTGTGATGAATTCTACTTTGATGCGCTCTAGAAACCCTTCCCCAAGGTTTAACCAGTACTGCAAATTGTTGATTTCCTCCAAGGATCTTTGAGCAAATCAGCATCCAGGCTAAGCAGCAAGGCAGGATGAAGGACAGAATCATAGCTTCTACTTAGTGTGGTTCTGCAAAGACCAGAAATTGGGCTGTGACTCACAGCAGAAACCAGTGGGACAGAAGCAATATGGCCCCCGTCACAGGTGTTTAAGGGATCCTGAGGTTCTTTCAAGCAATTCCCCAGCATAAGGCTGCCCTCTGACATGCCACAGTCTATACGCAACTCTCAGGCTGGGATTTTCTGATTTTGCTTCTCCTTTAAGGCTTCCCTTGACTTCAGCATTAACTTGATTTGCCCTGTGAAGTAACATGAAAGCTAGAAAGGCACAGGGAGGAGAGATGGTTCCCTGCGTGCACTGTTCTCCCTGCCCACTCTCACAGGGATATCCCAGCAATGAGGCAGAGCCAGCTCTGCTTCCTCTCACAACAGTGGCTTTTTCTGATGCTTCTCATCAAAACTATGCTGCAGAACATGGCTCTCCCCCGCCCACCACCTGAGCTGGGTCCGTAGAATGTTTCTTTTCCTTGGTACCTTCTTCCCTGTAAACACTTTTGAAAACACCTGTCTCAGAACCATCCCAGTTTGGGAAAGAGAAAGGTGGGTGATGCTCCCATGAAAGAGTGCTTATTTTTTAGGAAAAAACTGAATTGTTTGAATTCTTTCTCTCTCAGCAGTAAACTGAGCCAAAGGATTGAATGTCATCGCTTCTGTATCTCTAGCCCAGCACAGCCCTAGCTTACAAGTGCTGTTCAGCAAGAGATAGAATTGCACTCATTTCCAAGCCCTCTTTGTGCTGAATTTGTTACATCTTGGGATGCACTTGGAAACCAGGGGACATGTTTGTGCTTATCCATGTACACACACTCCCCCCATCTAGTCTTTCTCCCAACTTAATTATTTTCTCTGCTCATCTGCTCAGAAAATTCAGGTGTAGGTGTATTTTGCAGTAAAATATCACATTTTAAAAAAGAGCTATGCTGAGTAGAATCTAGCCTTATGCATTGTTGGTGAACAAAAGCAAGTATCAAGACATTGCAGGTAACAGGCATCTGGGTATACAGTGGATCCAAGAAAGGAAAATTGAATATAGCAAGCAAGCAACATCCCCCAACATGAAAAAACTTTCTCTTTAACTTGTCAATCTTGCTCCTTGTTCTCTGGTCCTCCTGCTTTTCTTTCTTTTCTCCAGTTTTCCCATTTTTACGTATTTTTTGCTTGGTAGGCCTTTAAGCTACCGACTGGGCCCCCAAAGACACGATTCCCATTACCAAAGGCACTCAGATTTCTCTTGTCATCATCTTCCTCATCCTTCTGCCCCAGAGAAAGGGTGCCCAGGCTCCCAACAGCTGGATCTGATTCCCTACTTTTTATTTCTCCCATAAAGGGCCACATGGAAGGAGTCAGAAGAATGGAACTTTGTAGGCTCTCCCTCAGCTGGCCACGGTCAAATGCTAGGTCAAATGATAGAAAACTACTTGTAAATTCAGACAAGTTTGAAAAATTTAAATGCAACCTTTTAATCAAGATAATATAGTCAACTCCTCATCTATGAGTTATTAGAAAAAATTAAATGCCCTCAAATGTATGTTAAATAACTTGTTTTGAAAGCAACACTTAAAAAAAGCATTTCACAAATATGGCTGTTGTCTATGACAGTTTCTTTCCTACATGTCAATCAGAAAGCTTAGTTCATGACTTTGGATAAAACTTTCACCTGTGCTATTCATTCTTTGCTCAAGATTTTGCTTTGTTTTAAGATTTCTGATATGCAATAAATATTACAACTTATCTCTTTCTTGATAATTTTTCTTCCTCCTTTTTCTGTTCCAACGCAGGCATACTTCTATCTTCAACCAATTTGAATATGAGGTTTTGAAAAATTATATCTACTCCTCAGATACACTGTCTTCATCAAGTCAAAGTTCAGTTCAGTAAGAATTTCAAATGTATTGGAGAACCAATTCTGTTTTTCAAATTATATCAGGATATAACTAGCCTGACAAATTTAGTCTTGGAATATTCCCATTTTAAAAGAAATCTAAGTGTTAAAGAAGTGTTCTAAGAAATAATGTCTTTTAAAAGCAATGAAAGAAAATCTCAAACTTTGAAGCCAGATTTTGACCTTAAATTAAATTTTAATATTTATATCTGTGAACTATATCTTCCAATTATCTTCAAACTAGTTTAAAACCAAACTGGTTTTGTGCCTTCAAACTCTCTTGTTATTAGTCTTCAAAATTTTTGCCTCAATTCTAATGTTTAAGTGTCTTTTAATGTATCTTTTTCCTAATTTTGAATGAGCAATTAAATAGAAGCCTGACATTATTTTCGATTATATGTGTAATCCTCACCAATGTGGACTAATTAGGGCACTGATATTCTTTATACCAAATGCATCTGTGTGAATTGTCTTGTTGATTCATGAGAAGATCTAAATAGTAAAACAAAATGCTGTCAAATAGAAAAAGATCATCTTGGTCATAAGTGGGCTTGTGCTGGGGAAGATGCTATATTGACAAGTCACCTAAAGGATACAGGAATATGATTACCAAAAGCTTGTGATATTTCATCTAAAGCAGTGGCCATGATTATCATTACTGTTTATAAAATATTCTGAAAGCATATTGGTTAGCAACTTATTTTAAGACCCTTCCGCACTGTGTCTTGTGCAATATTTATTTTAGACACTTATCTTTACTACCTTAGTCTGCTTAACACTCATCTTCGAGTCTTTGGTATTCTCTTAAGTACACCTTTGGCACCTAGTTTTTCCAATCTGTTTCATCAGTTAATGACAATTCATTAAACAGTATGCCCCGTAGGACAAGACTCCAGACCCTGAAATCAGACAACTCATTCAAACCTCAGAGAACATTCGGAATCACATCAAGCAATTTCATGAATCGAACCGACCTGTTCAATAATTACCTTTCAAATTGTACAATGTAGAGACCGATCTGACTTCACTACCAAATGCATCCTGAAGCATCTTGTCAGATAGAGAATGATCAACTATCATACAGAAATCAGTGCAAAATTACATCTAGGCACCTTAAATGCACTCTCAGCTAAACAAAGAAATGACACCACATAGAATTTCAGGTGTCCTCACTAACTGCGGCAGATGAGATTTTTAAAAATTATCAGCGCATTAAAAATATTTTGCCTGCCTCCTCTGTTCCTGAGCTTCACAACCTACTAAAACATAGCATCATAAATAGAATTTAAACTCTTAAAGGCCAAGCACAAATTTTAAGCCCTATAATTTAGTGGTAAGCTCATCTGTAAGGTTATTTCATCAAATTCTATTTTTAGAAAAGAAAAACTCTATTAAGATAAAAAACAAATAAAAATAATAAAGTGGATCAGCTTGGAGGAATCCAGTTGTTACATTCAGCAGTTACGTCATAGTATATGTGTTCTCCTTCCTGAATGGCCAGGAAGAGCAAAATGGAATCCAACAATTATTTGGCACACTGCTTGACAATCCAAAGCACTTCAGAAAGAATCGACCCCTCCTCTCACCCTTCACATAAAATTAAATTCATTCCACTCTTAATCTTCAAGGACACCTTATCAACACCGTGTTGTTATGGGTTTTTTTTGTTGTTGTTACCTGTCACAAGTGGTAAAATTTGAAAACAGGGTTTTAAAAGTTACAAACCACATCTTTAATTTTTTTTTTTTTTTTTTTTTTGCTTCTAATGCATGAAGTCACTGCCTTACGATAAGTGGACATATTTGGAATTCAATTTGATGATAGTAAGGACTGCTGAGTAGTAACCATGGTTCTCTCCCATTAGTAGAACATGCATCTCATCTTTGATATCAAACGCACCCATCATCGGTGCCATATATGAACATCTTCACTATAAACAGTTCAGGCATTTAGAAACAAAGTAACAGTTACTTTAATTCATTTTATAAATAAGCAACTGAGAATTTTGCTCCAAGTGGCTGCTAGTGTAACCCATTCCATAAATGGCATTCTCCGAAGCATAAGGCACAATATGATACGAATGCAGCTCCTCATAATAGAGAGACTGAGAACAGCATTCTTGTACCATAAACTTCAGCCGTTTTCTTGTATCAGAATAAGCAGTCTTATAACAGGGAGCTTCTTTAAAGTACTCATAGTTCTCTTTCTCCGTCTCTAGATGTATCTTCCTCAGCAAATTGTTAATTAACACAGACCTTCTCAAGTAAGTCTCTGGGTCTTCTAGAAACCTGAGCTTCTCCAAAGAAAGTTTGAGGATGCAAGTCCTGTCTTCAGGTAATATCAGGTGCTGGGAAGCAAACACAATTATTCAATCCAGTTTAGAACAGTGAAAACCAGACCTTGATACTGTGAAAACATTGATAAAAACATGGCAATATGATACTATGCAAATCCTTACTTTTGGAAAATACCCATGGTAATCCTGATGTAAATCTTCTTCTTCTGCATATTTTCTCTTAAAGTAGGCTACTTTCGACGTTGTTAATGAATATGTTAATACTTTTGTCAGGTAAGCTAAATAAAGAAAATAATTGGAGAAAAATTAGACTTTATTGTGGCAAGGAATATTTTATTACATAAATTATACTCGTGATAAGAAATTGGCTGTTACAGAAATTGCTCTCATCTCATTCAACCATGTGGCAAAGTAGTTGGTGATGATTGTACTATGATTTAAAAGCCTATCGGAGGACAGCGCCACCATTCAGATACACAACAGAGGACCCTTGTTGTGTAAAATCTTACATGGACCCTCAGAAATAAAACACTGATACCATTTAATGTTGTGCTTTCTTATGTCAGAACACACCCAAGTTTGAAATGGATGCACAGAAGTGAATAGGAGGAGGCAGGTAAGAGTTCATCATTCTTAAGTTAAAGGGCCTAGAATACAGGTTTGCTGTGTTAATAAAATTGGCATAAAATTTCTAGTGGTAAAATCACACTTGAGATACCTATGTGTCTACCGACCAATGCTAGAATTGTTCATGGTGTAAAGGAGGTAAATATGTGAAAAAGATTGAGGTTATGAAAGCTCAAGTTTTCACTAGAAAACATGATTTTGGTATGATTTATGATAGTGAAGATCTTTGTTTGCTCTTTTTAAATACTTTTCTGTTGAGGGCTCTGACTAGTTTAAGGAAGAACAAATTTTCAGAATCGACTTCAAATAAAGATTTCCGGAAATGATTTCAAATAAAGAGAGTTCCTAAAGAGTGCTCCAGGTGGCGCTCACACCACAGAAAGTAGGCAAGATAGACTTTCTAAAAACCAGTAGTTTCCTATTCTGAGCAATGAATGAATTTTGAAAGCAAATTGAGTCCAGTTCAGTAGTCATTCAACCTCTGGGGGCCAGACCAGAAAGAAAAATTACATCTGAACATAATTTACTGTGCCCTTAATCGGTACCCTCAAATATTTCTGTGTCAGGACTATTTAATGCACAAGATAGTTTTATTAAAGAGCTGGTTAACTTTACAGTAAGACAGTTTTACCTTTCTTACAAAATCTCAAGCTTTTAAAGGCTTAAATATTACAAATATACTCTTCAAGAACCTACCTCTTCTAGTCTTTCCTCAGGCTTGGAAGTATTTGTATAAAATTTCCTGCAGTTATTTTTGAAGCTGGATGGTTTTCTTAAGCCAGTAGGAAATGGCACTAAATGACACCCCGTGGGCCGGCGAGATAGCTCAGCGGACTAAAGCGCCTGCTTAGGCAAGCTTAGGCAAGCTCGGGGACTGCGGTTCAACACTACATGTTGTACCAGTCCCACCCCAGGGCGGGCTGAGCCGGCCCGAGTCCGGACGTAGTGGCACTGGGGACGCTGAAAGCAGGAGGATCACCACAAGTCCGGGCTGTGTAGTGAGACCCTACAACCACTAAATACATTTAAATAAATAAATAAACAAATAGATCAATGAATAAATTTGACATCTATTTAAAATAAATAAATAAATGACACCCCAGGCATTCCAGATTCTCACTAGCAACACTTTGGATTATAAATTCCCCAACAACCTTATATCAGAGTTCATCTGTTTTGTTACGGGACTCAAATAAATCACTTGTATACCTGACTTAAAAGAGATGGATATGTAATGATAATTATGTGTACACAATCCCTAAATTTAATTTCTAAGGATTTTTTTTTTTTTCTCCGCATGCCCTCAGGGCAGGTTTGGCTGGCTGGAGTTGTGAGGATCGAACCACAGCAACCTGAGCCTGACAGCTTTTTACTGAATTTAATTAAAAAAAAAAAAAAAAAAAAACCTCAGCTTATTTGTATTTCTGACTTCAAAAAGTTAGAAAAAAAGCAAGCAAATTTGCATATAGGAAACAAACAAAGCATTAATAACCCCATATTACTCATGTGATACTTTTGTTTTGGTTCGGTTTGGTTTGGTTTGGGGGGATGAGCTTGGCTCGCTATATCTTATGAGGGGTATTTTAAGGTATTTAGTCAAATAATTGGGTGAGAGTGCTTCAGTTTATCCCTTGTGATAATCACTTATGCTTCTTTTATTTTTATTATTATTATTATTATTATTTTTTTTTTTGGCGGAACCGGGGATTGAACTCAGGCCCTTGCGCTTACCAGGGAAGCACTTATTCCACTGAGCCATCTCCCCGGCCCCACTTATGCTTCTTTTAAATCTATTTAATTAGTTGATATAATAGTGGTTCTCAAATGATAGGGATTGTCAGGTTCACCTGTAGGCTCCTTAAAGCAAATTCATAGCCCTAAGCCCTGAGTTTCTACAGGTCTGGAACATCAGTGTTTCCATCCCTAGCCTTACACTAAGAGGCATCACGGCTGCTGTTTACATTATACTAAGAAAGTTCTCTCTCTCTCTCTCTCTCTCTCTCTCTCTCTCTCTCTCTCTCTCTCTTTTTTAAGCACTATCCAAAGAAATACTACATTGAAGGGAAGAATGAGGAAGGGATTGGAAATGAGAATAAACTTATCATAGACAAATGCTGTTCATATATAGATATGAACAGTGCACATTTAATCTTGCTAAGCAAAGCAATGCCTATAGCATTTATGAACAATTAAAAAGTTTTCAATGAATAATAATGAAAAAGAGGGCAGGCTGTAGCTTAGAGAAGCAAATGTCAAACAGAATTATTATTCGGGCTTCCTAATGAACCTCCAAGGAAACTATTTTGAATTAAAAATGAAGACCACGGGCCAGCCAAATAGCTCAGTGGACTAAAGGACCTGGAAGCAGGCGCAGGGGTCAGGGGTTTGATCCCCCAGCCTGCCATCCGGCCCTGCCCCTGAGGTATGCCGAGACAGCAACTGAAACTGGGCGGGGTGGTGCAAACCTATAATCCCAGCTCTTCAGAGGCTGTAAAGAGGAGAATCACTACGAGTCCAATCTAGTAGTGAGACCCTGAACACCCTGTAGACCCTTCCCTAAAATAAAAAAATAAATAAATAAAAGAGGCAGAAAAAAAAAAAGACCAAAGATGGTTAAATGATTCCCAAGTTCATAAAGATTCTGTCTTGCTGTATTCAAGCAGTTAGTCTGAGGTATAGAATATATCCAACTCTGGAAATACAGTGAGCTCTTGGGAGGATCAGCACCAAGGCTTAACTCTTCCAAGGGCCATACCTAGCCATTCAGTTCATTGCTCTTAGAAAAAGCACATGTGTGGGCTTTTGAAAGGCTGAAAAGTTCGCACAGCTGGATTCAGTCTGACAGTTACCTCTTTGTGGCTGTTTCGCTAGACGAACTGTTTCCCACATCAAATTTTGGAAGATAGTTTTAGCCATTTTCACGCTAACCTATATAGAAAAACGTAAGTTCCTGCATCTGTTTACATGCTGGATTAGAACCCAAAAGCTTCAGAGCTAAACACTGTCTATTTATCACCTGGCCCAGCATCTTCAGTGTACAGATGAGGAAACCACAGCCTCCAAGAGCACAGTGGTCCGTAGTCTGGTGTACAGCTAAGAGTTTGGGCTTTGAAGCAGTAGAAACAGCTTTGAATTTCACCTCTGCCACTTCTTAGTTGTGGAGCCTTGAACCAGTCATATGAGCTCTACGTGAATCTCATTTGTAAAGTGGGAAGAGAAAGATACTGGCTCACGAGGCCACTAATGCCTGGCTCTGTGGCAGCACACACTAAACTCTCAATCCAACTGTAGCCTTTGTTAATGCCAGTAGGCACAGATCTGTCACACAGAAGCACATCCCCACCCAGCCTGTTCTTCTCCTCTGAAGGCTCTGTCTGTCCATGCCCCTGCCTTCCAAGAGATTAGATGATAATTTGTAAGAGGACCCTAAGAAGTTATTTCAAATGAGCAACTTGAGAAATATAGTATAGATTCTATAAGAGTTCCAAGAAAATGTTTCTGGTGTATGGCGAAAGAAATGCAAACTGTCTTTGGAAAATTCAGATAATCATCTGGATAGTTAATCCAAATATCCAGGTTGTATCATCATGTGATGATCCACAAAACACACATATGCTGATCATTCTCCTGCAACTAAAAAGCCAAGCTCAATCTTGCCTGTGATTCAAATAAAGCTGATAAACAAGAAAGAATAAAATGACTACATGTTTTTATATTCATGTTCTGACCTCTGAGAACAGTGTATAAATTGAATAAAATTGAATTAAATTGAGGCTGAATTTATGTCCAAAGGTGAAGTGACTAATACTGGCTTGAGCGTTACAGTTGTTTTTGACTCTGCAGTCACTGGATGAACAATACATCTGTACCAAGCTCAGTATATTTCACAGCGTAAAACCTCAACGAGCCACAGAATGAAAGCCACAAATCAGAACGGCCATCCCTCTCACTAGAGTCTGGCAGTACAATTTATACATATTTCTCTAAATAAATGTTTAAAATTTAATTAAAAATGATTGCTCAAATGCCTTTCCTTATTGTTCTGCTTCTGCCTCCAGACAACTAAAATCCTGTTATTGTACAGGTGATTTCATTTGGTGCTTGGCCCAGGGACAATCATTAAGGAAACAGCATCAACAAATTCATTTATGCACACTGAAAGAACAGACAGCAGGAAGAGCCCGAGCCCTGTCATGTAATCCACTCTTTGTCCCACACTAGAAAACCCACAGGATGCTGAAAAAGTGAGGTGTTTGAGGTAAGGATTTCATTTTCTCCCCCAACATATTAATCAGTATGTTGCCAAATCAGAGTTGAAACCATTCTTTGGGGTGCATGCACTCTGACCACAGACAGAAGGGAAGGAGGCTGAGCAACGGGGAGAGATAAGATGAATTCTGCTTCAGATCAATGTCCCAGCTTATGTGGTGGCCAAGTCATAGACTTTGGTTTCACAATCTCTCATTGATTTTCCTTTTGATAGTGGTAGCCTGGTACAAGCCTTACAAATTATACACACCCCTATATAAATAATGCTTTGAAGGTGGCAAAACTATTGGATGCCCTTCCTAAGGACCACATTTTTTAAAAATAAATATTGTGTCTACCTCTGTTAGCTCCATTCTACAGCTTTGCTGGATGGCTTAAAATATTTTAGCATAAACACTCAGAAAGAACAGACACCATCAAGGAGCAGCCCTCTCATAGCAATCTATTCTTTGCCCTAAACTAAAAAAACCCACTCTACAATTTACTTACTTGGTGTCTTTGAGCAAGTTATTTAACCCCAAAGATCTTTAGTTTTCTTATCTATAAGTGGGGGGAGGGTAACATCAAACTTATTCAGTTCTATGTGAATTAGATAAGGTGATATTTAAAAAGCACTGACCCACTGCCTACCACATAGGCTCATATTTTCTGCTCAATAAATGTTAGTATTTTTATTATTCTTACAGAGACCTCCATTCTGAAATCATAAATATAGAGCCTACTCAACAGCATTATGTTTCATTTAGACATTTGTCTTCTTTTTATTGTGAGGCACAGGTTACATAAAACATTCATGAGTATGTTCACAAAGGTAGCTGGGTACAGAATTCCAGGCTGCTGTGACACGGCTTCTGTAGGACTTCAGCTCTGTTGATATGTGACAACACTCCATCAGCTCTCTTTCTCCTCGAAGAACCCATTGCCTAAACCTTTCCATCTGATACGTTCTACAGTAGTTTAACTCAGTGCCAATTGTAAGCTCCAAATCAATGGAGCAATCTGTTTCTTCAGATTTATCATACACCCTGAGCACAATATTGAGTTTACTGACAGCTTAGGATTACCAACAAATTGAAATAAAGATCATAGAAGATTTTCTTAGGCACTTCCAGAGACTGCCTGTGAGCACCATTTTACAAGACACCAGCAGTCCTGTCTAGTACTAGACCCCATGGCACTTCTGAGGACCCTGAACACAGGCATGAAAAATTATATGAAACAGCAGCAGCTCCACAAGCTCATCTCCACTGGGAATGATCTCTGAACCCCAGAGGATGTCATTAATGACATATGACCAGCCAGGCAATCATAACATTACCTTAGATGTTACAGCACAGCCAACTTATTCAATGAAACAGTCCTACTAATGACAGAGACCAAGTGCATTAAGCTTTTTGGCTAGACTTGGTGATTTACCACCTACCACAAGTACAGGTTTTACAGGACAAGGCTTCTCTTCACTCAAAAGAAAACTTAGCCAACCAGCCATATTGCCCCTATGTCATCCAAGTAATAGCTCTCCAATAAAACTTGGAGAGATGCTACAACTTCCTTACGGACCCCCCAAGTGTTCCTCAGAGAGGAGAGTTTTAATCCCTGACTCATAGATGACAGTGGTCTTTCAGAAAGTGCCAGAGCTATGTCAACCACATCGCCTTTCATTTTTCATCATCAATAACCTATTTGGGGATATTAATAAAAATATCTATCTGGGCCAATGTTGCTTCTAGTATCCCATGAGGGTTGTAGAGAAACACAAAATGGAACAAAAGAACAACTTTGCACATTAACAATATGCCAGAATTCGCCCTGGAGTGGGTTCATATGTGAACACTCATTCATAGGATGCTGGACTGCTGTTCTCACAGGGAGTTCCTCTAGAGGTAGATTTATCTTCACTCCCAGGGTGCTTTTCTTCAGACAGTCTAGCTTCTCTATTTGAACTGCACTGTGCTCAATGATACAGCTGTGACACATATCATAGGTTCGCCACGACTACTAGGCTCTGGAGTCCTGACTCTCTGCAGTCTCTAGCTTTTCTTGATGTTCCCAACCCTGACCCCTTTGGACAAGCATTTCAAAACTAATATACTCTTGCAGGGCTCCCAACCTCACACCCACCCATTCTCTCTGTCTAGGCACCACTTCGAAGACCTAAGTCCTTCTGCTATTGAGAAGACTTGGTGCTCTTTGCTGTCTACAATGCACATTATATTAATACATATTTTGTTTGCTAAATGGAAGTCTATATTAAAATACTGAATCCAAGTAAACCTCTCCTGCTTTTCAACATTATCCTCTCTGCACCTAAACTGAGAATTAGTGCAGTACACTGGATGGTTCTTTATTGCCTCATGTGCATAATTTTAATTAGGAGAAAAGGGGGGAAAAGGCAATTATGTTGGGCTACAAAGGAAGCAACACTAACATTCTGACCCTAGACAGAGAGATCATTTCTTTTGAAAGAGGAATTGACAAGAATGACCAAAGGGCTGCTTCTGCCTTGGCTTTGGTGTTACGTGGTTTGGATCAGTTCACCTCTGCTTCTGCTTCTGCTTCTGAGAGTTATTTCTCTTCTTCTCTCCTGGGTTTCTGAGCATACTGCTTTGATAAACAGAGCACTCTGAACTGGTTACTCTTTGGCTTTAGAGTATAGCCGGGGTGTCAGTGTTTGGACTGCTAATGACAGCTGGCATGAGTCGTGGGTACAGAGTCCAGGTGCAGAAGGAAGGGCCTCAGCCCCTTGATAGAAACTGCAATGTGCTTCAAGGCAGCTTTTAATTCTTATGCAGGTTTCATGACATAAAATTGAATACTATTACTCACCTAAAAACTTCCAAATAGAGTGAGCCAAGAGGAAAGTATACTAAAATTAGAGGCTCATGTCAGCTTACACTTTGGTCCCAGACTTAGCTAAGCTTTTGATCTCCAAGCTCGTGCCCCCTTAACAACCTAGGATATGTGCAGTTATAACTGGCGTTAGCACTGACTGGATCCTTAAATACAAATAGGTGACATCTTTCACCCCCCAAAAAAAATATTACCATTATTCATCACTGGTGGATTCATTCTAACTGTAGATCCACTGAAAACTCTAGGATTAAATGTTTATTTTATAATGATACTAATTGATATATTCTTATTTATTGAAAAGTAAATATTACATTTTTGATGAATGTCTTTGAACTGATCTGTTCAAAATTACACAGTGTGTAGTCTACGCTCTACACATTCATGAGAGGAACCAGAATTAAAATTTAAGAAAGAGCCCTTTCATTTGACCTTTTTGATGGTAACAGTGGTCTCAATGAAAGAACAGCCAAGTTCACATAAATTAAAGGACACTGAATGATTTTAAGCTTCTTTGCATATTACATAAGAGATGCGATGCATATAAATTACTAATGCACAAGCCTAATGCATATACATGAACCAATAATTGTTGCTGCTTTGCTCAAACTTTCCTAAGATTGATGGCATGAATAGAACTGCATGCACACCTCATCACAGATGACAGCAGATCATATTGATCTCCTTGGATTTGTTTCTTAGCATAAAATATAGCAATTATGATGGAAGAAGAAAGAAAAGGGGGTGGTGCTGATGGCTCCCAAAGACAACATTTTTGGTGGTTCAAATTGCAATTTTAATGTTTAATATTACTAAACTATACACATTTTAATAAGTTACAACAGGAATCTGATCTCACACTCTCACGATATTTATAAATCGACCACGATACCAGCATACATCCTCACAGCAGTTTCTGAGTAAGGATGTTCGAGTCTGTATTTGTATAAAATGAAGTAAGGAACAGGCAGAAATGTAGCCTGGATTTTTTTTTTTTTTTTTTGGAATTTGCCTGTCATATGTTGGGCTCTGCCCTACAGGATGTGCACACAGACGGCTCGGTATGTGTGGGGTTCTCTGGTGCTGGAAGGCTGAAGGCTCATTTCAAACATGTGTTCAACCTTAGACCCCGAGTTCAAAGTGCTCACCCTCAAAGCTTTTTATCATCAAGGCCTTAATGCAAATTAAATTTAAAACATCCCCACAGCCTCTTTTGGCGATGTGCAGCGCTCTCATTTCCTTCATCCAGACCCTCCCCACCATGCTTAAGGGTTTCCACCTGACATATTCCCGGAGTCCGGCTATTTCTGATTTGGCCCACCCTATTTACCTGGGTTTAAGAGAGGAAACCTGCTAGCCCACAAATGTCCTTTTTACAGCAAACCTCTACCCAGCAACCATCTATAGAAACAACTCCTACTATCGATCTTGTAAGTTATGGTAATGCTACATTAGCATTTATTTCTCTGGATACATAAAGAGTAATTTCTTCTGAACTAGTGATTACCTGATAATGCTGACTCAATCTGAGAAATGTATTTCTGGGACTGCTTCAGAAAATCCGGTGAGAGTTCCCCAGTGCACAGCAAGCATTTCTCACAGCCTCGGGCTCATGAATGGTTACCTGAGATCTTGAAGCAAGGAGACAGACACAAATAACATAGGACCCATCCTGCTGCATTTGCAAGTCAGGCAAGAGCACGCGCTAGAAGACACTGCCTAAGATGCTTCAGGTAGGCTTGGTCTGGACAACACAAACCTTCAAACATATACAATGACTTAATGTTCTCCAGATTTAACTATAAACATAAAGAATCTTCACTAGCTTAAGAAATGTCCTGGATAACTGACCTCACCAGTTATTTATTGACTCAAGAGATTATTTTAGCGAAATTATCAATGGATGGACTTTTAAAATCAGAGTGGGATACCCTTTGTTTGCTTTGAAATGCCAGATTCTGTATAATTTCTCAAGTATTCTCTCTAAAGTCACAAAGCTGCTGTGAACTTAAAACACAGCTCAGTCTTTCTCTGCCTATATATATATATATATATATATATATATCATATACATATATGATACATATATATATAGTCTCACAAGATTTGAGATGGCCCATTGTTACTTCCTTGTTAAAGAGAGTTTTTATTTTTTCTGTAAAGGGCCATGTTCAACTGCACCTTTTCTCCATGGATGTATGCTTAGAGATCTCATCATCTTCTATATTTAGAGAGATGAGCCTTCCAAAGGAAGACAGGCAGCCAATAAGGAGGATCCCGTCAAAAGAGGTGAGTTACTATGGTTACTTTTCAGGCGGCTGAGTAGCAGTGAACGGCTGCTCCTGGCCAAATGGACCCTCTCCAGAGGAGGACCTACAAGAGCGCTGCTCTCCGTATGTTGATTGAATTAGTCGAGACTCTACTATCCTATTTTAGCCATAACCACAGGCTTCCTATAGGCGCTCGCTGCTTCCTGCCAGCCTGGCTCCACGCAGGCAGTGAAGCCAAAGGAAAAACAAGGAGGACAGAAAACTTCTGATCACTGACCCAATAGGGATGAGCTGGGGACTCCTTAAGAACCAATCCGGAGGTTTTAAACGAGCAAACTGTGTGACCTGGGACTAGCTGCTGGCCAGTTTACAGGGTCTGGACACGGGGTGGGGACACGGCCCTAGCCTCCCCTTCTGGCAAACGAGTCCTTGCTGAACCCCAGAGGAAGGTCCCTGGCCGGGGGTCCTGGCGTACCTGAGAGAGGTGGCCACTCGCTGGGGGATCGCGGAGGCGTCTGTTTGGAAACGGGTGCGGGATTCGCTGCACCTCCGGCTTCTGCGGCTCTGTCGCTCTTCAGAAGGCGCTGACAGCGACGGCGACCGCGGCAGCACTGCAGCTGGGGCAGCCCTGGCTCCGGCAGGTCCGTCCCTCCGCTCTCCCGAGCCGCTCACTCTGGGTTCGGAACGTGAGGCGGGCGCGCAGCTCTGCGCTCGCATTGGCCCAGAGGGAGCAGGTGTTACGCGGTTGCTAGGAGCGTTGCTAGGAGGCGATGACGCCCCTCCACAGCTCGGGAGCAACTTTCCTGTAGGTCGGTGCACTGCTGGCGGGGGCTGCTGGGAGCAAGGTTGGGAACGGGAACGAGCAGGGGCTGCGAATAAAGAGCCCAGAGCAGAGGGTCCCTGCTGCGCTCGCCCAATCGGGTCCAGGAGTTGGCTGGACAAGAGTGAGATGGGGGCCTCGCGACAGGCAGGGGAGTGCTATGAAGGGGTGTCCCCCATGGAAGCTGGTGTGGGGCCGATGGAGGACTGCCCCTTTCGGAGGCTGAGGATGCGGCAGGACTGTGTCAGAGCCCTTTAGACCTGGACACCCGCGAGGACGCTGCTCTTTGCCTTGGAGTAAGCTTGGGAAAGGCAGAGCAGGGAAGGGCACGTCTGGGACCGGGACAGCCAGCGGTGGGAGATCCTCCTTCCCGCGCCGCCTGCTTGTGCTTGAGCTATAGCGAGATGTTCAAGAGAGAAAACTAATCCATAAAGACCCGCTCTCGCGCTCCAGCTCCCTTCGTGGCTGCCTGTAGCTGCCTGCTGGCGGAGTGCCAGAGATCTCAGAAAAATAAAAATAAAAGATGTTCGTGTCCTCTAAATGCTTTCTTCACAGTTAGAAAGACTTCATTTTGATCCAAGAGCTAAATAAAACCTCAGGCTAATATGAAATCTGCCTTAAAATACAAATGCACAAAATCAAAAGTACTTTTCACAAAGGAAGCTGGAAAAAGCATGCGTGTGTGTGTGTGTGTGTGTGTGTGTGTGTGTGTGTGTGTGGTATTTACACTGGGGCGTCAATTTCCCCGAAGGTGTGTGATCTCACTGAAGGTTCCGTTTTACTTTGTACCGTGGCTGCTGCTGCTTGAACGGGGCTGTTTTTCTGCTGGACGGAGAGAAGCACAGCAGCAAAGTGAACAAATTTAGCAAGCAAGTGAACGATTTACAGGAAGCTAAAACACTAAGTGGAGAAATTTGGCTCAAAGCTCCCCTGAGAAGGAGAACGTCCCTGGAGAAGGAGGGACAGCGCTCCTCTTGTCCCCTACAGAGTCGAGTTAGGCTGGGAAAGAAGGAAGACAGCCCACTGGGCATCAGTTGAAAGGAGAAGTTGCTGTCCTTGGGACCCAGGTAGGGCTGCCACTCGGAATAATGTTGGCTCCCGAAGTGGGGACATCCTGTGAAGATAAAGAGCTACACAAAACTCCCTGCAAGTCTCCGAGGCCTCTGGTACGTCCTGAATGCCTACGACAAAACATGGTGTGACTAGTTTTCTAGTCCTGAGGGTTTAAGAGGTGATCTTTTGCAAATAAGAAGGGAACCAAGTGATGAAGGAAAGGGAAGAGCAAAAAAGAGAAGATGAAATAAAAAGAATTAAGATGTATTGGGGCTGGCAAGATAGCTCAGCAGTGTAAAGTGCCTGCTTAGGCAACCTTAGACAAGCTCAGAGACTGAGGTTCAATCCCCAGCACCACACCCTCACTCCACCAGCCCTGTCCCCAGGGAGTGCTAGCAAGCCACAAAAAAAAAAAAAAAAAAAAAAAATGTGTTGTGTACACATACCAACTCCCCACAATGAATGTAAGCATTATGTACTGCAAACATGTACAAATAATTTTTAAAGTTTTAACAAGCTAAAATGCAACTGTCTAAATAAATAAAAGGAGGCGGGGGAGATGGCTCAGTAGAATAAGCGCTTCCCTGACAAGCACAAGGGCCTGAGTTCAATCCCTAGTTCTGAAAAAAAAAAAAAAAAGAAAGAAAGAAAGAAAGAAAAGCAAGGCTCAACAGGTTGAAGATCTGATGATTATCATGTCCAAAAGAGGGCTTTGAGTCTGGTGCTCCCAAGCCTAGGTCATGGCCAGCTGGCAGTACGTCACTGTAACTTCTTTCTTACCTGCAGTGAGGGACAGAAAAGCAGCTGTCTCTAGCAGCACAGCTCCGTATGAGACAGCAGCTCTTATCCCTTGAGGGCCACCCTCACTGCCTCCTCTCAGTCTTCCTGAATGGAGAGGGCTCTCCGTTCCTCTCCAGGGCCTTTGTGCATGCTGCTTCTCCTTCCATGCGCCTCCAATCACCTGGCTCCCTCCTCCTCAGCTTTCTAGTGGCAGCTGAAATACCATCTTCTCCTAGTGGCTTTCCCTGAGAGCCTCCTACTGACTATATCAGTCCTCTAAGCATATTCCTAAGTCACAGGACAATGGATCTCAGTTCACAGGATCCTCCATCTCAGGATTTTAAGCTAGCGCTACCCAGTTAATTGAAGAGTAGCAGAGGATGCGGATCTGTCCAAGGTAACCAAGAGTGAGTGGCAGCAGGAAAGTGCAGCCTGCCTGGCTCCACATCCCCGTTTTCACCTTAGGTACATAGTTGACAGTGCTTGTGCACAACCAGAGTCATCACTAGTTGACATCTTTTTAGTTGTACAAGTAGAAAGAGGAAGAAAAGAAGCTCATTACACAGAAAAATGGTTTTCTACCACTAATGAGGCATTGTATTTATACAGCCTCTTTTTCTTTTGTGTTACTTTAGAAATGTCCAAAGCACCTGATGGAGATTGCTATCTTAGTTTTTGTTGTTAATCTTTCTTTCTTTCTTTGGTACAGGGTTTCTGCTATGCAGCACGGACTCATAGTAATCCTCCTGTCTCGACCTTGCCTGCACTGGAATTGCAGGTGTGTGCCACCAGGCCTGCTTTTGGTGGCCAACACAGTATGGGATACTGAGGATTGAGCCCAGGACCGTGTGCTTGCCAGGCAGGCACTTAGACCACTGAGCTATCTCACCAGCTCCAACTGTCTTAGTTTTAACAGCATTGGGAAGTACTCAAGGTATAGTCATTTCATTTTTTTTTTTTAATTTTTCATCTTCCTTTAAAAGGCGGCCTCCATAATCACATGTTCTATTTCTATAAAGCAAGAACAAACAAATCCATTCGGGGAGCTCCTAGCTCTCTGGCCAATATGAACAGAACTTTTAGTATTAGTCTTTATCTGAATAGAATGTGAAACCTTTTCTGCTGTCAGTCTAACTCACTGAATAACTGCTAAATCCTCTTTTCATCTGGGACTCCCTCTAAAATTTAGTAGGCATTAGAAGACATGAAGGAAAGGTAAAGTAAATCCCAAAATCTCAGAATGGATGTGTGACAAATCTTCAAGAAGAACAAGGATATGAGTTTAATCTTTGCTGTGTCATGGATAGCTGTAGATATATTTTACAAGTTTCTCCATTCCATTTAATGACTAGAACAAATTTTGTACCTTAAATATTAAAAGCACATGTATTACCTTAAAAATGTCCGAATTCTAATCCTCTCAGCACTGAATCTTGGCTCTCCCTGTAATGACCACAAATGTAATGCTCATTCCATCTCTCACTATCTACTGGAAGAATGAGCTATTTTATTATGTAGTAGATTGTGCATTAACATTCCTCAGAGCCCTGAAATGTCTCCCAAGTTTCCCCTTGAGCAATGTTTCTGAATATCCCCAAGGAACCCTCAGGGAAACTGTGAAGATATGATGAAGCTTACAAGACACATAAATGTGATTTTTATTCATCAATAAAATTCTATTCAAATGGGTATAAATTTAAAAAACTACTATGTAGGGAAAAAAAATAAAAAGAACAAAGGATCCAAAGTCACAGCTGAGTGTCTCCATTATTTTAGTATTTCAGACTGGTCTCGGTCGAAGCCGCTGGAGAGGACAGCAATATTTTGTCAATGACTGCTCTAAAATTAATAGACTGAATAATCTAGTCCCTCTAAATTAGTCTTCTTTTGCTCATTTTTATATTATTTGCTCTGGTTTTTTTACTGTATCATACACATATTTATTAATATATATACGTGAGTTGAAATTTTTCACCTTACTGGGTCTGCAAGCTCAGAACTCTTCATTCAATGGCTTTGGACATGTGAACTGAAATGGTCTTTATCTTCAGTAGTGCTCCTTTAGTGTTAGAATGTCTTCAAGGGCTGGCCAAATAGCTCAGGGGATTAAAGTACCTGCCAACAGGCACAGTGGCCGGGGGTTCGATCCCTGGGCCAGCCATGCTGCCCCCACCCCTGGGGTGTGCTGAGATGGTGATTGAGACTGGGCGTGGTGGCACATGCCTGTAATCCCAGCTCTTGGGAGGCTGTAAATAGGCAGAGCACTACAAGTCTGATCTAGTAGTGAGACCCTGAACACCCTGTAGACCCTTCCCTAAAATACAAAAAAAGAAAGAAGAGAGAGAGAGAGAGAGAGAGAGAGAGAGAGAGAGAGAGAGAGAGAAAGAAAGCAAGCCTTCAATCTAATATGACTATTGGTAAACAAGTAGACTGTTTAACCACAGCATTGGAAATCAGATAATTTTTAAAGAAGAATAAAGCTCCTTTAAAAGAATTGTACTAGATGCTGGCTACAGGATTTATACTAATACTATTTTATTTTCCTGGGCACAGGTGTCTTCTTAAAATTAGGTAAAGCCATGTGACTAGTGCCAGCCAATGGAGTTTAGGCAAAAGTCAGCCCATAATGTCAATTATTTCATTTTTATGCCATTTTTTTTCTCCCCCATGTGGATGACAAAATATTCCCTCAAAGTCCAGGACTCTGAGATGTCCAAGTCACAAAGAGAGCCTCCATTCTTAAAACACTGCTAGAAAGAAAAGTGCACTGGACAAAGGAATGGAAAACTCTGTCATGCAACTGCACTGACTTTCAGAGCTGTTGGTAAAAACAGATATCATTAAGTGCCTCCACTTGCACAGTATATAAAAAGGCTTTTTAAAAAATGAAGTATCCCTGAAATGCCAATAGAATGTTTTTCCCGTATTCCCTATTTCTTGGGGGATTTCAGCTATGTTTGCACTGTTATGGGGACACTGGATGAGACAGGCTGGTTCCCTCTTCTTTGAATTTGCTCTGTCTGAATATCACAGCTTTAGTAAGGGGAAAGAGTCTAGACCAGATCAACTCTGATGAGGAATTATGTACACTTTGTACATGGACACCTACCCTTTGCCTCCCCAGAGTCCTCTTCAGGTGCAATTTAGTTAATTTGAGTATCTCTATATAGCTCCTCACTTAGCTGATATAATTTTAAATTCAATACTGTGAGCACTTGAGGTAGTCAATGCTGATTTGTATAGGTGTTCAACATAAAAGGCCACAGCACCCTGCAACTAAGTCAAGTATATGGACCATAAATGTAGAGCTTATAGTTATAATATTTATGTCTGCAGTTGGTATGGTTTGAAGTTAATGGTTCCTCCATATACTAAAATAAGTAGTATCATTCAGGCTCATAAAATTTGCATGTTGATGCTGCAAAACTATCTTTTTTAACATAAAAAATTTCACACATGTACATATAAGCCATCTGCTAAAACTTTATTGATAAAACCAGTAGCAGCAGTTTTACAAAATTGGAATGATTTTCAGTTTTGAACGATCATGAATTCAGTTGCAGCAGACATTTTGTACAAATTCGAGTTACTGCTTTGTCTGTTTCAGTTTTAAACAAAAAGCAATTAGAATTTATCCTCATGCATTTAAATATCTAATACAGAAGTAGTTTTTAGACTGCATAAAATATGCTTTTCAACATCACCATGAGACTGAATATCTGCCCTAAACATTATTTGTACAGGACACACAGTGTAATTCTTCTCATGAATTTATTCTCTAATACAGGTAAACAATTTTATTTTTCCAACATATTTTCAAAGGGTGTGTTTAACAAAAGTACTGACATTAAGTATTTCACTAGTTTACCCAGATAAAACTCAAGACAACAATAGGACAGTAACACATTAAAACCATTGTCATGAAATCCTAAATATTACAAAAGGCAGAAAGGTTTTCTAGTTTTTAAATTTAACAGTTTAACAATGTCCAGTGTCCTGTTCTTAAACACTAACTATTCACTAGCAGAAGTGAATTCAGGGAAAGGTGGGTCTTTACATTCTATAGCTGTCTGTTCTAACAGCCCCAAATACATTCATGCTTCTTCAATGGAAGACACCAAAGTCAACACAGTTGTATGAGAAACAGAACAACTCCATGGATGTTTGAAAGATCTTTCAGAAATATTTAAATGGAGGATCCAAGCTTGTGGGGGATAAAATACTCTCTGCCCTTCTCTTGCCTCTCTGGACCACCTAGGGAGTCTCTCCAGGAAAACTGAAGAGGACAGAAAACAACAGCTCACAGGACAAAAAATGCCGATGAAGAATTGGAAGAAGGTCAGGATGACTTAACCTTATAACAGGTCTGGCTTGTAACAATCAACTTGCCAAAGGATTCTTCTATTCTTGGATATCTAGAAGACCCAATTTCATATTAAACTATGTTTTATTAAACCTTCCCCAGTAAAACACACGCTATTGACCACTATGGACAAACACCGGAGACTCAGGACAATGTAGTACATTAAGATAGCGTACTAAAGTAAACACAAAATAGAAGAAGTACATGTGCACAGTGTTAATACATCTGCAGCTCCAGCTGTCAGTAGAATAGTAATATAAACCACACTCTGCTAAGAACAGTGTGTTCCATGTAGGGTAAAACCTCACGAAAATCTCCTAAAATAGTTACATATGTTCAAAATGAATGAATCATTCACATTTACACTTTTTCATGCAAGTTCTTCAAGGACACCCATCAAAAGTTGAGATATAAAAGAAAACCAATAAAATATTTTAAAACAACAGAGCCACACACAGTATGCATATGGTGAAACATAAATGTGTGAACTTGGACAACTGTTTCAGATGCTATATGAAGACACACAGACAGAGAATCAGATTTATCTTGAACTGTGAACACAATTAAACTCTTGCTATGAAATCTTAGATGTATCTTAAAATGAAATTTTTAAGCTCTACTTTTCCTAAGAGATAACAAAAGTATATTTAGAAAGAATATTATTATATGGGCAAAGAAAAACACTCGAGAGGTGAGAGATGGTCCACACTTATTCTTTCAAAGAAAAGGATAATGTAGATTGAAAGTCCTTTTTCCAAGGGGAAAGAACCCTTCCATGTGCTGGTTTCAAATCTCATTTTGTGGAAGAAAAATAAAAGGTATTCAATGTAATACTTCCTCTGCACTTGAATTAAACTGCTCTAAAGAAAGTGGCCGTTCATCTCAAACATTGGCCATTCACTTGAAAAGATGGATCTATTTTTTGGTGCACCCAGTGACTCAACAACAAAAGAGAACAACATATTTGTTTTTAAATTTTCCCAGAGGCAGAATGACTAAAGACCATTTCAACAGTAGCTGGTCGTCAGACAAATTACTGGCAGATATTTCAAGGTGTCAATTACTTTGATATAGCAATATAACAAATGGATCTGACCTCAATATAAAAATAAAATAGCTTATAGACTCCAAAAACGCTTCAAGTCTTTGAAAATCTGCAGAATGTTTTTCTATTTGGTCCCCAGTCACATAAATGGACTTGGTCCATACTGAGAACTCAGTATTTATTATATTAATGGGGAAAAAATCAAGTTTTTTTGATTCTGATTCCCACAACATAGTAAAAAAGGTAGGATGAATGTGACACCTCCTGTCTGTTAGATGAAACAAAGGTTTGCTAGACATGTTTGACATTCATTCTAAAGCTTATTAGTGGCACAGTTGGGACCAACATACAAGCTGCATTAATTCTCATCCTACACTGTTTATATACACACACCTTCACCTCTCCTAAAGGCCTGGTCTTGCACGTCACAGCCACAAAGCAAAGGCCAGTCGGTCGGCATAGACGTTATCTCAAAATATTCCTCAGACATTTTCCAAGCAGATGTCTTTTCCCCAAAGTGACTGTTAGTATCGTTTCTTCAACATCCGTCTCCCTGCTCATTCAGCCTATGCATTCTCATAAATTGTCCTACCGTTTAGAATTCAGAGCTATGGTGCTGACAACTATTTTAATGAAGTTGCAGGGTTGACTGTGATAGGGCATAATTGCAAAACTTCCTGTTTCTTCGGAAAAGTGATTAAGGTAAAAATCATATAAACTGGTAACAGAAGGTTGTTTTCTTTCCTGAGTCAGTAATAACATAATTAGCACTTTTTGTCAACATATATTTAAGTCACTGCTCAACAAAAGAAAGCACAACAGAGTTGTTAAATTTGATACATGATCTGCATAACCTTCAGAGCTTTCTTTGTTTAGATTCCAATGGAGAGGGAAAAAAGGCTTAGATTGGTTAGCATAATTCATGAAAAAATGTGGTGTTTTTCCTAAGACTTCTCTCCAAATGTAAAATGAGTCTCATATCATCTACATGGAATTGATTTGAGTTTGGCGGTTGCTACATAATATCTGATGAATTACATGATGTAATGCATTTATTTTTTTTCCTGAGAACATCCACCTTAAAATTTGTTCTAGCAAATGACACTAGAAATAAAAATAAACAGGTCATAAACTGTGGTACATCCAGACAATTGAAAATTATACAACACTAAAAATGAGCTTATCGAGGTATAAAAAGACATGAAAACTTGAACGTATATTAGTAAGTACAAGAAGTCAGTATGAACTCTGTATATGCTGTACATGTGATTCCAATTTAAAACCCTGTAAGTGTATAGTTTATTTGGACAGTAGAAGATCAGTGATTGATTGGGATTTGGAGTGGAGGGAATCAACAGCACTGATGATTTTAGGGCAGTAAAAAGATTCTGTATACTACAGGAATGAATATATGTCATTATATAATCTTCAAAACCCATAGAACAGCCACATGAGGTATCATACACCTGTAATCACCTCAGGAGGCTGAGGCAGGAGGATCAAAAGTTTAAGGCCAGCCTGGGCAACTTAGCAAGATTTTGTCTCAATATAAAAATTATATTTGAGAAAGGGCTGGCAGTGTAGCTCACGGCTCAGTACTGGTTCCATCCACACATGACCCAAGGATGCACTTTGATGTAAACAGCTCATTTTGAATAATGATGTCAATACAGACTTGCTGATGGTAAAGACTGTAGCCCTGTGGTTGAGAGGAGATGAGTGCAAAAGAAAGGTGTATGTGAATGAGGACCTGGGTCTACAGGAGCCCTCGGTGCTTTCTGTTCTATTAGCTATGAACCTAAAAGTGCACTAAAAACTAAAGTTCATCAATTTTGTTTTTTTTTTT
>NW_004524583.1:20918502-20927640 GCF_000260255.1 Octodon degus
GCTGGGGGATTAAACCGCGGTCCCTGATGCTTTGCCAAGCTTGTTCTAAGTAGGTGCCTTAGACCACTGAGCCATCTCTCCAGCCCCAAGTTCATCAATTTTGAAACATAGATTATAAGACCATTTACCTGAAAACAGAGGTCAAACCTTATTCCAATATATATAACAGAAATTTCCGTCTCAATAGAATATATAAATACTAACTTCTTACTCACAAAATTTAAAATAGTAAAATCTACAATAAAATGAACTTTTAAAATTCTGGGAAGGATTTTGCATTTCGTAATACTAAGATCTAATTTGTGGCCGCCCTATTATGGTGGTGCAAGAAAAGACTGCACTATAGGGCAGTAGAGCTGTCCATTAACACAGGCCATCACGGTGTTCGGGAAACGTGGAAAACTTAAAGCTGTGGTCTTTGTTCACAGCCACAAGGAATTAACAGATAGTCCTATGAAAGAAATTCAGCTCAAGAATGCAAGAGTGACCTCTGACAAAAAAGGGGGGATATAAATAAAGGACCGTTTTGTTGTGAAAAAAAAATATATGTATATACAAGATAGGATAGATATACAGCTATTTTCTCTTAGTTCAATGAGAAAAAAGGCTTATACTAATATTGTTCAGGCAAGACATCATGTCTGCATCTTGTCCTCTGAATAACTACTATGAAGACAACAATAATGCAATGTATTAATTATTGTAACTGTCCTACTAACCTGTTTTGAAGCTGTTTCATTGCTATTTTACCTTTTTTTCTCATTAAAATGAATACAAAATTTTTAAAAAAAGAATGGGAGAGTGTTATCCAGAGTAACCCTCATAGAAATACCCTGTTAGTGCACTTATGCCCTGCCTTGCTAGAGATTTCACTCACAGATTTCTGCTGTCTTTCCAAAAACAAGAAGGTCTTTATCCAACAAAGATACCCACTTTTATAATGGGGCATGAACTGGGCAACATTAAAACATTATCTTCAATTAGAATTTTTGAGTCACAAAAATTTTAACTTAACAGGCATGGCTTGGTGCCTGTATAGTAGACATTTGAAATGAGCTTTTAGGGCATTAAGATTCATAATAAATCCCTGGGAAAACTCCTGCCTGTGCACATGGATTTATTTCCAAGAGAAACTTAGACCAACAAACAAAAATATGTATTCTTCACTAGAGATAGAAAGATTCTTTCCACTTTCTTTCGATCCTTTCCTTTTCAGAGGAAGAAAGAAACCTTTCCAGACATGCACTAAGCCAAACAACTAAAGGATAATAGAAAGATTTATTCTTTTCTGATAGTCCTTATCAGAATCAGTGATGAACTATTCAGAAATGTAGTAAGAAATATTTCTAAGAAGTTAAACATAAATTGGTTTACTCATCTAGATCCTTCAACCTTTAGTTCAGAAATTGAAATCTACTACACTGAAGATCTTTTCAGTGATTAAGTATTGTTAAACCCAAACAACAACATATAAAAGTACTTATTTACTATAAGGAGAAATAGAGTCAACACAAATAATGCATAATTATGCAGATACCACTGGGAATTCTGCCTTCCCATAACCAGAAGTAGAATAGGTAATTTTGTTACTCAATGGCATGAAGTAAAACTCCCATAGAGCTGCAGGTAGCACTGGCAAGCAATGGAAAGGACTTAGCAGTGCTCAGCAGTTTTGCTCCAAGAACAATGTGCACCTCCCTCCAAGGCTGCCTATTGGTTTGTTCTATAAAGCCACAAACTGTTTCACAGTGGCTATAAATACAAGTGGCTTTGTGTCTAGGATGCTGCTTTGTGACCCCAGGGAGCAAGAGTAATCTCCACCTTCACCACAGCAGGAGAAACTCAGAGCCTGCATGCATCCCCAATGTCAGCTCAACAGAACCAGAAAAGGAACTCCCTGGAGAAAGCGTATGAAGCAAAGAAAAGTCTATATGGAAAGAGCACCAGCCCAGGTGTTGTGATTGTGGATTCTGTATTGAGGTCTTATACAGAATTCAAGATGTAGGGGAAAAAATTAGGGCCGGGAGACAACTCAGGGGCATACATGCCTGCCTGGCAGGTGCAATCCCCAGTACCAAAATAATTAATTAATTAATTAATTAATTAATGTTATCTTCCTGGGAGCCTTTCCATTTCGGTATACAGAAGACAACACTGTAGGCGGTCTTCCTATTTTAAAAGACTTCTGAATGTTTTCAGGCAATTTTCCTGTGTGTAATAAAGCTCAGAGCTGTTTACAGCTTTCCCAAACAAAATAAGCTGGTATGTCTCACCTCCGTCCAGTAACCCAAGACCAGAAATTACTCTTTATGGCAAGTAATTAGATCAATTTAATGATTATATATTGGTAAGCACTAGCTTTATGATGATTAATGGCTTCAGTATGCAGTCATAATACTTTAAAAAATATTAAGATTTGCTTGAGTTATCTCAAATGATACAACTCTAGATGAAAGGAAGTCCCATAAATATATTTAAATTAATGAATAACGACCTTCATGTAATTCTCTTTATATCTATCTTAAAGTACCGCAGCTCATTGTAGGTAGATATTCTGACTATATTCACATGATCAAGAAGAAAAAAAGTACCACATCCTTTGGTGAGAGTCCTACATTCTACACAGTTGCTGTGGGAAGCCACTTTACAGTCTTTTTCACCTCCATTCAAATTATTTCACTTCTTTATGCTTTGAATTATTTCCAACTAAAAGCCCCAAGCTAAGTGATTCTTCTCCAATGTGTCATCTTTCTCTTTAGCTGGGAAGCCTGGAATTCAAGAGAATACTTGGCCATTTCCCAATATTTGGAATGCAGCCTCCCAGTTCTGCATCTCCAGATAAGGTTAGTTTAAAATCACAAATAGCACATGCCCGATTCATAGCACCTGGTGACATAAACTTGAGGTTGCTTATTCCTGACTCCTTTTCCATACCAAGGGTCCACAAAAGTTTCTGTAAATTTATACACCATATCTCTTCACTTAAAGTTTAAATCACTTGAGAACAATGGAGCATACCTTTGCTTACAACGGAAAATTCTTGAAAGCTACTTTAAAAAGGAATTATTGTCAATTTATAGTTACTTAAGGGAACTTAGTATGATTCCTTAAAGGAAACAGTAATTGGATCATTTAAAACTTTTTACCTGCAGGACTATCAAATGGAAATATAATACATGCTTTAAAAAGTAACCATTTTTAAAAAGGAGTCTTTGTAATACCACAGCATTTATTTTACTTTTTTAAGTTCAAAGTTGAGATATGTTTTCATGTCATTATCTTTGCCAACTTTTTTGACAAGCTGCCCTGTCCTGTAGGAGCTACACAATTGGTAGCAAAGAGAAGCTTTGTGTGTGATTTAATAAGATGTACACACAAGCACCAAGGATTTGCATCTCTTCTAAGTGAAGAAGAAAAAGACAAAGACTTAGCTATTCTTCAATTGGAATCTAAGGCAATTTCCTCTATATACCATATACCATATGCCAGGCTTGATCTCTGGATAAGATCTACTTTCTCTGCAAATCCAGGCTAGCTTCCTGAGCCTATCCTTTTAAAGTATCTGAAAATTGTTTTGACATTTTCTCTAGTTATTTCTTTCCCTAGAAATAGGAAGAAATGTTTTTTCTCAAGCATTATTGTCTGAGGAAGCATGAACACTAACTAGTTCTTTGCTAGGCACATCGCAACTGTGATTTCACTAATATCCTTTTGAAGACCTCATGAGGTAGGTATTAGTTTCATTTTCCAGTTGAAGACACCAGGGCATGGACCACCTAAATCACTTTCTTAAGGCCACATGGTTAGCAGAATTCCATCTAGCCTAGGCTACAACTGCACAGTCTGTGCCAACTTTATGATATTCAACCAATTTTATTCCATCTTTAATTATTTTCCATAATTCTACAAGTCATGGCAAAATGACCGCTAGTTAATGTTAAATATATTTTGGTAGACTGGTTTACTCTTCTTCATTATATGCCATTAGATGCTTAATGTGTCTAGCATACTGACTTCTTTAATTCTTCCATACACATCCTGTGTGAATTTTTCATTTGAGTTTTTAGATTTTTTTCCAAACAAATAATTAACTTTTCACACAATAAAAACCCTTTTGCCATTTCAGGATAATCTATGATTTGCTGTTATTTTCAATCAAACAGGAATGGAACACTCTTTAATCAGTTTCATTAAAACTAAGCAGGGACACCCCATCCATGTTTTTTCTAATCCTATTTCTTTATCAGCAAAGAACGTGCCTCCATTTGGGTTCAGATTACTTGCCAGTAATTCTTTCCTATTCGCTTTTTGTATCTTGGCACACTAAGTCTCCTGTGAAAAGACAGTAAGGTTTTGGGGAAATTCAGAATTCAATGTCTACCCGTATGTCAGTTACATTAATTTAGTGAGATGAGAGAAACACTTCCACTTCACCCAATGGTAGTTTCTACTTAAATAACAGTTTGCTTAGCAAGTAGAGACTTTTAGGTCTCAGATAAGATCTGGTACAGCCATGATATAAACCACAGTGGCTGACCAAGAGGTAACAATTATTTCTAAAATATTGTGAGATCTACCTATTGAAAAGTCAGAAGTTGTGTTTCAGGCCCACAGTAGCACCTAGCATAGGGGAGAACATCACCATGTGAAATCAATCACTTAACTGTTACTGCAGGATGTCAGAGTTAGCGGTACCTGAAACGAATGACAACGCAACACCATACTCTTTCCTTTTGCAAATAAAATGGTGATTCTTTCTCTGGCTTTGTACAGGTGGAATCCTGAACATGAGCCATCCAAAGGCTATGCAAATTCTGCTGCTAAGGATGGCAGGAGCAGCAGCACCACCACCACCATGCCAACCCCTGCCAGGCAGTTATGCAGCATCAGCAAAAATAGAGTCTAAAAGAAATGTGCATTACACTGGCAGCCAGTGAAGAAGAGGGGGCTGACAGCAGGTGTTCAGCTGCCTGTTGAATGGTCCATTTAAGAATTGGACAATAGAGGGAAGCAGGGACTGCAACAACCACCATCATGATGGGTAGAACTAGCACTTCTCAATCCAGTGTAAACTAATGCTCTAAAGAAGGCACGATATGAAACAGATATGCTAACCCTAGTACATCACCTCCTCTCACCAGCATTATTGAAAAAGCACACTCTTTAGGAAAATTACTGCAAGAATTACTGACACTCCAAGTGTATGGCTGCTTCCACGTGAGATCTCTCCATGAGATATTAATCACCAGCTAGGAAATAGCCAACAACAGTTCTGTCATTGAAGAACCAACTAATTATCTTTCACAACTCCTTTGAAAAGCAAATGTGGATGCAAAAATCTCAAGTGGAAAAACATGGTAAATGCATTTATGTCTAGACTTTGCCAAGAAAATGAAAGAGTTTAAGCGCATGAAATCAAAAGATCTTACTAAACTAGAATTTCAAATCAAGGCTTAAAAAAACTCGGCATCCTGTCTTTAGAATGTTATGCTTATACAATCAGCTGAGAGTGAACATTGCTGTATGTTCAAGATGCAGACACATCCTATATGGTGAGTAGCACCAATATAGAAAAATTATAAAGACAAAAATGTTTTTCAGGCTTCTCTTCCCTTCACACGCTACACATTGCTACAAACCGCATCATAAGCAGACTGTTGAAAAGCAGCTCAAGTACACAATGATATCTTCACGACATGAGTAAAAAACCTTAAAACGAGTGGCACAAGGGAGCAGAAAATGAAGTAGAGGTGATTACTGGGTACCACAGAACAAGGGACACAGGCAACATGAACAGCAGGAAAGTATGAAGGGGAAAAACCCAAGGCTGCCTGTACAATATACAGTTTTTTTCAAATGTAAATTTTCAAGTGAATGCTGCTATTATGCTCCCGCATAAAGGAAAGCATAACGAGGCTGCTCTATTTCCCTTTAAGCACAAGGCATAAAGAGAGTAAAGGATGTGAAAAGCCAATTCTTTGTGCTGCTGCTTAATCAATTGCACTCAGTTCTACTCAATGGCATAGCCACCCTGCAAAGACCACTCAGCGGTTAATGGATATGATACTGGAAGAGCACTTTGAGGTCTTCGAAAGAAAGGTAGGGTAAAAACCCAAAGGGGCATGGTTTTATTACTCAATTCCAACAACTGAGTAGCAGTGTGTATGAACTACCCACAACTGGAAAAGAAAGAAAGATAGTCATTTATTCTGCAAATTTCTGATTTTTTTATACAAAATTATTTCTTTCAAAGGTTGAGCTGGGAAATCACAGTAGAATTATTAGTTCACTAGTCTGATTTTGTCAAGATAACCATTGCATGCTGAAACATAAAAATATGTTCTTCGGTTGTTATATCCTATGCTTACAATCTGTCAAAATGTAGAGCTGAGGAGGAGCTACATGGTTTTGACTGTATACACCCATCACCAGCTATCACTCTTGACACAGACAGGAAGAATCAACAATGAGACATAAAAGCTAAAAATAAGCCACTGAGAAACTGCTCAGAAAAGCTGCATGTTGAGCATAAGGTTAAATGTGCATTCCTCCCTTTTTATATTACTGCCATTTAATGTAATTGATATTAAAAGCTCAGATCTAGGAATAATGAAAGTAAACATGCATGGCCTAAATATGTAAAAGTCAGTCCTAAGCAAAACCCCATGCTCACAAGCACACTTGATCAGTTCTCTGACTAGTACATGCCCAGAAGGAAATAGTGACTAATATATGTTGCTGTAAATGTCATGATAAATGACAGATATAGGCACTTCAGATGCTAAAAAAAAAAAGTCATTTGATACAAGCTGAAAAATATCTTTTCATTCACAGATGTTCAGATGTTCATTTTTAAGAGTCAATCAAATCTTTAATACAGACCTACGGTGTGCAGTTCCCTATGATTTCATGACAACAAATACTACATGAAAATGACCATGTTTTACATGCAGGAACACTGACTATAGAAAACGTATGATCCCAAACAAACTAGATTGAGAAAACATTAAAAGTAGATTTTGGGTTTTTTTTTTCACATTCTTTAGGAATTTATTAGGTGAAAAAGCATAAAAACCCTAAAAGTTACACATTTGACATCTTACATATGAAAAAAGGAGACAAATTTTACAAGTTTTTCACTTTTGTCCAGCTTAAAAATGATTCATATAACCAAATCTCATAGAAACCATAATATACAAGAGAGATAAAAGAGGTACATGATTAATACAAATTTGTTTTATAAGCACAACTTAGAACTCTTACTTTTTAGGGAAATAGGCTTTTGACAGAGAGAAAAAGGTGAAATTAGATTACAGTTGCATTTTTCTATGAGCCTTAGCATCTGATTCATCTTTGTACTTTGGAAATTTTTGCACTGAAAAAATTCCGGCATATACCTAAGTGATTGCAAATGGTAACATTTAACAGCTCCCTTGAAATCTCAAGTTATTGTTCGAGAAACAGGACAGCAGAAGCTTCATCCCATAGTGCAAACCCAGACTCAATAATCTATTAGCACAAATTAACTCATCACCAATGGGCTCAACTATGGCAACATTTTCCATGCTGTACACTTAGCTGGGTATTGTAGCTTTGTACTATACTATTTAAATCTAAATCCAAGTGTAGAAACCCCAGCTCCCACTCAGAAGGTTTTAGGGTTAGTGAAATCGCTATTTGAAAGCCTGAGAAGCTAGCTTGGGTACACTGACTTCATGTCCACAACCAGGAATACTGGTGACCAGCGAATCCAGAGCACATAAACGCAAATGGACCCATCTAGGATTCCAGCAGCGTGTGCCATCTGCACACCTGCTGGCCCTTGATTTCCTTCATCTCTTCCCAGTGATCTTGCTCCTCCTCTCCACTGCTGTTCTGACCCAAAGCAATCCAGCCAATCATTTCCTTACGCTTCATAGTACGCCTGTTATAAATAGAAATCATCAGTGTGACATCAGAGAGCTGGAAAAGGGCCACCTGGAAAACAAAGGTCTCCTTATACACAGGATTGGGCTGACCACGTCGCAGGGATGTCTTGCAACGGGACATCTCTTGACCCACAGAATTGAGGAGGAAGAGTTTTCCATATGTATCTACAGCAAAAGCAAAACAAAAGAGGGAGATGAGAAAACATCAGTGTATTCTGTTTGCTAGTTCAGTTGTAATATTTACATGAGTTGCAAATTTCTCTTTTCAACATACTACGCAGTGTCGTCAGGCCTAGTCTTTGTTTGCTATTGGACAAATATGGCTTTCATGAATTATTCAAGAAACCAGTTATTACCTTGAATATCTAAGGTTTCTAGGAGTTCACAATGACACATTACTAATGATCATTAGAAACTCTATTTGGACCAGGTGTTGATGTAGGCAGCAGCTGTATGTACAGTGATGTTTGTGAACATGGACATATCTCCATCCATAGTTTATGTATACAACAAGGCAAGAAGAGCATGTTCGTCCTACCTATCAATGGATGACTAACTGATCTTTTTCATAGCTAAATTTAAACATTATAATATATTAAATATTATAATAATTTAAATTTAAATATTATAATACTTAAATTGCTGTCCGTGATGCCTATTAACTAAGTCCAGTTAGGATGTCACTGTATCCAGGACTCTTGGCTGACCTCTTCTCCCACCAGATACAGTCCAGATAACCCTCCAGTAGTCTTCACCCAAATTCAATGTGACTCTGTCTCAACACTAACCATCTTATCCATCAGTGCTTGCCCACTTGACTGCAAGGACTCACAGTTTCCAGTGGTAGACAGGGGACAGCCTTGCTCACCACTGTGCCCCTTGCCCGGCCAATGCCTAAGCTGTTAGGCCTTCAACAAATATTTTATGATCAATGTTCATGACTAATCAAGAAATCCAAGATTCTTTCTTCTCTGTCTTCAAGTTTTCAAACTTACAAAATGAAGCTAAACCTCTCATTTTATAACCCTTGCACAAGAACTCTATAAAGTAGTGGTAAATGTCATGTGTGCAGTCATTAATAGAAAGAAAGCAGTATCTAAAGTTAGTAGAAAAGAAACAAATCCAACTCTTAGCAACATAGCCTACTTGGGCTGAAATTCCTGACTGGATCAGTACAAAGAAAACCAGCTCCCCAATTATATTTTTTAAA
>NW_004524583.1:20928395-20955820 GCF_000260255.1 Octodon degus
ATAAAATAAAAAATGATACACTATAAATTTTAAAAACTTTTCTCTGAACTACAATTATTACTCCTAACTGTATATCTTGTTCTTTTAAAAACAACAACAACAACAACAACAAAACAGAATAGGCATTTTCCAAATTCATTCTCTACATTCTGCTCAATGCAGGCAGCAAGCTGATTAGAGTTTACAGCCCACTTCCCCACCTGACAACCAGTCAAACTTTTTAAAATGTAGATCTACAGATCTCTGCAGCATGCCTTTCCCTCCAGGAGAACTGTGAGGTAGCAAACGAATTACAACCTGCAGTTTTCTTTGTATGTTGATCTTTTTCTATTCCAGTTTGATGTGTTATTTTATACACTTATCTGCTGAGAAACACAAGGTGTGAAATGACACTTCAGGTGTGAAAACACGGCTCTGTCTCAGAAACAAGGCTCTGTTCTTCAAACTCCTCTATGGAAAAAGCTGCCAGAAAACCAACAACGGGGAAGTGAATTTGTGCTTTCAGGGTTGTACAGCTTCACGATGCCTGAAGGAAAAGTTTAATCTAGGCATCAGAGTGCTCTAGCGATTCGGCTGCCAGTCTTAGCAATAGGAACTGAGTTAATCTTGCAAACAAAGAAATGCTCATTTCACAAAGAGCAATTTCAAGTTTTATCCTGTCACAAGATTTTTTTTTTTTAATTATAAGTTAAGCCACTTACTACCAAACTGCCTTCGCGAAGTTTGGGTTTTATTTCTACAAAACAGAAAATAATTTTATGAGCCATCCAGTCAGACACATGTCCAGAAGAATGGAAATCTAGCTGATTATTACAGTTTGAAAAGGGAACTTTTTATCACTGTAGTAATGTGCTTATTTAACATCCAGAACAGAGTCTGTATCTATGAAATCCTGCTAGTGTGGAATAGTAGGAGTGCATGACAGGATCTTTTGGGGTTCAGTGACTTACTCTAATGAGTACCCATCAGAAAGGATAAAGAATCCAATTAAGTGAATTTCCAATTTAAATGAACTTTGTCTTAATTATTTGGGACTTGATTAACCGTTGCGATAAAGCTATACTGAGCAACACTTCATCTTCATTTAATGATTCAGAAAGCTTTATGGTATCTTTAGTAACTCAGAGCTATTATCAAAAGGTCAAGGGGGCTATAATTCCTTAATAGTCCTGTCAACTGCTTTATTGGTCACTTATCTCATCATAAAGGAAGATGTCACATGTACCAAAACATTTACTATAGTATATAATCCCCAATTTATCATGGCATAAAAGGATGTCATTTGGAACTCAGGAGTTTTTGAGAAAGAGCACGGTACTCCGTGGTGAGCAACACAGCCGCACAGAATGCCCACCCACTCACAGCACAATGTTTCCTCAAGTTTTACATACTAAGTCAGAGGTAGAGTACAACACTCTGATTTTTCTGGGCATCAGGGTGCTTAACCTTTCCACCACTTTTAATTTATTAATAGTCACAAAGTATTTTAAGCATATATAAGAGAACAGTGACTATTGTCACACATACCAACTTGAGTAACTGGGTGCCATTTGTCATACTTTCTACTGAATTTTTATGTTTTTCATTTGATTTTCAAGAAAAATATATTACAATTGAAGTTCCTTGAGTATATATCTCCTTGAACACGTTCAAATTGTCTTAGAGGGTCAGCCTGATAGCTCAGCAGACTAAAGTGCCTGCTTAGGCAGAGTGCAGCGGAGGGGTTCCATCCCCAGTGTGCCGTGCTGGCCTGCCCCCCAGAACACGCCGAGGCAGCGATTGAGACTGGCCATGGTGGCATACGCCTGTAATCCCAGCACTTGAGAGGCTGAAAACAGGAGAATCACTACAAGTCCAACCTGTATAGTGAGACCCTGTAGACCCAGTATCCTCTGTACTAAATGCATAAAAATAAATAAATTTCTTTAAAAAGTGTCTTAGATTTGGATTCACTTTCATCCATGTTTTTAGATCTTTACCATCTTAGATGTAAACACGCACAGCCAAAATATACCAGCACTATTTTGTGCATTAAAAATATTCAACATTGTATGTCTTCTTGAAATTTGCTTGTTTCCATTCAGCATTAAAATTTTGATGTTGCAGGGCCAGGAAGATGGCTCAATAGAATAAGTGCTTCCCTGGCAAGTGCAAGGACCTGAGTTCAATCCCCGGTTCTGCCAAAAATAAAAATAAAAAATAATAAAAATTTTTCTGATGCTGTCTTTATGTATGTAATTCTGTGATTTATTTATTTCATCTGCTGCTGCAATGTATTAGTAAAACACGATGTCCTTAGCCATGCTCTCAGTTGCCAGACATTTGCTTATAGTAACCAAGAATGTGACTACAGTGAATATTTTTCTTCATTTTGAATTATCCTTGTATTGAAATTTTCTCCAGGACATATACGAGTGGATTTCTGCTCACTTTATGACATCTGTACACTAGATGTAAAATCTTCGCTAACTGCATTTATTGCTAAAATCTTTTCCCTGCCTGATATTTTTTGATGTTTCCTGGTTGACATTTTTTTTCTGCTGCATGGTGATTTTTGTAGTACAAACATTTTAAGTTTTTGTGGAATCAAGTTTATCAGAGCTTTTCATCTCAGTCGATATTTTTTTCTACAGCTCAAAAACTCTATCCAAACTCAGTGATCTCTCATATTCTCTTTTATGAATCTTAACCATTTCTTTTTCTCATTTGATCTTTAATCCAGCTAGAATGATATTCTCATGTACTATGAGGTAAATACCTACTTTTTTTCTATATAGAAAGTGCTATTATCTTATCCTCCTACTGAGGAGATAATGTCTTTCAGATATCAGGCATTTAGGCTTGAATACCTTACTTTAAGACTAATAATACTTATTACCATCATATCATAATATATCTTAGTATCTGTGACAGACAATCCCTGTATGAATTTTAGAATTAGCTTGTCAAGTTCTGTAAAATGCAAACTTACTAAAATCCACTTTTGGAAATTTTAGCAGGATTGTACTGGATATATAGATTAGTTAGGAAAAAGCTACTGTTTTTATAATATGGATGTTTTCATAAATGAATATGATATAACCATCTACTAAGTTTTGGTTTTCCCTTTTCTTTTCTTTTCTTTTCTTTTCTTTTCTTTTCTTTCTTTCTTTCTTTCTTTCTTTCTTTTCTTGTATTTTAGAGAAGGGTCTACAAGGTGCTCAGGGTCTCACTACTAGATCAAACTCATAGTGATCTGCCTGTTTACAGCCTCAGAAGAGCTGGGATTACAGGCACGCACCACCACACCCAGTCTCAATTGCTGTCTCAGGGTGCCCCGGGGGCGGGCCCGGCATGACAGGCCGGGGGATTGAACCCCAGCCTCTGTGCCTGCTTCCAGGTGCTTTAATACACTGAGCTATTTGGCCAGCCCTCAGTTTTCTTTTTCTTTTTTTCAAAAGGTTTCTTTCCTTTTTTTTTTTCCTATAATTTATTTAGTTATTCTTTTTTTATGTATTTTAGTACAGGGTCTACAGGGTCTCACTACACAGATCAGACTCATAGTGAGCCTCCTGTTTTTAGCCTCCCTAGCGCTAGGATCACAGGTAAACAACATAATCCCCAGTCTCAGTTGTCTTCTCTGAACATCCTGGCAGTGGGGTCAGCACTACATGCAAGGGATTAAACCCTAGACCCTGCATCTGCCTAAGCAGGCACTTTAGTCCACTGAGCTATCTTTTCAGTCCTTTTTTTTTTTTTTTTTTTTTTTTAACAGAGGTTGAGCGCAGGATCTTGCACTTGCCAGACAAGCATATTTATTCTTTATTAATGATATCTTTTGATACCTTAGGTACTTTGTTGTTGTATAGAAATGTTCTTAAACTCTACTATCTAATTCCTTTGCTTGTAATAGAATGCAAATTATTTTCTATAAGATTGTAATACATCTAAATTTTTTCTTATATTTTTTCATGCATACAAATTTGTACTTCTCACTTTGGAGCCTCACTGGGTCCCAGGAACCAACTGTCCTCCTCCTTTTCCTCACATTGCTATATTCCAGCATCATACACCGAATTTTGGAGCCACTCATCTGCTGCTCACCACTCAGCCATCTTCCCAGAAGTCAAGATTTTCCATACATAATGGCAGCTTCGTTTTCTCAAGCTTTATTTTTTAGTGTCTTTTTCTTATTGTACTGAACTATCAAAAATAAATAATTCCCTTTTGTTCCACATATTAGTTAATATTCAATACCATTCCCACCTTTGTAATCTCTTCTCTATAGTGCAAGGCATAAAGACTTAGGACTACATTCTCACAATGTCTTGCCAGTGTACTTTCCATTAGGCTCCTCTAATAAATGCTGTCTGTGTAACACAGGAAGGGAAAGCGAAGGGACGCCACACTGATTGCCCATAAACTAGCTGCAACACGCAGAGGCACATAGGAAAATAGGAAATATTCTAGATACACTGTGTCAGAAGTTGTTTAGAACGGGGTTTAACCAGCCAGTGAGATAACTCAGTGGACTGAGCTCCTGTTTTGGCAAGCACAGGGACAGGGGTTCGAGTCCTGGTACCCCATGGTGAGCCAGCCTGCCCCAGAGCATGCGGAGCCAGTGACCAAGTCCAGACCTGTTGGCACATGCCTGTAATCCCAGCAGAATATTTCCTATTTTCCAATGTGCCTACGCATGCTGCAGTGAGTTCATGGGTACTCAGTGTTGAAGACACCAAAGGAATTGCATCCGTAGTATTCAAAAACCCTTGAGAATAACCAATCCCTCTGCATACAGTTCAGATTTCATGGGGATCTTTCCTAGATTTCCTGGAAACAATCTTCCTGATCTTTATTCTCCAAGTTACCAAGGGTTATTAAACCTTATTCTTTTTCTTTTTTAAATATATTTGATGCAGGGTCTCACTGCACAGCTTGGACTCGTAGTGATCCTCCTGCCGCAGCCTCCCCAGTGCTGGGATTACAGGCATGTGCCAACATGTCTGGACTCTGTCACTGGCTCAGCATGCCCTGGGGCAGGCCGGCACAGCATGGGGTACTAGGACTCGAACCCCTGTCCCTGTGCTTGCCTAAGCAGGAGCTCAGTCCACTGAGTTATCTCGCTGGCCAGTTAAACCCTATTCTAAACAACTTCTGACACAGTGTATCTAGAATATTTCCTGTTTTCAAAAACAACCTGACCTGCATAGTAAGTAGCAATCTCAGTTGGAATGCTGCCATCATAAAAAGAAAGAAAGAAAGAAAGAAAGAAAGAAAGAAAGAAAGAAAAAAGAAAGAAAGAAAGAAAGAAAGAAAGAAAGAAAGAAAGAAAGAAAGAAGAAAACAGAAACATAAGCAGGAGACTTGGCCTTGAAGTAGCATGCCAGGTAATGAAGAAACTAATAACATAGGATAGCACAAAAATCTGTAATATATGTTTTCTGATGGTAAAACTGCCATCTGCTATAACTTGGAAGGAAGAATCTATGCCTAATGAGTTTGTTGCTCTACAGAAACAAATTTTAAGGAGAATGTAGAAGTGTGTATTCAGTGTTACCGGCTCTTCTTGGAGCAAGAGACAGAAAGGTAAGCTTGGGAAAGAACTGACCAATATGCAAAGAAAGAGAAAACACAGAAATTTAAGTTTTATTTTTACTTGAGAAATGAATCGTTTCTAGATTTCTCAATGAGAGATGAATTTTAAAAGTCTCTGAGCAGCAAAGACCTACTAAATTTCCTTAACTAAATGTGGCTGGTAATTCTCAAATTCGAATAGAAGCACTGGCCTTCTCCGCCAATTTCAGTTGGGTGGGCCACGGGACTGGTTTCTGAACAACACACTGTGAGAGGCAATACTATCTTCAATCACAGCTATCTTCAACCATCCTACCCCACCAAGAAGCCTCCAAGATGTCTTTTCCCTTTCCAGAGTAACAAGAGAGACTGCATTCCAAATGCAGTCTTTTTGGATCATTAAGCCCATCTGTTTTGCTGAGAACTCAGACAAAAGTCCTACAAAAGTCGCACAAGTCAGGCTGGACACAAAAGGGCTTTTGCCAGGTTAAGCCAATGAGCATGCAGGGTTGATGCATACAAGTAGTATAGCTGAGTATTCAGTAGCACGGGCTTCACTGTACATCTGCTAAGAGTTATTTTTACCACTAATGAATAGAGCATTTGATCAAAAGCTTCTGTTTGCATCTATGAGATAATTATGTTTTCTCATAAATCAGTTAATATGTGAATTACACTAGCAGATTTTTGCAATATTAAACTATTCTTAAATTTATAAACTGTGCCGAATTGGTTGGTAATTAGTGCTTTTTTCTTATGGATCTCAAAGCTCAGACAGTCCAATATGAACCACAGGTGTGTGAAGAAGGATGAGGAAGGAAAAAGGGAGAGATTGAAAGGAAGAGAGAAACACTGACATAATCTTATATCTATTTTTATGTAGTAATTTTTGTCCCATTATGTTTATTACGAATAATGTCCTCTTTTTGTTGAGTTATTGTTTTGATTTATGCTTATTCTTCATTTGCTATGATTTTAAAATATTCTGTTTTCTACTGGATTTATTCTCACTTATTGTCTCTTGGTTTTAAAGCGAGATTAAAATGTTAACATGGGGACTGGGGAGATAGCTCAGTGGTGTAAGTCCTGCCTGGCAAGCACAAGGACCCAGGTTCAATCCCCAGTACTACATGCCATACCTCAGAAACCAGGGTGCACCATGCTGGCCCTGAAACTGGGCATGGTGGTACATGCCTATAATCCCAGAGCTGGGGAGGCTGAGACAGGAGGACCACTATAAGTATGAATTGTGTAGTGAGACTCTGGACCAAAATAAATATTTTTTTTTAAAAAAAGTTAACATGTACACTTGATATAATACCAAATTAATCAACATCTCAGCTTTTTCTTTTTAATCTTTTCATTTTTAAGTCTGTAGTTATTACAGCAGTCTTAGGTGTATGACAAAACCAAGCAAGAGATGTAAAGATCCCTCCTCCAGCACTTGCTCCCACAGACATATACTCTTCAGGTTTGTAATTTTCTTTTTTCCTTAAAGCATTGCACCAGTCTAAACAAGTATTGCACCAGCTTTCGCGTGAATTATTCACTACCTAGTTTTAAAATATTTTCTGATAGCTCTCTAATATATTTGTTCAAGTTTAAAAAGTTGTATTAAAATATATGTAACCCTAAATTTGCCATCTTAACCATTTTAAGTGTACAGTTCAGCGGCATTCAGGGCATTTATAACATGCAACCATCACCACCAGCCACATACTGAACTCTTTTCATCTTGGAAAACTATATGCACTGAACACTAGCTATTTCCTCTTTCCTCAGGCCCTGGCAACCTTCATTCTATGTGTCTCTATGATATTTACTATCTTTTTTTTTTTTTTTTTGCAGAACAGGGGATTGAACTCAGGCCGTTGTGCTTTCCAGGGAAGCGCTTACTCCACTGAGCCATCTCCCCAGCCTGATATTTACTATTCTAAGTCCCGCAGACAAAGGGATGTGCCTGAATTTCCTCCATTTCTAGAGCTGCATAGTATTCTTAGAATATAATACATTTTATTTGTCCATTAGTCCATCAATAGACATTTAGATTGCTTCATATTTCAATTAATGTATATAATCATCATATAAAAATGGTTGCACAAATCTATTCTCCCAATATAGCTTTCAGTTCTTCTGGGTACATACCTATGAATGGAATGGCTCCATCATGATAATTCTCTTTTTTTTTAAAGAACCTCCATACGGTTTTCTTTTCTTTTCTTTTTTTTTTTTTTTAATATTTATTTATTTTGTGTCTGTGTGTGGCCAGTTCAGCCCACCAGGGGGCGGGGCTGGCTGGCATGTGGTGCTGGGGGATTGAACCGCGGTCCCTGTGCTTTGTTTAGCTTAGCTTGTTCTAAGTAGGTGCTTTAGACCACTGAGCCATCTCACCAGCCCCTCCATACGGTTTTCTACAGCAGCTGTACCATTTTTCATTCCCATCACAATGTACAGAGATTCAATTTTTTAATTTATCTACATGGTAATATCTGTAATTTGGGGAGGATTTTCCCTTGAAAGTCACTATCCTAATGGGTATGAGATGATGTTCCATTGCAACTTTGATTAGCATTCTCTGACAACTCATAGTGTTGAGCATATTTGTACATGCCTGATGGTCATGTTTATATCTTCTTTGGAGAAATATACCCTCAAATACTTGACCCATTTTAAAATCAGATTGTTTTCTGTTACTGAGTTTTAGGAGTTCCTTGCACATCCTGGATATTAATCTACTCTTGGAAATACGATTTGTAAGTGTTTCTCCACTCTATGGGTTGCCAAGTTGCCCTTCTCTCTTCTGAGGCACAAAACTTCTAGCATAAAGTCCACTGTGTCTTATTTCCTTGTGTTGGCTATGGCTTTGGGATCACATCCAGGCAGTTCTCACCAACCCCAATGTGAAGATTTTGCTATACATTTTCTTCAGAAGCTTTTCTATTTTAGGCCTTTGATCCATCTTGAGAGATTTTTAAGTATGATGTTAGCTATGAGCTCAACTGCATTTAATTTCATTTTTGTTGGCATGTTGTTATCCAGATTTCCCAGCATCATTTTTCCCCCAAAAGCCATCCTTACCCCCAGTGATTTGTCTTGGCATCCTTGTGAAAAATCACTGAGCCACAACTGGCAATCTCTACCTTCCTCTTGAGCACATTAGCCCTCTGCAATGCTTTGGTTTCCATCTTCCGTTCCCATCCTTCACATTTTATCTGCCTAGAATTTTGCTTCTACTTTGTTCTGGTCCCAGCATTAGTCATTTTTATTACTGTTCTTAATTTTGCTTCACACAATTCGTGCAAGCATTTATCTGCTTCCATGTTCATCAAAATTTTTGTTCAACCTTTCTGCTTTGTATCTCATTACTTCTTCCCAATTTCAATTTCTTCCCTGCTGGTACACATTATTTAGTATTTTTGCTTTTCTGAGTAACAAAGTCTTGAGTGTTCCTCGCAAGACTTCGGTTTTACTGTCCCAGTGTGTTCTTATTTATGGCCATTTCTACATCTTAGTTGTAGAAATGCATACTCAAATTCTTTTCACATGTTTAAATCCTGTTGCTTAGTTTTGTTTTTTTTTTAACTGAGTTTTAGTGTTGATTTATTGTAGATAATAATACTTACTTGAAATAGGATTTGCAAATGTTCCACATTTTTTCTGGGTTTGCAGTTACTCTGTTGTCTTTGGATGCACAAAGACACTATGTATTATCTAGGAGACTGTCACCCACTTGCTCTGGTTATCTGAAAATACCTATAGATTGCTTGATTGTGATACTGGGTATTGAACCCAAGGCCTTTGGACTGAGTTACATGCCCAGCCTTTTTAAAACTTTAAGATAGGTCTCACTAAAGTTGTTCACACTGGGCTTGAATTTATGGTCCTACTACCTCAGCTCCTGAAAGCACTAAGAATATAGTTATTCAGCACCACACCCAGCTGAAAAGATCTCCATTCAGAGTCAGTTTTTGTGGCACAGAGCTGTAGTCCCAGCTACTTGGGAGGTTCACGCAGGACAGCTACAAGTTCAAGGCCAGCCTGAGCAACATAGTAAGACCTTCTTGGAAAATAAAAAAGTGAGAAGGGCTGTGTAAATGGCTCAGTGGTAGAGTACTCCTGGGTTTAATCCCTAGCATAACACACATGCACACACACACACACACACACACTTTAATCTTTATTAAGATATAATTCAAACACTGTGGTAATCCCCTTTATTTCCCTATTGCCTTAGGCAAAGGTTGTGTACACCACCCATGTTCATTTTGGGGAGTGCCTTTTCCTTGCAAGTCTGTAGAACATCCCTCAGCCTGACACTCACGGGGAACATGAGGCGGCTCAATTCGCTTTTTTGTTTTTCTTTCTTCTAGCCTCTGCTATTGTGAGCGCCTAACAAGGTTAATATGCTGAGACTGCTAAGTATTATCATTTGAGATATAATTATCACGTGCGGCTAATCGTGCACATGCTGAGAAGCTGGGGAACGCATTGTTTTTAACTGGAGGGGACATCTTAATGATAGTTCTTGACAAGGACCATTATATGTGTGCATGTACACAAGGCAGTAGCACAGAGCAGGAGGAAGCAAAGCAAAGATGAAGACCGAGACAGAAAGCCTGCCAATAGCTAACATTTTAAAAATACAGCACATAGGCCTATGCTATTCCCTTGTCAAGCTCATTTAATAGAGAAAGAAATTAAGTTCAGAGATGTTAAATCAAATGTCAAAACAATGCAGTAACTGGGTGGCAGTCCTAGGATAAGAACAGAACAGTGCTGGTAGTTGTGGTTGGCTTTCTCATGAAGCCAAATTCAAAAGACAGGAGAATGCTTCTAATTCTTATTAATAACCTTTCAAAAAGCATTTGCGAGTGGACACCAGCATTTCAGATATTTCCCAGACAGCACACCTACCAGGCTTTATCCCAGACTGTCAGCCATGTGCAGACCTAGAGACCATCCTTGGCCACTGGCAGAGTTGTAAAGTAACCTATACCATCTTAACAGCAATAAGAACAATTCTAAGCACTGACCCTGCATTCTAAGGGAGATAATACCTTGAAAATGATAAGGATGATGTTTGGTAACCCAGCTTTGACTTGAGCTAAGATTACTTCATGGTGTTGCCTCATATAAATATGAATTATAAATATGGTCTACGGGCTAGTTGCAGTAATTTTTTTTTTTTTTTTTTTTTTAGTGTATTTTGTACAGGGTCTCACTAAGCAGCAGCTCAGACTGAGTGTGATCTTCCTATTTTCAGCCTCCGCAGTACTGGGATTGCAGGCCAATCACACCACCACACCCAGACTCAGCCACTCGCTCAGAGCACCTGGGGACAGGGCTAGCACTGCATGTGGTGCCAGGTTTCAAGCTGCAGACCCCGCACTTGCCTCAGCAGTCACTAAGTCCACTGAGTTATCTCACTGGCCATTTCAGTAATTTTCTTTTTGTGTGTGCAAGTGTATTTGGTACAAGGCCTCACTATGCAGACCAGACTCAAGGTGATCCTATTTTCAGCCTCACTAGCACTGAGATTATAGGACTATACCACCACGCCCAGACTTTGTCTCTGGCTCAGCGTGCCCAGGGGATGGGGCCAGTGTGGCATGCGGAACCTGGGATCAAACCCTGGTCCCTGGGCTTGCCAAAGCAGGCACTTTGTTCTGCTGTGCTACTTCACTGGCCCTTCAGTAATTTTCATTTTGCCTTTTTAACTTCCCTACCTCAATTAAGGGATGAAAAAGAAAGTATCACTTTATAACATGAGCATTTTCACCAAAAGATGATTCACTGATTGATGGGCACATATATCTACTTATCTATACTAGAAAAAGCTTAATATTGGAGAAGACATGGCCAGCACATACTTTTGCTTAAGATAGACATGGTGTAAGAAGCTCATGATAGAAGCTCTCAATTTCAGTTGCTTGTTACTCTTATTTCCAATTCAAGGCAAAGCCAGAGGAACAGGATTAGATAGATCTTGAAATTTCACCCCAATGTAAAAAAAAAAAAAAAAGAAAAATACTATGTTTCCAGCCACAAAAACCTCTTATATAGTTGAGATTCATGTTTTGTTTTGTTGACCCACTTGACCTAGCTTATCTATTTCAGGACAGAATGGATCACTTCCCTGAACTTTTATAAAAATTTCATATTTACAGAAAACTTGAAATCATTGTATGGTGGAGACATAGATACACACCATCTTTTTTTTTTTTTTTTTTTTTTTTTTTTTTTTTTTTAGGACAGGGTTTACTGGGTCTATAGGATCTCACTGCATAGATCAGACTTGTAGTGATCATCCTGTTTACAGTCTCCCAAGTGCTGGGATTATAGGTGCGCGCTACCACGCCCAGTCTCAGTCACCATCTCTTTCCACCCATCAGTGCATTTTGGATGCAGCCATTACTGCCTTTCCCCTCCCACTGATATTCACCTCAGGATGCTTTTCATTAGCTAGAATTGAGAGCATTCATAGTTCTTCCTCAGGGTAAAATTTATAAATATAAGAATCTTGGTTTGATTCAGTAAGTAGTGACACATACATAGCTCATGGGCCACAGAGCTGCCAACATATGGAACATTTCCATCATCCTAGAACATTTCCTTGCATCCCTGTATCCTGGTACTGATACTATTTTGGAAGCAACTACTTCTCTGCTTTGTTCCACAATAGACAAACTCGGCCTGCTGTAACCTCGATGTCAAAGGAATCATGCAGTGGGTACTTGGTCAATTTTGAGATTCCTCCATGTTGCACAATAGCTAAATTCATTTTGGTCTCATTGCTGAATAGTATCCCTTTATATATACATCATAGTATTTTTGTTGTTGTTTTTTCTTGGAGGCTTAATTTGATTAACACTTTAGGAACAGTGACAGTGTGTAGAAACCAGGGCACCACCACCTCCTCCCTCTGCCCCCCTGCAGATTGCCTCTAAGCAAGGCCTGGATCACAGAGCTGTTTTTGGACTTGGCAGAGTCTGGAGTCTCTAGAGCTGGTTCTTAAATACATGGGCTCAAAGCCAGCATCTCCAGAACAGGTGTGAGTATCAGGAGGAACAGGGGAGGTGGTCTGCCTGCCCGCCGCTGAAGGAAGAAAGGGTTTCGTGGTTTCCAGTCAAGCTTAGGAGAGAAACACAAACCTGTGGCTCTTCTTCAGTTCTGTAGGCTCTAGGGCAGCCAATATTGCTTCATCAAACACATTCTTTAGGCCTTTCTGCATGAGTGCAGAACACTTCACACACTTGACAGCTTTTCAGCAGTCTCAAGTGATAGGTTTCTATTTATTCGTGCCAAGTTTCTCAGTAGTAGAGGGATCATCTCAGAGATCAATTTGGGTCTCAACAAAAAGAAAGGAGCCTTTGGACAGTGGTGAGTTATCTCAGGCACCCACTTTTCTTTCACATTTTCAAATGAGGATGGAGAGACCACTGAAAATCAGACTAGAAATGCATCTGTTTGTGGATAACTCAGTGGTCGTAATCTGTCATAAGCATCTCTTGCCTTGCAGTATCAAAAAACCCAAGAGGAAAAAAAAAAAAAAAAAAAAAAGCTGGGGCCGGGGAGATGGCTCAGTAGGATAAGTGCTTGACTGGCAAATGCAAGGATCTGAGTTCAATCCCCGGTTCTGCAAAAAAAAAAAAACAAACAAACAAAAAACCAACCCAAGAGGGTATGGCTGTCCACCAATCATAACTGTGACTGCATAGTTGTCAAAAATGGTTGGTGCAGGGCTGGAGAGATGGCTCAGTGGTCTAAAGCACCTACTTGAAATGGACTTGGCAAAGCACAGGGACCGCGGTTCAGTCCTCCAGCACCACATGCCAGCCAGCCCCGCCCCCTGGTGGGCTGAGCTGGCCACACACACACACACAATAAATAGATGTAATAAATAAAAATAAATAAATATTAAAAAAAATGGTTGGTGCAAATTCAGACGGAAATCTGTTTGTTGTATAGGATATCAGGAGACATGTTTTACCAACAGCACCATCACTCACAAAAACACACTTAGTTGTCTGCATTGTGGAAATAGTTTAAATATTTCAAATTTGATGTTGACCTCAGCTCCTCTACCCAGGCCCCTACATCATATTTTGTTTATTCATTTTCCAATAGATTCTTTTGGGTTTTTTTGCCATTATGAATAAAGATGTTATAAATATTCTTTTTAAAAAATGTACTTGGTTGTTGCAGGGTCTCACTATGCAGCTCTGACTTATAGTAATCCTCCTGCTTTCAGACTCCCTAGTGCTGGGATTATAGGTGTGCGTCACCATGCCCAGACTCTGGCTGGCTCAGCCCACCCTGGTGGTGGGGCTGGTGCTGCATGTGGTGCTGGGATTTAACTGTGCTCCCAGCACTTGCCTAAGCTTGCCTAAGCAGGCGCTTTAGTTTGCTGAGCTATCTCACCAGCCCAAGATGCTATAAATATTCTTAAGTAACTCATGAATCAAAGCCTAAGAATGCATCTTCTGGATTCTCAGTGCTATATTTTGTTTTATAAGAAAGTACCTGGACTTTCCCCCAAAGCATTTGTTCTATTTCTTCACTCACAAGAATGTATTCTCCACATCCTCAACAGCCTTTTGAATTTTAGCCAGTCCATGGGGAGACTGGGTAGAAGGTGCAGTCGAGCGCAGGCTGTTGCTGGTGTGGACTTCACCCTGGGTCCCATTAGCTCCTACCTATTGGAGTCAAAACCACCCCATAGAGCCATTTCCCCTGAGAGTTTCACCTCAGAAGCTAGCTGGGGGTGGGAGTGAGAGCTTGGTGGCTTATTTCTTATAAGACCCTAAGAAGGTAGGAACTTCCTCTACTGTTTGTTTAACACATCTTGCTAGGAAGAAAAGCTTAAAATATCAAAATGATCATCTGACTGGGTCACTCAGGCTAGTTCAAAGTTATCTTTTGTTTCATGAAATACTCTTAGGCAAAGGACTGTCACCCTTAAATCTCAGCCTTTGTCTCTGTCTCTGGAAAGATGGAAAAACTCTAGCCATACACAACAGAAGTTTCCAACAGTCAGGTTTGACCTGTTTTTCTTTCCTTACTAATTATCATTCTTTCCATGATCACAACCCTAGGTAGATGTCCCTCCTCTCTATCTGAACTAAGAGCCTGAAACACAGTACTTTGTGACCTTGCTCACATTAGCTTCCTAGGATGTCTGTCCCTCACAGGCAGCCGCTGACTGGGCTCTGACACAGACCCTGGCTGCACTCCCCCACCTCCCTGGGGAACGGCACACTTGGCGTCGCTTCCACCACCATTCCCCACTCACGAACCCATTCATCTCCTGGCTCTCCTCCCCTTTCTGTCTCCCTCTTTCTTGAAACTCTGCTCTGTTACCTCATAAAACTCTTCTTCTCTTCCATATGGGAACTAAAAATGTATCCTGAGCTTGTCTGATAACTGTCAAAGCAGTGTTAGTACAATAATGAGGCAAGACATAATGAAGAACCGATGCCACCAACAACTATGGCTCTTGAAAGTACCAAGAGGTCCCTTTCAGAAGCATGACAAAGAAACTTTCTACTTTCTCATCCCCTCCTAATTAAACTGGCTTTTCCTCAAGTACCAGCATTTTGAACACACAAAAAAACTTTTGTCTTCAGTACCGGATTTCTGTTTTAATTAATATCTTCACAACAGCATTATTTTCCAATACTTTGGTTGCAGAGACACACTGTGTCAATTATATTGTAGGTTAAATTGCAACACTCTGTCTCTGACAAATCATGTACTAAATGCCACACTGATTTAAACTTCTGGAATCAAATCAACTTCTAAATTAGGGCTTGCCTTTTTATCCTGAACAGCTTTAACTATTTGTTCCAAGGACTTTCTTTCATACAGAAATTGAGGAATTTCTACTAATACTGCCCTCAGGATCACACTTTTAAGTATATCTCTCCCTGTAAAGCATATATTGTTATGACCACTCCCCCCATTTTGCAGACCAGGAAACAGATTCAGAATAGTTTAGTAACTCTCAGCTTAGTACATAACAAACTCTGAATTCACATTTTGGCTTATCAGCCTCTGCTTGATTCAATGTCCTCTATTGGCTGCTACTACCCAGTACACAAAGTAAAGCTTGTTATCTTGGCATGAATAGGTCATGTCTGTGTGACTCTCAGCTCCTTTAGGCTTTGTATCTCCACCATGCTCCTAAAAAAACTGTTCAGACCTTATATCACAGAAGGGCAGGAAAAGAGATTGGCAAAAGCTCAAGAAGAGTAGTAAACCTGATCTTTAGTGAATTCAGAGCTATTGTGGAAACCAAAGCTGTATCTAGCTGAGAGATTCTAGCTGTGCAATTAATAATCAGCATCTATTATGCATTCTAAATAGCTCTCACCTGGCTCTGAGTGTCGACACAAAATGTGGGTCATGCATCTGGTCGCTTCTGCCACCCAAAGGTTTTCCTTACTAATTTGTTTTAATGGCTTTAATACAACTCAGCTAACAAGATACCCACTTAAAACAGATGCTTTGTGCTTTGTGGTCTGAAACACTGTGAGGTCAAAGAATGCAAGCCCAGATTCAACAGCAAGAATTGAACCATTTCTATTTGCTCACCTGTCTCTTCCCTGGCTATGGTCTTATGAGGGGAGAGCCTATTTACCCTTTCTAACAACATATGAGTTGATTTTGTTCTCCTTTTAATAAGATTTAGTGTCTGTGGCCAGTAGGCCCTGCACCCTCCAGTCTACCTCTTTCTAATTTACTTTGCTTCTAAATGAAAGGCAATGGTCAGCAACATTTCTAGACTCTCTTGCAGCTAGCATTCCACACACCAATTGGGTTTCTATGACTAAAAGTACAGTGATACTGCAGTTCACAAACACTTTTGTTTGCAAACAGTTTGGTTCACAGAAGAAGCACCTGGCAAAATTTTATTTTTAATCGAGAACTCCACATCAAGTGACAAACAAGGCTGCAGCCATCTTTTCCACATGAATATGAATATGTCCATCTTTTCCAGGATTGTAGAATGAAATAAGTTCCTGAACTAAGGTATCATTGTGTCTTCATAAGATTCAGAGGCAGAAATGAGACAAAAACAATTTCCCTGACCCATTCAAGCTTCCTTTGTAGACAGGTAATATCATTACAAAGCAGACTAATTTTTAACATCATATTCCAATGTTTTCCACATAGTTACCTAAGTTAAAAGGCTGTTGAGGAAATTAACAATAGTAACTCAATCTGGTTTGCTTAATCCATGGGGTATATCTTTTTTTTTTTTTTTTTTTTGGCGGAACCGGGGATTGAACTCAGACCCTTGTGCTTGCTAGGGAAGTGCTCATTCCACTGAGCCATCTCCCCAGCCCCAATGGGGTGTATCTTAACCCCTTCTTTCCAGTGGTGACTTCAAATTGGGTTCTATGACTAAAAGTACAGTGATACTGCAGTTCACAAACACTTTTGTTTGCAAACAGTTTAGATTTGCAAACATTTTAGATTTGCTAAAATGCAGGACTATCTGATCTTCAGAAGAGATCAGATAGTCCTGCATTTTAGCAAATCTACCTCCCCCACCTCCTTCTCCATCATCATCATAACCATTACCATTTCTTCCATTCTCAATATGTGTAAAGGGCCTAGCACCATAAAACATTTGATTTAAATTTCAAAATAAACCCATGAGGAGTTATTATTAAAATCTCTTCCTTTTTTTCCCCCAGATAAGTTAACTGTGTTTTGGAAAAGATATAAATTGTACAATATTAGGGCAAAGTTGACAGGTAGATAGAAGAGCTAGAGCTGAAATTCCATGCCAGGTCCAACCCCCTCCAAAATCAGAGCTCTGCCTCTTTAAAGTTGAGGATCTGGAACATACTGGAAGCTTATAATTGTTCACCATGTTTATGAAAAGACATCATTCTTTTAAATAATACAGTTACACAGGCCAGTACATTACATGTTAAGGTGCATCTAGATACTGTAGAAGCCCTCAGTCTAACCCAATATAAAGCTATTTAGAAATCCAGAAGTATTGCATTGTGAAATTTTGCCTAAGCCATACCAAGACCATTTGTACTATAAAAATAAAAGAATTAAGATTAACATAAATACAACCTTTTACTTGCCTCTGGAAGAACCAGAGCTAGGAGACAGACGCACTTACCGGGCACTCGGTTAACTGCGAGGTTTCGGAAATGGCTCCCTTTGATCATTTCCACAGATAATCGGCCCGTTGTGGCATTGTAGGACAGCCCCACCAAGATCTCTGGCGCCCCTCCATGTGACAATGACTGCGTAGATGAAGCACTGTCACTGTGAGAAACCGCAGATGGGCTGAGCGGAGACTCTCCACTCTGGAGGAGGAGAACAACAAAGAATCCATTGGCCTGCGCTGCACTTCTCTGTTAGAGAAAGCCAATACTATGTTTGGTGAAATTGTGACCCTATCTCAATGACTGCCAAAGATTACTAACAGCGCACTCAGTGTGAATTACAATGTGCTCGGGGAGTGCGGCCACAGATGAGATCCCCTGAATTATTAGCTGACGTATTTGTTCCAAGAGCTGTCTCTATTCAGATTTTACTTTCTGAAGACAAAACACAAAAAGATGTTATTACTAGTGTAAATCAAGCCTCCTAAGATACACAGACAGCTAATAATATATTCAATATAGACCAAAATTCCCTCCTGTATACTTTGTGCCTGAGTGTGTTTCTATGGAACCGATCCACTCCAAGCCTGAGTTTCCTTTCTGTTTCAGCCACCTCTTGATGAATGTGGCCATTCAGGAGGCATTCTGTCTCAAATATAAAAACAAATGGCCATTAGATATTGACCAGCATGGTTCTGGTTCTCAGTGCAGTATAGAGAGGCACAGTACACACCAAATTCTAAATTTGGCCTTCTATAAGAACTGAATTACATTGAAAATGAGAACCTTGGCAATTGTTTGGTGACAAAATGATGCATGGATGGTGGATCTCAGCAACCCAATGAGCACTGGATAAGCCCAAGGAAGAGGCCAAGATTTCTGCCATGTACATTCATATGCATGCTTCTCCTGAACTCCAGCTTTTCCCATCAGGTACATTAGGAGAACAAAGTATATCAGGGCATGAATTGTCATCAAAGGCTACAAATTGGTATCATACTAGCTAGGAAGCAGGCCAGCCAGTTTCCCAGACACATTGCCTTCTCCAGAAACAAATGCACTGGACTTGGTGCAAAGCTTTATTCTCACAACCCTAAATCATTTACTAGAATTTCTTTCATTCTTTCTTTTTTTTTTAATGTATTTAGGACAGTGTCTACAGGGTCTCACTATGTACTTCAGACTCGCACCGATTCTCCTGTTTACAGCCTCCCAAGGGCCGGGATTACAGGCACACACCACCACGCCCAGTCTTAGTCACTGTCTCAGCATGCCCCGGAGGTGGGGTTGGTATAGAATTTCTTATTGGGAGCCTAATAAATAAAACCAATGAAAGGAACCAAACATTCTTTACATCTATAAGGAAGCATCCATTTAACCACATCATAAGCATCCCTGCGAGAGCCCCAGGCTTTTACGGAAAATTTGTAAAATGCAGAACTGGATGACTTTTATTTTTTTATTTTTTTTTTTGTATAGGGTCTCACTGCACAGCCCAGACTTATAGTGATCCTCCTGTTTTCAGCCTCTCCAGCCCTGGGATTACAGGTGTGCACCACCACATTCGGTCCCAATGGCCAGCTTAGTGCACCTGCGGGCAGGGCCAGCATGGCATGTGGGACTGAGGATTGAACCCTGGTCCCTGTGCTTGCCTAAGCAGGAGCTTAGTTCACTGAGCTGTCTCACTGACCCAGAACTATATGATTTTGAAAGGTACCTTATAGACTTTGCTACCTGGAGGACAAAAATCCACCAATTTTTTTGGTAGATTTTTTAAGCACCACACAGAACTTTCTGCAGAAGCAGTGCAAATTGACCACTTACCTCTTCATTAAATTCTGAAGCTGTACCCCTTGTTAGTCTCCAGTGCATAGCAGCTATGGCTGGTGAATCTCCCAACTTACAATGCATAGCCTAAAAAAATCTACTCAACACATAGCAGATGAATGAAAGAGCTGGTACCTTAAAATTTGCTTCCTACTATATTCATTTGCCCATTCAGCCTGGGCCCCTAATAAAGAGCACAGAGACTAATGCCAAAATATATACGGGCATGATCATCCCTATTCCTCTGCTTTACAGTACAGGGTCTGCTCTTATCTGTTGTGGCTTCTGGTTTCCACGTGTGCAGATATGCTTTACTCGGAGTTTAAGAAAAGCAAGGTTGGGGTTGGGGAGATAGCTTGGAGACCCAAGTGCTTGGCTGACAAGCACAAGAACCCAGATTTAATCCCCCATACCTGATGCCCTGCTGGACCTAGAACCCTGGGTATGCTGTGCCAGACACCGAAGCCAGGCATGGTGGCATATGCCTGTAATCTCAGCCATGCGGAGACTAAGACAAGAGGATCACTATGAGTCTGAGCTGCATAGCAAGACCCTGCACTAAATAAATAAATGCCAGGCTGGTCACAGAGGTGAGACAGATGCTGTATCATGCTTTAACACACCCATTCTGGCCTTCCTATCAAGGGTAGTCTGCAGGGTACGAGGCAGTAGCAAGCAGGCTACCACAGATGTCTAACTCAACAATCCAGCAGAGAGCCAGGTCCTGATTGTACTTGAAGACAATATTTGGAAGATTCCAGGTGAAAGCTTGGCATGCTGGTAAATGCCTATAATTCTAGCACTCTGGAAGGCTGGGCCAGGAGGATCACAAGCTTGAGTCCAGAATGAGCAGCTTAGTAATTAAGAGAGACCCTGTCTCAAAATAAAAAAAAAAAAAAAAAAAAAAAAAAAAAAAAACAAGCTGGTGTTTTGGCTCAGTGTGAAGGCCCTGGGTTCATTCCCAGTACTACAAAAGTAAAATTTGTGGGGGGAAAAGGAGTTTCAGGTGGAAGAGAGATACGACATAGATGACCTCTAAGATTTTGGCCCTAGCAACAAAAAGGATGTCATTGCCTCTAAGCAAGATAGCGAGAAAGCAGGGAGAGCAGACTTGAGGACACAAAAGTCAGGATTTCAAGTCTCATGATGCAGAGATGTCGTGAGAAATTGAATAGACAGATCTCTCAGCACTGCATGCTAGCGTTCTTTGTCCTTCAAAGATGGCAAGCTCGCCCCCTCCCCCCAAGGCACTCATGTACCCTGCCCTCGCTCTGGAATCCTTAGCCTCCACATATCATGTCTCTTTTTCCCTCAGTAGCTTGAGCTCTGGCACATCATCATACCACAGGAACTTCCCCTAACCCTGCTAAACAAACAGCAGCCTCTTTAAGTCTCTCTCCTCAGCTACCTTGGTTCACTTAAGACACCTTGCTCCTCCACTACAGGATAAGCACCTCAAGGGCGGAGTATCACCTGCTTAGTTCATCTCTGCATGGGCTTTTCTTTGATGGTACCTGACAGGAAACATCTTTGAATGAATGCTTGATTGGCCCTGAAGGCTCATAGCTCACCTGATATTTTTCCATGGTATTATAAAAAGAGATCCTAACACAAGCTGGCATAACCCATGACACTAGTGGGCTGCCTGTCTTGTATTATATGAGCTCTGGTGTCTTTTCTTGAGACATGGCAGAAGCCCAGTCCTATAAACGGAACCTTCAGAACAGCTAGGGTTCAGGGCTGCTGCTGCAAACTGCTCTTATTCTTGTTAAGCATCTTCCTTCTAAAGTCCCTTCTCTGAGACTCAGCACAACACATACTGGGAGTGGAAGGGGTAGGGCACTAATCCGCCTGTGAGAAAGCCGTCTGCCTCTCTAGGTTATTCCATGTCCTTGGCTGTACTACTGCTGTAATTGCCTAAAATGGATAGAAACACATCCATCAGGTTATCGGGAAGACAGGCATGAAAGACCCATCGTACTATGAAGTGCAAATCATAGCTGCTAAGGATGAGGAGAACCAATTGGAAGATTAAATTGAGGTCTCTGAATTCACAAGGTGAATGTACTAAATCAGGGACTGACAATTTCAAGCCTTCAAATAGCACATCATGAGCAGGGCCATTTAGCATACTCACACTTAGGTTACTCCTTGGCTCCAGGACCAGAGTCACTTTCATTTCCCCTTCTGGGTGCAGGTGGCTGAGGTAGAAGAGCTTCTCTCCCAGCATTCGCTCCCGGGTCATCTTACGGGCAGCGTACAGGCGAAAGCGAACAGCGCAGGCAGCTACATCTCTGTGCTCCAGCTTGGAAAAAGTAACCTTATCCTTGAAGACAGGGTTGGGCCCTCTTTGTATGCTTGTCTTGCCCCTCTGTTTCTTACTAGGCAGCAGCACTACATGAACTTGCCAACTGTTGACACCACTTCGATCCTTATCAGGGAGGCCCTGCGCCCTCACGACGGTCACTGTGAGCTTCTGGGTCGTAGCTCTATATTCAAAGACCACCTCTAGGTCTCCACACTTTGAGATTGGCTCCAAGATCCTGGAGGGCACCTGCAAATTGGTCCCATCTGGTTCCTGTTGCAGGAAAAGAAGAGATTAGGAATGGAAATGATGACCCCTATAATTACATTTTGGCAAGTTGGTGCCCCTGGGTGCCCCTTCTGAGTACTGTGTGTTTTCTGGCGGCCAGCGTATGACTTTCTGTGGTTAGAGAGAAATGTTCACTGATCGCTGTCCATTAAACTGTGAATTCTTGGAGGGCACAGTGTCTGACATATGGTAAGCCTTCATGGATGCTTTTGGAATGAACAAACAAGGCTTTTATAGCTTGAGAAATGTTTTCATATATGCTGGCTCTCTGAAAGCACAATTTCCCACTATCACTGAAACCAACTGAGACATTAAATCTAAAGTGAAGTCAACCTTGCAATTGCCAACAGGCAATTTTTCTTTGAATCCCCAGGAAAAATGGTTCAGCCTGGGTCTGTTCTCTGTAAGCCAGACCCTCCTACAGACAAAAATCCTAATGGAGTCCTTGGCAGGTGATCTTTTAGTATATTTTCACTGTATGGGGCAGCGAATGTTTACAGCTAGCATCTTAAACTTTCCTATGGGTCTGCATCATCCTAGGATGCTTATTCTGTAGATCTGGGGTGGAACCTAAGATTTCTAAAATGATACAAGGAACAGTACACCCAGATCATACCATGGAGAACAGGATTAAGCAGCCACTTGGCAAAATGTAACACTGGCCCTAGAACCAGAATTTCTGAGTTGAAGTCATAATTCTACTACTGACAAGCTTTTTTGCCCTCACTAAATAGCCCGCCCTCTGTATATTATAAGCTAAAAACTGCATTTTAATATACCTACTTGTTGTGAAGTTTTAATAAACATGAATGAATCTGCTTCAAACTAGACTCCATAACGTATCTATTCCCTTTACTGGACTGGTGGTTCCTATCTCTAAATATGCTTCTTTTTATGGAGTATCACCCTGGGACAGCAATTCACTGTAGTGGCTCAGGTCTGAGGCTCCCACTGGGAAAACTGAGCTGAACAGCAATTATTACAATGAACCACTCACCAACAAATTATAAATGATGTTGACACAATTTTAATTTTCCTCTGAAGGCATGACTCTCATGTATAACTAACCTTTGGAATGATTCTTATTGTAAGCCAGTTCTTACGTATGCAGCTGAGCATCAGACTTCACTAATCTATAGAGCTCTTCATTGAAAGATGGTAACGGAATACCTTGAAATGAGCATTTACCTGTGAAACTTTCCCACAGAGATCAAGGGAAAGTACATGGCTCTCTGGAATCAAACATCCTCAGAAAGGCAAGTCTCTCTAGTTTACTACCTACTATTCCATTTGGCAAATGATTTATTCTTTTCCATGTTGTTTTCCCCAACTGAATAGTGATGTCGTATAGGAGTTGATATAGAGTAGACACCTAACAAATGCCCTTTACATCTAACATGCAAATTAACCTGTCAGGGCCGGGGAGATGGCTCAGTGGAATAAGTGCTTCCCTGGCAAGTGCTTCCCTGGCAAGTGCAAGGGCCTGAGTTCCATCCCCGGTTCCGCCAGAAAAACAAAACAAATTAACCTGTCAAGAAAAATTCACATTTCTTATAAAATAAGGGAAGTTTCTTATATTTTTTTGTCTGAGCGTGCCATCATAGATGAGTGTTTCTATTCAGAGGTTCTTGGTTGCAGTGGGAAAAGTGGTTGCTATAGAGACTTCTGAATACAACTGACTAGAGTATATATAATATTAGAAGCAGCCTCCAAGGCGTTAAGTCAACTCAAAATTTGAGTCAGAGCGTTCTCTTAAACTTCCTCATCTCCTTTTATTTTTTCCCCATAATTTTATTGATAAACAAATAGCAATGAGACAGCTTCAGACCAAATTGGTAGGATAGTTTCAATAATTAACACATTGCATACTCTCATCTCCTTTTAAAACCTTCACCTAGGTCAGCCAACTCTAAGCATCTCTATATTGTTCACATAGGCATAGGCAGTAACAGTCAACATCTGCTTAACTATTCCTTATGCCACATACCATACCAAGTGCTTTGTAGACTGTATAAACCAGCTCTTAAACACTTCAGACCCCCTTGTCCTCATCCCTGGGTACAGCTTTCCCTACAGGCATAGTCTGCCTGGACTCTAAGTGGCTTTAGTCTGGCAAACCTATTAACACCTTATTTCCTACTCATCAAATGTAATTCTCATCCATCACCACTGGCCTGTGATTCCAAGGCTTAGATATGGAACCCTCTTGCAGCATGTGTGTTCATTCCAGTGTGCTGGAACAATGTCCCATACAGCAAGCTTTCCTTGCCTTGGTAAGGCATCCCAAACTTATTTTGTATGGCTTCTTGGACTATGGTCCCACAAGAAAAGGAAATCTGTCATATACAGTGGTGGCCAACTCAGTGACACCTGCTCACACTGGGTCTTCCTTCTTGCTACCTCACTGCCTTACTGTTCATGCCTGTTCCCTAGCATTTCACTCCCTAACACTGTGTGGAACAAAAGCCTTTCAGTTCTGCTATACTTAAAAACTCAACTTGGGCCAGGGAGATAGCTCAGTAGAATAAGCGCTTGCCTGGCAAGTGCAAGGGCCTGAGTTCAATCCCCAGTTCTGCCAAAGGAGGGGGAGGAACCTAACTAAGAAACATTACCTTTTTAAATGTTTACATTATCTTAATCAAGCAGGTATTTAAGTATCTTCATGAATATTTAATATTTTCATAGAGAAGCAAATTAATGCTTAGAAAGGGTGAATAACCCAATTTTCTCCCACTGCTACTACAGTCATAGGCAAAGCAGGGTTACCCAGGATTCACACACTGGCAGTCTGAGTCCAGAGCTTGCCTTAAAGTTTATGCAAAGTTCCAAACCTTACATTGAACCCTAGGTATTCAGTTTGCTCCCCAAACCCTTCACCATAGGTATCCATATGTATATTGGATGTGTGAGATGAAAAGAAATTGGAAGATGGAGGTTGGAAAAGACTCCTGTGAATTTCACATCCTTTACAACAGTCAGTACTAGGTAACAGTTTCTGGTTTGTCATCAACTTCAAAGGCAAGGTGAAAATATTCTAGTTAATAAGGACCTCTCTCTCCATTTATCACTGCAGGTTCCTGGGGAGTTGAGGGGAAGGCTTGTCAAAGATCGTCCATCCTAAGAAGGCGGAGGAAGACACAGCGCCAGCCAACAGCTGGGTTGGAGGCAGACCCACCCCAGCCATGTCCCATGAGAACGGGGCTTTGCAGTCCCTTCCTGGGTTGATTTGAGACAGAGATTTGTGAAGGCTGGTATTTTTATAGCAATTAATTATTTCAGCACACATTACCTATTGCCAGGCACCTGAAGGAGCTCCTCATGTGGGTACTGTTAATACCACTGATCCATCTGACCTTCCTGCTAGGTAAAAATCTCTTCATTCTTATCCCCATTTGGCAGATTTTAATTAACTTCTCAAGGCCAACCAATTAATCAGTGAAAAGCAGAGATGAAAAGTAGGACACCTGTCTCCCTGTGTGCTCAAAAGCGCCAGCCATCCCCCCACAGGCTTCCCTGCCAAGCCCGGGGCCTGCAGGAGAAAGCTAGTGGCTTCTGCCAGCACTGAAGAGCAGCATTCAAAAATCCATCAGCCTGGCAGGTAGTCCTACCACATGACTGGTTTCCTTCCGAAGCAAAATAAATGTCTCCTTGAGCTCTATATCCTGGTTTTTTCTTGAAGATGGGCATACTTGCATCAAATTGTCAAAACCTGAACAGGTTTAAAGATTTTCTGTCAAACTGAAATGGCTTTCTGTTTTAGTAAGATAGTGTTGATGTCATTTGTGTGGCCCAAAGTAAACGGGCCCACAATATGTTCCTGAGGCCAGATACATGAGGGAAGACAGGGTTCTTAACACAGCCACAAGGCAAATAAATCAATGCTTAAAAGGCAAGCAAAGCCTGCAGAGCAGGCAGTTACAGGAACTGCCTCTGAGCTGGGTTTGAAGTTCTGCTGTAGGAGCACAAAATTACAGTTTTTGTCTCAAAATAGATAGGAGGTTGAATGGAGCACACAGAGATGTCTGGGTATTTTTGGAGTCAGGGAACATTTAGTACCCTCAACACAAGTCCTCTATTAAAGCTCCAGGAGGCAGGTAAATGGGAGGTTATGGAGAGACAGCAATTCCAGGCCTAATGGCACAATTACCAAGGAGAGAGAGAGGGGTATGTAGCAACAGGCAGGCAAACAGTTGTGCGTTGTTTTGGGGTGAGAAAGCAAAAAGCATATTTTTAAATGTTATTGTATGGGATTTGATATGACTTCTAGCAATAACATGATCAAGAAGCAAACTCTTTTCTTTCCATTTTTTCTTTTTAACCAAGTGATGGGGTTAATGGTTTGGGGTGGTTCCACACGAAGGATTACTTTTTTCATTTATTTATTTATTTATTTATTTATTTATTTATTTATTTATTGCTGTACCAGGGATTGAACTCAGGACCCTGAGCTTGCCAGGCAAGCACTTATTCTACTGAGCTATCTCCCTGGCCCCAAGAAGGACTACTTTCAACAAGCCACAAGGCACACATCCAAGTTACCACTTCTGGTCCACGGCAGAAACGCTAACACAGATGCAGGTGCACAGACCTCTCCAATGGTCCCTGTGCACACACATGCATGTGTGTGCGCATGCACACACACACACACACCCCTCAGCACTCTGTTCTGGAACTTGATTTTCTGCAGTTTTCTTTTGCCTTCCCATAGCCACCCAGGCTCAAGAAGAATTTCATCTTGTGTATTTTCTCAGACTGATACAAATTAAATTCATCCACCCTTCTCTTACTCTGTCTCCACCAAATTTTCATTTGCTCATTAAAATTAATTTCAAGTCAGTCATTACATACACACCACTGATTAGCACCTTCCAATGTCATGGAATCATTATAGAAGGGATCTAATAAAAAGCCCTTAAATGTTTATAGATGAAATGATGCTTATAAATCTTTTATTATAGTACAGGAGGACAGTAAGCAGTATACCAACAAATGCTAAATATTGCCCTCATCACCTCTACTCATATCAAAGAAATTTAGAAGAAATATCCTTCACCAGAGTTATTCCAAAAAGCTGTATCACCAATTAGAATGTCCTCACAGATTAATATTACCTCTTAGGCCTTCCCATAATTAAAAGCTAATGAGTACATTAGTACCTCAAGATCTCTGTCCTAAGCTGGGGATGTAACTCAGTGGTAAAATATTGCCTAGCATGTGCAAGTGCCCAAGCCCAGCTTGCAGCATCACAAAAGCAAAATAAAATGAAAGCAAAAAAATCTTCATCATAATATTATGCACAAGGGGACAACCTGCTTGGG
>NW_004524583.1:20956144-20961876 GCF_000260255.1 Octodon degus
AATTTCTTTATTAAATTTACAGATGATTTTTTTTATTTTTTAAATGTATTTAGCACAAAGTCTACAGTGATTCTCCTGTTTACAGCCTCCCACGCGTTGGGATTACAGGTGCATGCCACCATGCCCAGTCTCAATCGCTGTTGTAGCACACCTTGGGGATGGGGCCAGTACAGCATGCTGGGGATTGAACCCCAGTCTCCCTGCATCTGCCTAAGCAGGTGCTTTAATCCACTGAACTATCTCGTTGGCCCTCAACTAACTTTTATTTCAAACAATTATAATTCATGATTTTTAGTAAATATAATAGACTCTACTTAAATAAAACCAGGAAGGAAATAAACCAGTTTCTCCAAAGAAGTAAATATTCCTTTGCATACAAATAAGTCTATAAGGGTAAGTTTTGTTACCATTCTTCATTTTTCTCTACCATTTTTCCCACTTTGAATCTTGTTTATGTTCTTGACATTTTGAAGCCTTTTTCCATTTTGAAACTCTGAAGTGCACAAGGGCCTTGGGGGATCTAAAAACTTATTTCATCTACAAAATTTAGAGTCTTTAATTTTCAAGGCAATTTTTCCTTTCTTGGGAAATTTGGCAGGGGGAGAGACAGGAAACAAGAAGGAGAATAAAGAAGCCACTGAGCACACACTGTTAAAGGGAAGGATGGAACAAGAATAACTCACCTCTGGACTCCACACAGAGGAGCTATCAGTGACATAGGAATCTTCAAATCCACGAGTCTTGAAAGTTGCCTCCTCCTCCAAGCCCCCGTCTGGGGACTGATGACTGGGGCTTTGGACTGCACTGGCCTCTTGATGAGATGCGACATGGTACCTGGCATCTCCTCTTTCACATGAGGATTGGGAAAGGGTCGAGATGGGATGATCTTCACAAGACAGAATCTCAGAATAGCTCAGTTGGCTGGTTCCATCCAAATCTAAATATGCAAAAGCAAAATATTTCAAGCACACTTTTATACCTTTTTATCTAGGGAAACTGAGTAATTTTAATCATAATGACTAAGACCTTAAGACAAAACCCACACCAACAACACCTGCAGAAACATAATCCCACCCCTGCAGTGGATGGATAAACTCAGTCTATAGAATCAAAAAGATCATTAACTCCTTATGTGGGTTATAACTAAGTTTAATACTTCCTAAAATATGAGTATAAAAGCCTGAACAATTATGTTAATGGGATTAAAAACACATTACCATTTTGTTGGTATTAATAATCACGTCAGACTCCAGGGATAGATCTGCCAAGCAAAAATAGTAACCTACTGTGGAGCCCACAAGTGTCCTAACCACTCCTTCACCTCTCTCTGACCTTTACTGTATTACTGTCTCCTCAAAAGGCTTCAGCAGTTCCGCCAGGTAAAATGTTTCTATTTGGGATTAAGCTGACCTGGGCTTAAATTTTGTCTCTGCTCCAAGACCTTCACCAATATTCAAACTCTATGAAACTTTATTATCCGTATAAAGAAGAAGGTAGCAATAGGTTAGTCATTGTCAACCTATGACATAATATCTACCCGACAACCTACAGGCCTTCCACAGAGGTCAAGCTTGCTTACTCGTCCTGCCTGACCTGGTGACATTCCACCTAGCAAACTCTCCTGTGCACTGCTTTTCCAAAGTCATGATCACGTCTGGCCTCACAGCCTCATGAGAATGCTGCTTCAACATTTTTGTCCACAGCAGGACTCAGCCCCTCCTCTTGTCCTATCCTTCTTCTTCATCCAAAGCTCCAGAGATTTCTGAACCATCTCCCACCCCTTTAGATCCAAAGCCTTTCTCTGGCTTCATTGTTATACCCTCTCTCTATCTGTACTTCTTCCTTCCTGTTTATCCCATTCTTTCCCCTCAGTGCATCATCCAGAGATAAAATAAAATGAACAGGATCTTGCCAGGCAACAGCTTCCACTGCTTTACCGCAGATACCCAAAGAGCACTTAAAATGTCTTTCCTCTTTGCCTCCAGCCCCCTCCAGTAGCCCTCATCCTTAGAGATATGGACAGGGCTAGTGAAGGGGAGGCCAAAATAGATATCATAAACACAGCTCTCTTGCACACACTGCATGGTCACAATTGCTTCCCCCATTAATCTTATGACCCCTTATAGGCCCCCTGAAGACATCAGTACACACACATCTACTGCAGACTCTATCTGCTGATAGGTTCTCATGAACCCTAAGTCTGGATAGGGAATTAATATTTGAAGGATCCAGTTGTGTCACAGCATGGAGTATAGATGACAGCGCATTGTCAGCCGGTACAAAACACACAGTAAAATCACACAGCACCATGCAGGACAAACAGAAATGTTTGGGGGCAGATGTAGTCCTCAGGGACACAGTGTTAGGCTTGATTTGGAATTTTGCTAGACCATAGCAAGCCATTTAGGAACTTCTGTTATGGTTTGTGTCTAATTGTCTCTGAAAAACCTCATGCAGTCATTGGGGTGGCTTCTAGAGTCTGTGATTAATTCATGATTCAATGCTTGGATTATGGGTCTGAGTGCTATATCCACTCTGGGGCAGATAGCCAGAATAAAATGTAAGGAAGGGAGAGAGGCTTGCGAGCAGCCTCAGCTGCTGCTCCTCCCTTTGCTGTTTGCTGTTTTCTAGCACCATGAATGGCTGCCCTCTCCCCCGTGCCACTCTACCTGGAGCCAGCTCAGTATGGACTGAAACCTCCACAAACTATGAGCTAAATAAATCTTTATTTCCTTGATTTTAGGTTTTGGGTATTTTGTTCCAGCAATGAGAGAAAAGTAAGTGAGATATTGCCCTATCTGCCTTGTTATTCTTAATAATTTAGCTCAGATTTCATAGGATATTATAAAAAATTTTACATTCATACCTTCAGTCATTTGGCAAATATACTTTAAAAGGCCACAGAAAATGACAGAACTAGGGAAACCCCACACACAAAACCTACACAATAAAACAGAATTTTCTTCTAAGTGTCTAATTAGCACACCCGTTTCTCACATACATGAACAATAAAATGTCCTATTAAACAGTGGGTCATCCATCAGTGTATGCAGCACCCAGAAGGATTTTAGCACAAAACTTAACTTTGCCAAGAAATTACCCCCATAAAATTGTCTCATGACTTTAACTCCTATGGTGATAATACCTAGATCAGTAATAAGGGAATTTTCAACAGCTACATTAAGCCTTGAAATGTTATTCATAGCTGAAAAACAGAAGAACTATATTAATGTAACAAACCATTTTCCATGACAGACAAGCAAGTAATAAGTTAGAAAAGCAAGTCTGAGCTCAAGACACTTGCAAGAAAGTGGAGGAGAAAAGAGGGTCACAATCCCATGAAGGAGTCTTTCCAGGCCTATGCATTAAAGAGACCATGTCGCCTTAAACACACACACACAAAGGTAAGTTCCTGTTTTCAGAGAAAGTGTATCCTGATTTCATAGACATTTTAGGTTGTAATTATGCCACATCAGTGACATTTATTTGATCAGAGAATTCCTCAGGGTTCTCATTCCCATCCCACACTAATGGAAGAAAGCCTCACTGTCTAATTACTCTCTGTTGCACTCCCAATACTTCTTCACCATTGCCAGCCACATGGAAAGACTCTTGTTTATCGTTGGTGGTCCTGGGCTGCAGGTGCCAACTATTCTATTAAAGAATAATCTAAGCATTGCTGTGAAGGCACTTTGTAAGTGCAACTAAAGCCCATAATCAGCTGACTTTAAGGGAGGAGATCATCCTATATAGTCACTTGAAAGACCGAGACCAATATTTCCTTCTAGAAGAAGTCCCCCAAAAGAACTCCAGCTTCAGCTCACACTTGAGGGTTTCTACCTCCTTTTTAAAATTAATTTTATTGAGAAAAAATTGCAATGTGACAGCTTCAAAACAGGTTGGTAGGAGAGTTACAACAATTAATACATTGCATATTGTTGTCTTGTAGTAGTCATTCATAGCACAAGATGCAGACATGATATCCTGTCCAAACACTATTAGTACAGATCTTTCTTCTTATTGAATTAAGAGAAAGTAGCTGTATATCTATTCTAACTATTTTGTATATACAGATACAAAATTGTCCTTCATTTATATCACCTTTTTTTGTTCAGTTTTGTCAGAGATGGGTATTCCATTGACATCCAAATACTGTAAGTACGTGAACTCAGCAAAATATTCCAATATAGTTCAGTAGTCCACAATAGTAGCAGGTTATCCACAGGACTGGCAATGTCCAAATCTGATGACTTGAGCCTTCCACAGCTCAGCATATTAACATGGCTTCACTTTTTATACCTCATTTCTACACTTTTCTGCTGGATGGATAAGACCAAGATAAAGCAAGACCTATATAACAAAGAATGTAATTTGTATCTGACACAGTCAGTCAAGTCCCCTCAGGACTTATATTGAAACCCTGTACCGCACTTTGTAGATCCTTTGTCAGTGTCAGCCATGTGGATGAGTTTCAGTCATTGCTTGACCAATTTGCTCTCTGAGAAATCCTGAGAGAATGTTTTCTCTCCATGTTACTCTCTTTAGGAACACACTGCATCATCGATCACATTCCTCTTGGCCCCATAATCTCCTTGATCAGAAAATTTGGGGCACTACTGAGTTACATGATGTTACAGTACTGGTTCTTCTATGTCCTGAGTCAATACTTGAGGGTTTCGACCTACTCTTCCTGACAAGCTGCCTTGTGCTCAGAGCTCTGTATTTCTGTCACCTAGGCAGCTTCCACAATCACATAAACTGATTCTTCACAATAAATCTCTTGAAATGTAGATGAACACATGCACACATATGCGTGTGTGTGCGTGCACACACACACTCCTTTCACATATGCTTGGGTTTCTAGTGGTTGTATTATTTCTTGTTGGACTATTATTGATATATTGGCCTTCTATGAAATATTCTAAAAAATGAATTATTCTTAATTTGTAAAACAAAGTTACTGGGGAAAAAAAATCAGCAAGTGAACCATTATTCTATAGCCCATTTCCTGGCTAAAACCCTCACGCATAGCCCCTGATTCAGATCACTTATGCCAAACCTTCCATGATACTTTCAGTAATACATGGGCAAGCAATGCACAGTAACACTAAATGAAATACACAGGAAAAAAAGCATATTCACCTAGACTATGATGCTAATAATCTCCCCTACTGAATCAATCATCAAGTATTAAAATCTTAAGATTTCACTTAAGATCAAACATAGGACAATCTGCTATAATCATTTGTGGTTCAGATTTGACTTAGACTTGTACTTTTAATTTACCATCCAACACTCTTAAATGCATGTTAAAGTGGGAGAACTGCTTATAATTAAACTTATAATTAAACATATAGTAAATATGTTTGTGGTAGAATTAAATAGCTCAATAGACAACTTATCCTCTCCTCCTCCCAAAAAATTCTCTCTAGATGCATATTTGCTCTTTCCATTACTCTTTATCACTGAAATAAATCCACAAATATAAAGAAAAGTAAATGACAGAAAATAACCAAGGAATGAAAATTACACTGAAATTTCCATGGTATTTGATGATCTAAACTTTGGCATATAGTTATTCCTATGAAAGTCCTGCTGATTTTCTTTCAAAATTTACACGGTATTCATTTGATATAGAGAATTTTTTCTTCTGTCCAGGAGAGAAAATTTTGCCTTTTCTATCATTATTTGGCAAAACTTCAGAATTACCAGTTATAACAAGAAATAAGTTG
>NW_004524583.1:20963746-20975471 GCF_000260255.1 Octodon degus
CTCGGACATTTTATTCTGTGTTCTGCAAGTTCTGGCTGCAGAGAAAAGATGTTAGGCATGTGTGTAACAGACACTGGAGTCCAAAGGGCTGAAATAAGAAAAGAAATCCCATGAAAGAAATTATTATATGTGCTGCAGAAGAGAGCACTCATGAAAGAAAACAGACAGACAGCAAGGATGAACCCTAGGAAAAGAACTGGGCCAGCCATAGCTAATACGAGTCAGGGTGGGGATCTAAGGGGCACTTCTGATTTGTTATGGTGCCTTTAAGAGTCCCGGGTATTTATCAGCATGTTATGCTCATCTGCAGCTCTGTGGGAAATATTATTTCATCTCATTTATCAAAATACATAGAGTCAAGACCCACTTCAGAGAAGAGATATGTGGAGTGATTAGATGTTCAACTAATGCTTACATTAAAAAATACTACAATAAAAGACATGTTGATGTGAATTCATCTGAAAATTCTCTTCCTTGCTGTGAACACATTTACCTCCTCATTCTTGACACTTTCCGACACAGCTCTGCAAGTCCTCTTTCATGGCTAGTTATACTGTTGTGGCTGCCTCTGGGCCCTGAATAAAAATGTTTACTATTCATGGTCACTCTGACTTTCTAGAAGAATCAGAAGTTGCTCTGTGCTAGATCCTGTGAATCAACTCAACGAGGGCACACTGTCATGGCCCCATGACCCTGCCCTGGCCTTGGCTATCCCTGGACAGCAACCTTCACCATCTTTTGATCACACCTCGAAAAAACACTCACTAAAGAAGAATTGCAGAACCACTTCAGAAAGTGGCCCAAAGCAAAGCATAAGTGAAGGGGAGTCTTATGATAGGGATTAATGGTGATGTGTCTTTTACTGTGATGATTTTTTAAAGTAAACATTCGCTATATATTGCAATGTTCTTGTGTTTGAAATTAAGATTCTCTGAATCTTCCTAATTTTAAAGAGAATCATTGTGCATGTGTTTTAACTCATTATACTACAAATACTTAAATCTCAGCATCAGCAATTCAACCATGACTCTAACATTTTTAACACATGTCATTAGTTACATTTTCCATTTACATCATAATGCAATGGAATATCTGTAGACATTAAAATTTTACTATGGTAAAGCAAATTAATATATTTATCATACTACATAGTTTTTGTATGTGTGTGACAAGAAGAACTAAACTTTACATATTTAACAAGAATCTGCAATACTATACAACCTTATTGTGCATGAGGTCTCCGGACTTGTTTATTGTATATAGCTGATACCTTGAACCCTTTCATTTGAATCTCTCTATCCATCTTATTCTTTCCTTGGAAACAATTATTTTATTGTTTCTGTATAATTGACTATTTAAAGGATTCTACATGAAAGTATATGAGATTACACAAGTTTTTCTTTCTGTGCCTGCTTATTACACTGAGCACCATGTCTCCCTGGTCCCCTCAGGTTAAGTCAATGGCAAGGTCGCCCTCAGAAAGCTGAGTAAGACTCCGTGGTATGTAGACTCCATGTTTCCTTCAATCATTTCCTTTCTCTTGAAACAGGCTGCTCATATCTTGGCCATCGTGAATAATGCTACAACAAGCCTGAGAGTGGAGACATCTTGACCAGGTGGTGACTTTCTCTACTCTGAGCATATCCTTGGAGGAGGGAATGCTAGGTTAGAGGGTTTCTATTTCCAATTTCATTAGCAATCTATACGGTTTTCCCCAATGGCTGTACCAATCAGTATTCGGACCCACTGTGCTTTGGGATTCCCTTTCCTCGCTATCATCCATCCTTGTATGTTAGCCATGTTAATGAAACACTGCATTATTTTTTCACTTTGCCCCCCACCCCCTCCCCATGCCAGCACACTACCCCTCTTTCAGCTTATCCAGCATACCAAGATTGCTTCTGCTCTCGAGTTACTTGCCTTTGCTGTTCCGTCTGCCTCCCCCAGATGTTTGCTTAGTTTGCTGCTAAGTTCACACGTGCGTGTGACAGACACTTCCAATAGGCTTTGCTCCTCATCCCGCTTGACTATTCTCTTCCATAGAACTAATCTTTCCTCGGTTCCCCTCTATAACTTCCATAAAAGTAAAGAAATCACCTGTTTTGTGAACGGATAACTTCCCATTATGTAAAACTGCCTGTTGCACAGTGTTCAACAAATATGTATTAAATGTTAAGTAAATTGGTGAATATCCCGTGCTGCCCCATGCCTGAGCATCAAAGAATAGTCATGCTGATGCCTGCGTCTGGGATCTTTTCTCTATTCAGTCTCCCAGCTTGACTGGTCAAGATGGACTTGTCATTGGAGCCTCAGCCTACACATTAATACTTCTGGAACATCCTTCCTTCACCCCTTAAGTCGGGTTAACTACTCTTTCCAAGTGTCATGAAACAGTGTTCTTTTCTCCCTTGTCAGCACTATTCTCACACTAAGTAAATGGACTTAGTGGACATATACAGAGTTTTCCACTCAATGACAGCTAAATATACCTTTTTTCAGCTGCACGTGGATCATTTTCTAAAATAGACCACATATTGGTCCATAGGTCATGCTTAAATGTATGCAAGAAAACAGAAACTATCCCATGCATATGATCTGACCATAGTGCAATGAAACTGGAAATAAATGAGACAAGAAAACAGAAAAATCCCATAAATAATGGAAATTAAATAACACCCTACTCAACAACCAATGGGTCACAAATGAAATTAAACAAGAAATTCAACAATATCGACAATTCAATGAAAATTCAAGCACAACTTATCAGAACTTATGGGATGCAATGAAAGCAGTTCTCAGAGGGAAATTCATAGCTGTGAATTCACACACTAGGAAAACAGAACAGGAATAAATAAACACACTAAGGAAGAATTACTAACCTATTTGCTGACTATCCCACTGAGCTCAAGAACCAGAGATAGGTCATAGAAAGCACTCCCACTCTGCGTACTTATATTAACTAGCTGCTGGGGCTGGTGTCCTTAACTTCTGTGGCACTTTTTCTCAGTTTTGGATCAATGCTGAGGTCCAGACCATGTCCAAGGTCTTTTCTACAACCAAAATTATCTCACTCCAAAGTTCCTGCCTGACACGCCTCAATATTCAATCTGTTCCTCAATGATCTTCTCAGTCAGTGTCTGCTACACAAACATGAGAGCACATCCTTTGCATCTCACTCAATTTTATTGGCTGTATCTAGTAGCCCAATAGGGTCTGAAAATCTAATCATCAGAAGAAACTAGGTTTCTCAATAATACTCCAATAGACCACATAAAGGCCCTCTCTTCAAAAAGTAAGCTGCAGTAAACATGTTCCTTTGTGTTGGGCAGAGTACTGTGGTGTGAGATAGACTGTCATACATGGAAGAGATACCAAAAAGAGCAGGAATAAAATTAAACTCTACCACCAGAGAATATGACCAGAGGAGCACCTGGGAAATTGTCTGGGCATGGAAGGCTGGTTCTGGGAGACACCTATTGGCACTCTTCCCAACTCGGAGATTCCATTTATTTGTTTTGTAGGCCAGCTTTAAAAACAAAATCATTCATCCTCTTCAAATTGGGGAGCAAATGTGTGGATCCTTGTCCATCCATACAATAATTAGAATTATAATGTATTTATCAGAATGTAGTCCTTCATTTTTTTGGCATCACATAGCAAAGATTCTTTTCATCTGATATACTCATTGTATAAAAGTGACCACATTTTTCTTATACATAGCATATATGCCAGATATCTTTTTAAAAATTCACATATAGTATCATATCATTTAATCAACACAGCCAACCCCTAAAGTATGAACTGTTAGTTTTCCCCCCTGTAGAGTTAGGAAGCAGAGGCACAAAAGGATTAAACAACTTGGTATAAGGCAACAAAACGAGGAAGTTGACAAAGCTGTGCCTCGAACATAGAACCTCTATTCTTAACTACTCTGCATATCATCAGATATCAAGGCGTCAGGCAAGTGAGCCAGATCTAGTCTCCTGTGCAAGTGAGGGGAGAGGAAGCTCTGGCACGCACTTTCCATCTACCAGGAGCTGCTTCTTTTGTAATGGATGAAAAAAGGGAAGAGCAGTCAGTCTGTGTGGGTGTGAATGTATATAGGCAGCCAAGAAGAAAACCTGCCTGCGGCTCCTCATGGGGTTATTAATACAACTGTGCGTGCTATTCTAACCCTCACTCCCCCAGGATATCAGAGAATTCTCAGTCTTAAAAGTAAATGTGCACTCTCTTTCAAATGTCACTGAGCAGCAACTGTGCCATCAGTACAGTAATAAAAGCAATCCTTAATATTTATCATCTGCTACTCAGTGTTTTAAAAACTTGACATGCTCACTTATTTAATCCAAACAATGCCCCAATGAAATAAATACTATTAATATCCCCATTCTATGGGCGAGAAAACAAAGGCACAATGAGGCAAATAATTTGCTGCAGTCTCCAGAGTTTCTAAGCAGTGAACTCAGGCTGCCTTGACCTACACCCAATACTTCCTCAAGAAAAAATCTTCTAAAATCCTGGACAAAACCAATACAACTGTGTTTGATCACTGGGAGAAACAAGTCACATAGATTGGGCTGGACAGGATTTTCATGGGCACCTACTCCCTAGTAGAGAAACCAAAGCCCAAAGAGGCCAAGTGATTCAATCACAGTCATATCAAGTCAGGCTCCTCCCCAGGTCTCCAGGGCTCTAAATCAATGGTTGATAATATAATTTTTGATTATTTCTCCATAAGGGTTCTATTTGTTATTTCTGTTTCTTCAGAATTCAATTTTTGGCTACTATCTGTTTGAAAGGTCCAAGTTATTTGCCTTGTTATGTAACTGTTAACACTAAATAGCCAATCTGGGTTTCATTCAATTTTATCACCAAAATATCAAAGTCCTATCTATATTGTGGTACCTATTTTGGATAAAAAGATGGCATTTTCTGAAGAACCACATACATTCCAAGCTCAGATTCCTTTTCAAACCGAATGCCTAGGAAATAGTACAGTGGCAGCTTTTATTAACGTATTTTACTAAAATTTTAATACCTTTTAGTTCTGTTAAAATTTTTAGCAATTAGCTTGAAAGATGATAGGGAAATACCTGCACAATTATCAGGGATATGGATCAATTTTGAAGTTGATTGTTCATTTCATTTGATCACAGAATTCAGACAAATCTTAGGCATCCTTTAAGCATTTATCATCAAAAAGAAGTAGGAATCATGTGTACTCTTTCTGGTAAATGGCCAGTCGGAGTCAGTCTTGAGGGGACTTCCTGCACCAGAAATTAATTAATTTCTTAATTAACTCAATAATTAAGAAATTAACAAATGGACAGGCTGAGGGAGTTATATGACAATGACTCATCAGTACAAAGTCCCTACTGCAATGGAAGTGGAAGTTCCCTTTCTAATCTTAAATGATTTTTTTTCTAGTATAAGGAGGAGCAAAAGAAATGCTTTCATTGTCCATGTACAAGAGACAAATGGGAGGTCTGAGTTCAAAGAAACCATTGGATGTAACACCAGTCAAGGCCAAAGTTGCTCAGGAGTACAGCATGGAACCCAGCCTCCAGAATTGCCTGTTATGTCTTTCAGTTACTAGTTTGTGATCTAAGTAGATTTGTTAACTTTAAGAGCATCATTATCCTTGTTCTTATTCCTTAACGTCTTAAAATTGTTAAAAGGACTAAATGAGATAATCTATGTACTGACATTTAGCACATACTTGATGTGCAATATACTAAAAATTGTTCACTATTATTATTTTCCACCATGGAACTGCTCACGTGCAAACCCCATTATGTAGACTTGTATTTATACCCAAAGAGCTTCAGATCTCATTCTCAAGGTTGACGTATAGGAAGGGTAGAAGAAACAAGGACTTGGATAGTAGCAGATTAAGCTGACAGTGTGGGTTGTATTTCTCACACTACCTCCCAGTCCTTTCTCCCAAGCCTGGAGGTGGAGCAAGCTGTAGGAGTTATCCACACTGTCTGGAAGTAGGCAGAGCCCAACACCTGCTCATTTCATTGCTTTTTTTAAGGCCAAAAAAATCACCAACTGGTAATGCAAAGAAAAGATTTCTCAAGCTTGTCTGCTGCTATTTTACAGATGGAGAAAGAATTTAGAAATGATCACTGCAGCTCCAAGCTTATTAATTCCTTCCCACCCACACAAGAGCAGTTAGATAGAGAAAAGTGTTGCTCACATCTTACAGACTGAAAGAAGAGACAGGTGGGGGCAGGCTGTGCTCAGAAGGACAGTAATGGGGTGCTACAACTAACCCACAATGTTAGGAAATCCCTTCAATGCAAGATTCAAAACAGCTTCGCCCCATGGTGGCTGAATGAGTATAGAAATAAGGATGAGAAATTGCTTAAATTGAAAAACACAGAAGCAAGATCAGAGGTGACAACTGTCTATATCTGATCCTAGAAAAAAATAGCCACTTTTCTAAAAATACATTTCAGCCACTCCTGGACTCAAGCACTTTGGGAAAAAATTTCATAAATCACTCAATTTTGATTTTTTAGAACTATGCTCTGTGGAGGTTCAGGGTTTACCAAACTCACATAAAAGTAGGAGTGCAAAATGTTTCACTGAGAAAGTTGCATCCCATTTCCTCTAAAATCAGGGGTGTTTTACTTTCATGTAGCATATATTTTCCATATAGTTCTGTTGAAAAAATTCCAACATTTTAAAGAAACTTGAAGAGCAATATGATGCAACTCTTTCATGCTACAGAATAGAAACTCAGGCCAAAACTACTTGAGAGACTGTTCCATAGTCAAATAGCTAGACAAAGGCCAAGGCAGTATCTGTGTTTGATTCTTCTATGAACACCTATTTTGTCACCCCAAGTCCTGAATAAGATGTTTGGACAACTTCCTTTCACATATAAACAAGAAGATGGCACTGTTAATAGTTAAATATGAGTGAGTCACATCGAAAATCTGTCACTAAAATTAATAACATAGAAAGCACTATACTAAGGAAGAAGTTAGTTACAATATTGAAAATTTCAGGTCTGCAAATACTACAGTATTCAAACTAACCCTCCTACAAATAGAAATGATGTGCAACAAAAAATGTTGAATCAACTGTTAAAGATATACAGTTTCTTTTGTAAGATAAAGCAAAAGCTAAATGGAGCCAGACAGGATGGTACATTCCTCAATCCTGGGCTTTCCATTAAAATTCTAGAATGTCAACATGAAAAGCAAGACTGAAAAGGAAACAGGCCTACCCTAACAAAGTACAAAACTAACACTCTATGAAATTATTTTTTAAAAGATAACAATTTAGTTATGTGCTAGGAAAAAAAGATACCACTTTTTCCAGTTGCCAGACAAAATTAAGGAGAGGGGAGAAGTTACTGTGTCTGCAGTTTCAGAGGGTTTGGTCCACGGTTGACGGTTCCAAGAAAGAAACATCTCGGTGGAGGGGGCTGGGGAAAGGAGGTGTTCACTTCCTGGCAGGGAGAAAGCAGGGTAGGGGAACGGGGATAATGAGAGATTTACCCTCCCAAGGCTTGCTGCTGGTAAACAACTTCCATTTGGACCCCACACCCTAAGAGCACAGTCAACTATAAACATCAGTGGATTAATCCACCAATAAGTCTAGCACTACCAATGCTTCAGTCAATCTTCTAAGGGTCTTACAATCTGTTCAAGTTATTCTTAAAACACTTTAGAGAAAACTCAAAGACTATGAAGACACCATGACATTTTATGTCTAATGTCCAATACATAATCATAAATTACTAGACGTACAAAAAATGAGAAAAACGTGTACAATCAAGAAAGAAAAAAAAACAGTCCATTGAACTAGCCCAGACATAACTCAGATGTTAGGTGGACAGGACAGAATCCTGAAGGCATCTATCATATATTCAAAGAAATAAAGGGTTATTTTAGTTAACAGAAAACTCTCCAGTTCTAGCCATCTTCCTGCAAATGATATTTCATTATTCTTTATGACTGAATAGCACTCATTGATAATAGTACTGAATATTTACTACAGTTTCTTTATCCAATTGTCAGTTCATGGGCATCTCAGCTATTTGAAAAATTTCAATATTGTGAATTGTGACACAATAGACATGGCTATGAAAGAACCTCTGGCATAGGCTGGCTTTAATTCTTTCAGGTGTATACCAAGGATTGTTACAGCTGGATCACATATTAGCCTCTCTTTTTAGTTTTGTAGAAACCTCTACATTGATTTTCATAATGGCTGTATTAACTTACACTGTCATTGAACAGTGCATTAGGGGTCCCTTTTCCACTACCAGATTCAGAATGATGAATCTCACATCTTCTCTCATGTTTAGAATCAATAATAATAATAATAATAATAATAATAATAATAATACTAACAACAGATGACCCAGAAGTGGAAGAGGGACTAATAAAGACAAGGGAGGGAATTAGATAGTGGGGAAGGAAAGTCAAGGGGCATTAGTAGCAAAGTGGAAATGATCAAAATATGTTATATTCATAAACCATCAAAATGGAATCTATTAGTCTGTGCAACTAATATACACTAATAAAAATTTTAATGAAGATGAATTAAATGGAAAATGAACATAATGAATATACAGAATAATCTCAGGAGGAAATGGAATTACTTAAAAATAACTAGTGCAGAATTAAAAACATAATCTCAAATTATTTTTTTAGCTGTCACTGCATTGGCTATATGTCAGATTAGAGATAGTAAGAAACTTACAGAGATCACCACAGAAAAGTAATCGATCTCAAGAGCATAAAAATTTGAAAGGATATTAAGGCATCAGTGAACTATGAAGCATATCAAACAGTCCAAAATGTGTGTAACTAGGGCTGGGGAGATAGCTCAGTAGAATAAGCACTTGCCTGGCAAGCGCAGGGTCCTGAGTTCAATCCCCAGTACCACCAAAAAAAAAAAAAAAAAAAAGTGCATAACTAAAGTTCAAGAAAGACAAAAATGTGGAAAAAATATGTTCAAAACAAAGTCTGAGAGTCTCCCAAATTTGTTGAGAAAAAGATGAAAAGATCTTAGTAACCTAGCCCAGAAGTTCAACGTCAAAGCAGATAAAATTCAGCTAACTCAAAATGAAAAAGAAAAATATTTGAAAGAAGCAAAGTAAAGAAAGATATCACACACAAAAGAACAATAATACAAATGTGAAGTGATTTGTCTCAGAGAAAATGGGAGCCCAGAACAAGCAGACTGGCACCAAACTGTCATCTTGAGTTTTATACTCAGAGAAAACGTTCCTCAAAAAGCCATGCAAAAATAAAGACATTTTCATATAAGTAAAAGAGAATACATCAGACTCATGCTTGAAGAAATATTAAAAGAAGTTCTTCATGGGATAGACAACTGAGAAAAAAAAAACTGAATCCCAGCTCTAAGAGAAATAATGGAGAGCAACAGAAGTGGTAAAAATATGAGTAAATGACAAAATTAATATTTTATTCTTTTAATTTTCTAAAAGATGACTAAGAAAATATATAACATTATGTTAAGGAGTTAATAAAACATAGCAAACAATATGAGATGACAATAAAAAAAGAGGAATGATAAATGAGTTCTACCATGCCAAAATGAATAAAAATATAATATGAATATAAATCATGGTAAAGTGCTATTAAACAAACTCGGAGGATTGTGAAGTTGTACAATGCTATTCAAAGTAGGCTGTGACAAACTGAGAATGTATATATGATGCCTAGAATAACCACTGCCTGAGGAAAACATGATAGGCATAGCTAAGACCTTCTTAGAGAAATTTAAATTGAAGACTGAGCAAATAGATGATGAACACATACAGAAAGTGGCAAGAGCAATTAAAGAGAAAAGAAGCAGATACAACAAACTAGTAGTGAGGCAGAAATATCATGGCAGAAGGGCAAAGCATTGGCCAAGCAATGGCCGGGACTCATCCACATGGCTGCACTGATAAAGGTTCTACAATTTGAGGTACAGGATCTCAAGATAAATCCTGAGGGCATTTCACTGACCTTATTACACCCAAAAGCTACAACTCTTGTTGCACAGGTCCTGTTTTACCTTGGTCTTAACCATCCAGTAGAAAAGTATGAAGACGAAATATAGGAAGTAAAGCCATGTTGTTATGCTGAGCTGTGGGGGACCCAGGTCAATAATTTCTGACATTGCCAGTTAAACAGAAGACCCAATGCTATTATGGGCTACTGGACTCTTTTAGAATATTTTGCTGAGTTTACACACCTATAATATTCAATAACGGAACTTAGAAAAAATGGGGTATACCGATGAATGTCCATTTTGTATCTGTGTATTCAAAGAGGTTGGGATAGATATAGAGTTGCATTCTCTTAATGAATAGAATGATTTGTTCTAATGGTGTTTGTAAGTAGGATCACAAGTCCGCGTCTTATACAGCAATTAACCACTAAGGAGAATATATGCAGTGTGTTATTTGTTGAAACTGTACTTCCGATTTGATTTGAAACTGTCTCATTGCTGTTTATCAATAAAATTAAAAAAAAAAAAAGAAGGGCAAAGCAGAGGAAGTCTGGTCACGTCAAGGCAACATGAAGTAGGAAAGGAGCCAGAGAGAAAGGGACAAGAGATAGTGCACAGGTCACCCCCTCATCATCCACTCCCTTCCTTTAGGACCCAGGTCCCAAATTCCATCACCTCCCCAGAGTGCCTTCAAATTAAGATCTCACTGGTGCATTATGATCCATAGAGCCCTCAAGATCCAATCACCTTGCAAAAGTCACACAAAAAACCTCACGGTAGACTGGGGAGATGGCTCAGTGGAATAAGTGCTTCCCTGGCAAGCACAAAGGCCTGAGTTCACTCCCTGTTCCAGAAAAAAAAACAAAAAACAAAAAAAAAAACAAAACAACTAAGTGTATGTGAACTTAACAGGGCTTCAACATAAGGGGAAAAAAAGTAATAAACTAAACAGAGAAATGAAGTGCAAAATAAAAGATTTTCACAGTCTCTTCTCAGGAGCTTACAGACAAATTAACAAAAATTCAGTAAGTATACAAATTCAATTATGACCCTATTCACAATCATGATAATATATGCATGAAAAGAGTGCTCTGCAGCTGTTGAACAGAGTTCAACAAATTTCAAATAATACCAGCTCCTATCCAACTCTTACAGAAAGTAGAGGAACAAAGAGCATTTCACAAACCATTCTACAGGTCAGCATAATCATAACACAACCACTTTTTGGTAAAAACATCAAAACTGTAGAAAATTATACACTTATAATTATGGTTACCAAAATCTTTAACAAAATATGAAGAAATGCAATCCAGTGATTGATTGATTGATTGATTTTTGGTGCTGGGGATTGAACTTGGAACCTTGAGTTTGCCAGGCAGGCACTTATGCCCCTGAGCTCTCTCCCTGGCCCCAAGTGCAATATTTAGAAAAAGGTATATTATGATGATATAAGGTTTATGCTATTAATTCAGGCTTAGTTTAAGAGACTAAAATCCACTGATAGGTACAGGGAGATAGCTCAGTGGTCTAAGTGCTTGCCTGACAAGTGCAAGGATCTGAGTTTGATTCCTAGTACCACATGCTGGGCCAGCACCAGAAGTGGCGGCACATGCCAGTAATCCCAGCACTGAGGGAGACTGAGACAGGAGGATCATTATGAGTCTGAGCTGCATAGAAAGACCCTGTACCTGTGTCAAATAATTAATTAATTAATTTTAAGAAAAAAGCGGGGGCCTGG
>NW_004524583.1:20975571-20987594 GCF_000260255.1 Octodon degus
AAAAAAAAAAAAAAAAAAAAAAAAAGCAATATGAGAAATTAAAGAGGATCCAACATTAAGATGTTAATTTCTTCAAATTAGTCCATTGATTTTATGCAACGTAATCTGAACTCAAACACCTTTTTCCCAAAGTTAATAAATACATTCTGCAAGGTACAGGAAAATGTAATAACTTACAACAGTCACAATACTTTTAAGAATAAAATGGGAGGGACAACCTACTTGATTTCAATGCTTGTTATACAGCCATATTAAATCAAGGCAATTTGCTACTTGCAAAAAAGATAAGACTCATAAACCAGTGGGACAGAATAGAGAGTCCAGAAATAGCTGCACATGAGTATGTCAATTATTTTTACAGTGGTACCACTGTAATCCCTTGGAGCAAAGGAAAGCTTTCTCAGAAAATGTGATTCTTGGACATATGTGTAGCAATGTGGGAAAAGAATCTATCTCACACTGTCTTTCTATAAATTAATTATAAATCCAGCTGTAAAAACTGAAGCTATAAAACCAGGGTGAAACACAGACATACTCCTTGCTGTCTCGGCATACATAAGCTATGAACCATAACAGAAAAATCCGATAATATGGACTGTATCAAAATTTAAGAAATGAAAAATGCACAGCCACATGCTGAGGAAAAATATTTATACATGCCTGTCAGAAAAAGGGCTTTTTTAGAATATGTGAAGGCTTTTTACAACAGAATAATATCACTCTGTACAAATGACCTAATAAAATTTTCTTACTAAAGTCTTCACAGACCATTAAGTATCAATGGCCTACAAGAAAATGAAAAGTACTCAAATTTAGTAATCATCAGAATAACGTAAATTAAAACGAGAGTGAGATGTTGTCATGGGTTGGGGTTCTTTTGCAAGGGAAGCAATATAATACAGGACACATTTTATAATAGTATTTTATAATGAATCACCCCAAAATAGCATGTAGTAAGTGCAGGAAACACTAATACCCACACACTAAATACTAAAGAATCCAGCTGAGGAGGACTAAAGCGCCTGCTTAGGCAGGCACAGGGACCGGGATCGATCCCTGGCATGCTGTGCCAGCCCTGCCCCCAGGGCGTGCTGAGACTGCGACTGAGATTGGGCGTAGTGGCTCGTGCCTGTAACCCTAGCACTGGGAGGCTAAAAACAGGATCACTACGAGTCTGATCTGTGTAGTGAAACCCTGCAGAGCCTGTACTAAGGAGAGAGAGAGAGAGAGAGAGAGAGAGAGAGAGAGAGAGAGAGAATGAATCAATCCAGCTGAGGACCTAGATCCTAATATCCTGCATGAGTTCAGCTAGAAACCTAGAGCTCTTCAGACTGCCTCCCACAAGTCCAACTGGCAGTCTAGAGCCCACCTCAAAGTTGCATGCAAATCTGCTTCACAGATGTGTGCTGGAAAGATCCAAAGGTCCATCAGTGGGGAAGCCTGGAAGTCCATGCCAGTGGGATAAAGGGTCTGTGCTAGCAAGCTGAGGGATGTGAACTGGAGCTAGGAAGCAAAGCTCCAGGTAAGCACCAGCGCTCCCCAAAATGTACCACAGCCATCCTCAGCAACAGTGAGGTCTCGAGCTTCTCCAGCGATGAGGGAAGCTGAGTTACCATCAGGACAGCCAATGTGCAAGCTTCTCCATGAGGCTGAGCCGCCCACCGTCTTCCCTTCTGGAGCCAAGAAGCGACACTCAAGATGAAGACTGAAGCTCCTCCAAAGTTCATCAGGAAAGCCAGCATTGCAAGGTCCTCCAGAGAAGTAGCAGCCCAAGAGAACTAGCAGCTTCCAACAGCTCCAACAGCTTTTCCAAACAGCATCCCTAACAGCATTTTGGTAGCTTCTCTCCTTTTGTGCCTTTTATGTTGCTGGCAACAACAACCCTCACGTGGGCCTCCATACCCAGCACCATGCTAGTTCAATTCAACTGGGTGTAACAAGTTGACTACCAGTTAGATATCCACCACAGACGTCAATAACAATTTTTAAAATTTAAATTCATTGAAAGCAAGGAAGTCAGTATGTAGAGTTCTTAGACATCCCTGGTAGGAATGTAAATGATTAAAACACTTTTGAAAACTATTTGACCATTTCTTAAAAATTTAAATGTATATGCTGCCACCAGACAAAACCATCATTTTCCTAGATACTTTCTGGAGTGGAAGAAAAGAAAGGCCCACACAAAAGTTACAGAAAAAAAAATCTGTGAGTCAAAATCTGGAATCAATCTGATAGTTCAGTAACAGTCAAAATACACACACACACACACACACACACACACACACACACATCAATACTACTCAGAAATCAAAAGTAATGAAATATACCTACAACAACAGATAAAGCAAAGGTTTATTGATTTATATGCTTTCTCCTCTGCATCTTACAGAGGAGAAAGCATATATGTTACATGACTCTATGTAATAGTCTAGAACATTTTTTTTTTCTATTTTTACTTTTTTTTTGGTGGAACCAGGGATTGAACTCAGGCCCTTGCACTTGCCAGGGAAGAGCTTATTCTACTGAGCCAACTCCCCGGCCCTGTTTTTACATTTTTATTTTAAAAAATAAAAAGAAAAACAAATAGCAAAAATAAAGAAACAGAGTAACTTACAAAAATACGTATGGCACAGAATTCCAAAACAAGAACAAAAAAAACTTTTTTAAAATTTTATTGAGAAACAAATAGCAATGAGACAGTTTAGAAACAGGTTAGTAGGACAGTTACGATAATTAATACACTGCATATTGTTGTCTTCTTAGTAGTCATTCATAGTACAAGATGCAGACATGATATCTTGTCCAAACATATAATCTAGAAAATTTAAAATAATGTGTAATGACAGAAAACAGATCAGGAGATGTCTAAGGTAAGGTGAGAGAAAGGGGTGGATTATAAAAAAGGCATGGGGGATTTTTTTAATGATATAAATGTGTATTTTCTTCCTTGTATTGAGTTGATTGACACATTTTAAATACACATAAGAATCACTCTCATCGTAAGTAATTTGTACCTATGTATGACCTGTCATAAATCCTCTTTTTCCCTCATTCCCTTAACTTCTATTTAATCTGTCTACTCCTCCTCATTTGCAAAAGCTTTGTTTCCATTTTTTCTTCTTTTCTCTTATTCTTCTCCCTTTCTTCTTTTTCCCCTGCCTTTCCCTATTTCCCTTTCCCAATTGAGCATTTTGCTTCCTATTTCATAATTGATAGGCTAGGACTCAAAGTTTCCCAGACACCCTACCCAAAATAATCCCCCTCTTGGCCCCAGGCTGAGGCCAGAGCACAACCCCAACCTTGCCCCATTCTGTACCCTTGTCTAGGTTCTGTGGAGAAAACCACAGAAACTCTCTTTTGTTAACATCGAAATTCCCCCTCAGACCAGGTATCATGTCAAGATAAGCTCTCCCTTGGCTGTTCCAGCCACAAACACCCTTCCTACCAAACACCTTAAAAGCCCTGAGCTTTGCCTTGTTTGCTGCTGTCTTGTTCTGCTAAACAGTCAACCTGCTTGCTCCTACCTGCAATAAATCTTCTTCTCAAGTCAGAATGCCTGGTCTGGTCATTTGCATAGGTTTGTACCTAACAATAACATACACTATACATTTTGGTCTTTATTTATAATTTTGGTTTCCCATACCAGAGAAACAATGTGATATTTATGCGTGTGTTTGATTTATTTCAGAGGATGATCTCAAGGTGCACCTATTTACCTATAAATGTCTTAAATTAATCTGTCATTGTGGCTGAGTAGCACTCCATTATATATTTTTAAAATCTACAACTTTATCCATTCAACACGTGATGAACATTTGGGCTGTTTCCAAAACTTAGATATTACACAAACTGTACTGCTATAAACATGGGGGGACATATTTCACTGTGGTATCATGCATTTGATTCTATAAGGAAGATATCAACAAAGGGAATAACTGAGTCAAATGGAGCCTCTAGTTTTAGTTTTTTGAGGAATCTCGACACTGATTTCCACAGTAGTTGATCAAGTCTACATTTTCACCAGTTGTATAGAAGCACTCCTTTGTCCTCGCTTCAGTATAGAGTACCATCTCATCAGCAAATAATGATTATTTAACCTTGTTATTTCCTATCTTTATTCATTTTATTTCTTTCTCTTGTGTCATTGCTTTGGATAATGTTTCTAGAACTATACTGCATTGGAGGGCTGATAGTGAACATCCTTGTGTTCTTCCTGATTTTAGAGTGAAAGCTGTCTGTTTGGGGCCATTCACTATGACGCTGGTTCTTGGTTTGTCATAGATGGCTTAAGCAGATTGAGATATAAAAAAATCTCTACCGATTTTTTTTTTTTGGTTCCCAAGTTTTATTCGAGAACTCATAAAAAATATTCCAGACAAAGGAGCTTTAATCCTCATCTTCCTCCTCCTTCATCCTGGTTAATCTGGAAGTAACGTAATTCGTAACTCTCTTTGCTGCTAGCAACTACATGCAACCAGTCATGCAGATTATTCTTCTTCAAATATTTTTTGGTGAGATATTTCAAATACAGAGAAGGCAAGCGCTAAGAGCTCTACCAGGAATGATGGTACACGCCTGATACCCCAGCATTCTGGGAGGCTGAAGCAGGAAGATCTCAAGTGCAAGTCCCATCTGAGGAAGTCAGCAAGAACCTTTTGGAAAAAGGCACCTCAGAAGTCACAGTGATCCTGCTCTTGCTCCTTTCGATGGTGACCACCCCTCCACCGAGATTCCCGGCTTTGCCCTTCACCTTGATTCTTTCCTGGAGAAACTGCTCAAAATTGGCAGCGTCCATGATTCCATCTTCTACAGGATGTGTGCAATCAAGGGTGAACTTCAGGACCTGCTTTTTTTTGTCCCCCTTCGCTGCAAGCTTTTTCACGGGCGCCATGGCGGCCGAGCCTACCGATTTTCTGTATGAGTTTTATGAGTGGGTGTTGGATCATGTCAAATGCCTTGTGTCTACTGAGATGATCAAGTGCTTCTGTTAATATAGTATGCTACATTTAATGGTCTGTGTATTTTTGAGTCATCCCTGCATCCCTGGAATGAATCCTACTTAGGCATAGTGTATAATTTTCTTGATGACTTGCTGCATTCTTTTGGCAGTATCTTATTGAGGATTTCTGCATCTATGTTACTTTAGGGAATTGACCTATGGTAGTCTTTTATGATTGGGTCCCTCTCTGATTTTGGTATCAGAGTAATACTTGCTTCCAGGAAAGACTTTGGAAGTATTGATTCCCTTTCCATTTCATTAAAGAGTTTGAGGTGTGATGGCATTAGATCATCTCTAAGGCTTTTTTTGTTTTGTTTTGTTTTTGTTTTTGTTTAGAATTCAGTAGTGAATCCATCAGGACCTGGGCTTCTGTTTTGGTAAATTTTTAACTTACAAAACAATTTCATTGATTGACATTTGTTTATTTAGAATTTGTATACCTTCTTGATTCAGTTTTGGCAATTTGTATACCTAAGAATCTATTCATGTCTTCTGTGTTTCCTACCTTATTTGAATAAGTGTTCTTGAAATAGGTATTAATGATTTTCTGGATTTATGCAAGATCTGTTGTGATGTCATCCTTTCATTCCTAATCACATGGTTTTGAGACTTTTTAAAATCAAATTAGCCAAGTGTTTATCAATATTTTTATCTTTCAAAGAAGCAACTCTTCATTTCATTGGTTCTTAATATATTTAGTGTCTATTACAATAATTTTTGCTATGATCTTTGGAATTTTCTCTCACACAAGTACTGAACTTGACTTTTTCTTATTTGTCTAAAGTTTCAGGTTCAACTTTAGGTTATTTGAACTTGTTTTGTCACTATGTAAGAATTCATTACTATAAATTTCCTTTGAAGTACTGCTTTGATTGCATTTATAGGTTCTGGTATGTTCCATCAGTAGTATCATTTAATTGTAGATGCTGCGTAATTTTTTCTTTAATTCACCTGTGACTCTTTAGTTGTTCATTAGGGTGTTATTTAACTCCTACATGCTTATGTCTTTTTTTTAGTTTCTTGTGCCATTGATTTCAAATTTCAGCACATTATAATATCATAATATGGATGGGATAATTTCAATATTTGCATTTTCTTAAGCATGTTCTCTAGGCCATTATGGGCTCCATTTTGGAGGATGTTCCATGTGCTGCTGAGAAGAACATGTATTCTGATGTTGTTAGGTGAACAATGGTAAACATGTACTAAGTCAATTTGTTTACACGTTTGGTTCATTTCTGATATTTATTTGTTATTTTTTGTCTAGTTGTTCTATTTGTAATAGTGGGGTACTAATATCCCATATTGCAGTTGTGTTTATTTGATCTTCCATATTCATTAATATTTGTTTTATGTAGTTGCATGTACTGTTATGTAGTGCATGTAATTTTATGATTGTTATCTCTTCCTCTTGGAGTTTTCCTTTAACAAGAATATAGTGACCTTCTTTGTTATGTTCAGTCTTGGTAAGAAACTCACAGTATTCTCAGATACAATAGGTACCCCTGTTTTTTTTTTCTGGGTCCCTGTCATATTGTGTATTGTTTTCTATTCTTTCCTTTTCAGTCTATGAATTGTTTTTAGTTAAATGTGTATCTCATATGCAATATATTGTTGTGTCTTGTATCTTGATCCATTTTGCCAATCTGTTTCTTTTAATTGGTGAATTGAGACCATTTATATTGATAGTTATGACTGATACATTTTTGTTTATGATTGGCATATTATTTTCCTATTGTTGATTCCCAGTCTTTCCTATGTTTAATTGCTTGCCTTTCCTAATAGATTCTTTTGTGTGTGTGTGTGTGTGTGTGTGTGTGTGTGTGTGTGTTTGTGTCTGTGTCTGTGTTCTTGTGATTGTGTCCATCTTTATCTGTTTCAAAAATGTCCATCAGAATGTTTGGAAGAGGTGGTTTGGTGGTCATAAATTTCTTCAGTTGTCCTTTGTCATGGAAGTATCTTATTTCTCCACTGATTTTTAAAGGTAGCTTTTCCAGTACATCAATCTGGGTTAGAGTTTTGTGGGGGGTTTTTTGGGTTTTTTTTTTTTTATTTTAGAGAAGGGTCTACAGGACATTCAAGGTCTCACTACTAAATCAGATTCATAGTGACCCACCTGTTTACAGCCTCCCCAAAGCTGGGAGTACAGGCGCACACCACCATGCCCAGTCTCAATCACCATCTCAGTGCACCCTGGGAGTGGGGCCAGCACGGCAAGCCAGGGGGTCAAACTCCAGTCCCCTGTAGCTACTTGCAAGTGCTTTAATCTGCTGAGGTATTTGGCCAGCCCTAGAGTTTGTTTTCCTGTAAGACTTGAAATATTTCACTGAAAGCTCTCCTTGATTAAGGATTTGTGTCGAGAAAATTGCTGTGATTCTAATGGATTTTCCTTTTATATATGACTTGTTTTTCTCTATTCACTTTTAGTATTCTGTTCTTGTAGTAAATTTCTAGAAGCTTGCTTATTATATGCCTTGCTGTAGATTTATATTGGTCATGGCTAATTGGAGTTTTATATGCCTCTCTCATTTGCATGTCTATTTCTTTTTCCATGTTTCAGAAGTTTTCTGCCATTACTTATATCAATATGTTTTTATGGCTATCATTTGCACTGTCCCCTGCCTTCTCACTGACTCTGATCAATCTTATATTGTTTTGCATTGCATCATCTTGCAGCTGTTTGATTGATTTTCATGGTACTTTGCTATTTTAAAATGTGTTTATTTTTTGTTCACTGAAGGCAATCATGTCTTCCAGTTCTGATACTCTGTCCACAACCTGGTTTAATCAGCTGCATATACTTTCAGTGGAATTTTTTATCTCTGGAAATCTGTTTGAATCTATTTCATAGATCCCATTTCTTTCCTATATTGGGCACTCATCATTTCCATTGTCTTCCTAAATCCTTTAGTTTTTAAAGAACCATGTCAAGATTCACTGGGCAGGCCCTTCATTTTTATTTATTTATTTATTTTTGTGGTTACTGGGGATCAAACTTAGGACCTTGCATTTGCACTTATGCGTTTGCCTCTAAGCTATCTCCCTGGCTGTTATCTTTTTAAAAAAATTTAGAGATTATTTTGATCTGATTTTCTCTATGGCTTCATTCATCTGTTTTTTTTTCTTCTGCTGCTATCATTGCAGTAAGCATGGGTAGGTGACTTCAGATTTCCTCTATCTCATCTGCTGGACTTGGCCTGGATGGACTTGAGTTCTGAGGTTGCATTTTGCTTTGACATCTGGCCATTTTATATTTTACTATCTTTTCTATGTTGATATTAGTAAATTCTCTATCATGGATAGCATTATCACTAGTTTCACAGGTTCCTTAGAAAATGTCTATTTTCCAGAGATGTCTTCTATGTGCAGCTGGGCCCTGATCATTGTGTCTGTTTCAAGTTCCTACCTTCTAATTCATTATTGTTATTATTTGGGTATTTATCGTTTAGGGATGCGTAGCTCTTGTCCATTTGCCTCAACACCCAGACATTTGGTACTGGACTATGGTAATGATTGTGATGTGATCCCAAACAATCACAGTGTGGTCATGCAAGGAAGAAAAACTGATTATAACAGGTAGAACACCCTGGATAAAGCAGTACAAGTATCAGTAAAAGTAGCACCAAGCACAGGCTAGAAATTGACAAACTGTAGTAACTATTAATTTGGTACTTTTATGCATAGGAACAAGATCTATATTTTTATTTTAAAAAGGCCTTCATAAATCACGAACTTGTATGCAATAAGTTTCCCCTTCCTTGAGTGATTTTATTCTGTGGGGAGGATTTAAGAAGGAGGGAAAACAATGTGGAGAGACAAATGAAGAGAAACATAGAATCAAGATGAGAGGACAAAAGATAAACACTGAACCTTTGGAGAACTGGAGAAAACGATAGGAGAAGAATAAAGAAAGGAAAAGAATATTGAAAGAAAACAGAAAGACTCAAGTTAGTGGTCACTCGTTTGAAAATATAAAAAAGTCAAGAAAATTGAGTGAAGAAAGAGCAATGCAAACAATAAAAAGAAAATAGAAAAAAAAAAAAAATCCCTCACCAGGAATATAGCTCAGCGGCACAGCAGTTGCCTGACAGACACAAGGTTGTGAGTTTGATTCTCAGCACCAAAAAGAAGGAAAAAAACGACAGGAAAATAAAATGAAACAAAGATGAAAATAATAATAATAATAATAATAATAATAATAATAATAATAATAATGTTCCTATGGTGTCTACATTTCCTTAGTAGTATCTAATTCAGAGCCCAGGTCTGTGCTGTTTAACTCTCCCAACCCTACAGTAGGATTAGAGCTGGATGAGGAGCTAATCTTGGCCTCCAGATATTAGGGCCACAGACCAGTCTTCAGCCAGTAACTCTCTGTATGTCCCTCAGCAACCCATATACTCCTTACCTCTATGTCTCTGTATGGCTCACCCAGAGCCCTCAGACAGAGACAAACTAAGGCTACTTAAAGTCCTATGTATATTTTTCTTCTCCCAGTCCTTGCACAGCTTCCTCTGATCCACTTCCACTGGTACTGCTTTTCGCAGGGTCGAGTAGGTGAGGTACTGTAGGCTGACTCTCTGTTCCTGCTGCTGCCACAGAGACAGCCGAAGGCTGCTTTGTCCTACTGTAACTTCCTCTCCCACAGGCAGAGTACCCAACTCCCACTCATTCCTGCACCATGGCACAAGACTACTTAGATCTCATGTGTCAGCATCCCTCTCTCAAACCAGTGGTCACAGGGCAGAGGAGTCATACTGTTCCACTCTCCACCTTGACATGATCCACAACTGCAGACCCTAACTTTGTTCTAAATACGTGTTTTCTTGATTGTGCCAACTGTTATCAACACTCATAAAATTGTACATATTATATGTGTGGAGCTTATTGTATTACTACTGTGCCTCAATAAAGATATTTAAAAGTACAGTGAAGTAGAGCTATCTCTTAAAGGAGGTTTACCTCTTCCCCACCACAAGACACAGATGGCATCCTCTTATTGTTAAAATATTCCCAACATGGAGCTACTTCTGTGTAGTTAAGAAGGCTCAAATCCATAAGCGAATGAGGCCTAGAACTTGTTTTTCTGCACAACAGCTAGGAGAAAAATCTAAGAACCTGAGTATCCCCCAAATTAATCTCCATTGGCAATACTTCTTCGGCTTTGAGGTTTATATTCTGACTTTCTAATTCAGATATTCCAGCTGTGTGATTCCCAATTTCTTCTGTGCTAGTGTCTTCTGCATTTGTTCTGAGTAGGCTCAGGGCCTGAGAGTGCATTTTTCTCCTTCTCTTTGTCATTTTGTATAGCACTGTCCTCTGACCTTTGGTGTAGAGCTTTGGTGCAGTCATAACCTTAGCACCTACTGAAATTCTTACCCAGGAGAGATTATATGGTTAAGGCAGTTATAGTTTTGTATTTACAGAACTACAATAAGGAACACTAACAATGGGTAATGATATTTAGCAACTGACAAACTTTTATAACTAATGGCTTTGTATTTTAGACAGTAAGAGCAATCATTATGTCTCTATAGCTAAGTAGAGAGAAACAAATTTCAATGAGACAGTTTCACAACTGATTACTGGCACATTTACAGTAATTAATACATTGCATATTGTTGTCTTAGTAGTTATTCATTGGTTATATTTAAGTTAGTTCCACTAAGTTCTGTCTGATCACCTCTCCTTGATGTACCTGGTGTTTTTCATGCAGACTAGTTCATCCCGGATATCTTTTGTCACCTCTCTCAGTCAAGAGAGAAAGAAGGAGGATGCTCTTATTGATCTGGGTCTAGCAAAGTGCCTCAGCAACATCTCCTCAGTGCAGATCTATGAAGTCTGAATTCATCCAGTTATGCCTGGCTTGGGTCTAGCTGCTGTGCTCAGCTTCTTCCACAGCCCTTGGAAGTTAAGCTGTTATGCCTCTCTAGCAAGATGTTCTGCTCCTGGGTTAGCTGGATGGTTCTGGCCCCTAGCCTCTCTGTAGGGACTTCAGCTGCAGAGTTTCACACCAGGCCTCTATGCTCTCTCTTCAGAGAACAGGACAGAAAGACTCACTCATAAGTCAGGCCCGGGCTGGGTCCGGAGGGATCTAGCCGGCAAAGGGAAGCATGGAAGCTCTCCCATACACAAGCTGGGCCTAGCCTTGGGCTGGGTCTGGAGGGGTCCCAAGAGCTCAGAGAAAGTCTTCGCTCACACACAGGGCCTGGGCTGGTTCTGGAGGAGTTCGCAGGGGTCCTGAGAGCACGGCTGAAGGTCTCACTCACATGTCAGGCTTGGGCTGGGTCCAGAGGGATCCAATGGGTGCAGGGGAGCATGGAAGCTCTCCCACACACTCGCTGGGCCTGAATTTCTAGATGAGCCTTAAAACCATAGTTTGTCTCTCATCTGACCCAAACTTCATGTCGTTAGTTATTGGATCCTATTCACTGTGCTAAAGGCACTAACTAACATTAAACCAAATTATTTCTGAATGCAGATGGACCTGGCCCTTCTGTAGCTATAGAAAGCCCACAGTGAGGAAAATAAGTCCTCGGTCAGCCTCAAGGTTTTGCTTTTTGTTTTTTGCTTTCTGGTTTTCTCCATCTCTGGATGGGTAATTGTATTGGAGATTATTCACCTGAAAGACCCAATCTACACACTGGGTGTGGTGGTACATGTCTGTAATCCTAGCACTGAGGAAGCTGAGGTAGGAAGAATGTTGCAAATGGGATACCAGCCTGGGCTACAAAGTGAGCTCAAGGCCAGCCTGAACTGGACCCTGTCTCAAATAGACAACAACAGCAACAAAATGAAATCCAACCTTCATCTGGGGACCCTGCAGGCCTTTCAGTTATTTGCCTTTGCCTGCAGGTCACACCCATGCAATCTAAGAGAGGAGGTTACATGAAAGTATTGTAGGATACAGTGTGGGACCTCACTCTGGGGATTTTAGAAACCTAAACTACTATTCAGAATAAACCTCTATCTTCCCTTGTTTCTCTAGCTCTTCTTTTGACTACTAGTATTCACTAAAGTATTG
>NW_004524583.1:20988569-20999750 GCF_000260255.1 Octodon degus
ATTTTTTAATATTTTTTATTTTTATTAATTTTTTTCTTCATATCCTGTAGTGACTTAAAGTTTAACATATCAATACTTGATGGAAAATACCTGTTCCATGTTATGCCTAAGAGGTTTGATATTCAGACAGATAGTGAGGTTAAGATCAACTGCTTATGTTGTAGGGTAATAATAATAAGCTTCTCTTCTGGAGGGTTAACAACCTAAATTTGCAGACCAAAAATCGAGAAAAAGAAGGGCTGCAAGGACAGCCAACATTTTGACCTTAGCCTTTCAAAGTTAGTGAGGACTCAGGACATAGGAGAACCTGTACTGTAATATCATGTAACTCGGTTGTGTTCCAGATTTTCTGATCAAGGAGATTAAGGGGCCACAGAGGAAAGTGATTGATGATGTGGAGTGTGCCTAAGGAGAGTCACATGGAGAGAAAACATTCTCTCAGGCTTTCACAGAAAGCAAATGGGTCAAGCAATGGCTGTGACTCATCCACACGGCTGACACTGACAAAAGATCTACAAACTGCGATACAGAGCCTCAGGTTAAATCCTGAGGGGATCTGACTGACCTTATCAGATATAAAAGTTACATTTCTTGTTATAGAGGTCTTGCTTTATCTTGGTCTTAACCATCCAGCAGAAAAGTATAAAAGCAAAGTATAAAAAGTAAAGCCATACTAATATGCTGAGCTGTAAAAGGCTCAAGTCAAAAACTTCTGACATTGCCAGTCCTACAGAAAACCCACTACTATTATGGACTATTGGACTATACTGTCCCAGTATAAACTTGATATGGCAACCACTGGCTTCATGAGGGTACATCTGATATCAATACTCTGGGACCTGGACAACTTCTGCTATTGCAATGGAAATTGGGTGGAGATACCCTACCTACAGACCTCTGCTGCTCTCAGGTGAGTCCCTCCCTCTTCAGGCATGTGGGGCAACCCAAATACTTTTGGCTTACTCCACATCACCACTCCCTCACCTGATCTCTCACCTGATGCCTTTCCAGACCCTCTCTATGATGTTCCTTCTGCTTTTGCTCCTCCTCCATCATACCTACAAGTCCAGCCTCTTTAATCTCCTCAGCAAGGTCCCCCTGTGTTGTCTTCATCTTATCCTTCACCCTTCATCACCTCCAATTCCTCCACCCATCTCTCACCATTTTTTCCTCCCACACACTGTATTCTACCCCACCCTACCCACCCAGGCCATCTTGCAGCCAGTTTTTCCTTTGGCCCCTTATAGTCAGCCACTACTTTCTCAGCCCCAAATCCATCTCCCCCTCCAGGAACATGCTGGCCACAAAGGACTGGTTCACATTCATGTCCCTTTCGCATACTCTGATCTGTCCTAGATTTTTCATCTGTTATTCTCCTTCTCTGCTAATCCCCATGCCTATATAAAAGATCTCTAATTCATCATTAATTCCTATGATATCCCTTTTAAAAATTTCCATGTTATCTTCACCTCTAACTTGTCCTCTCAGCAAAAGATCCAGCCCTGGCAAGCTGATAAGGCAGAAGCAGACTGAAGACCCTGACCCTAACCACCCTTCAGGTACAGCTGCAATCCCACACTATGACCTTCCCTGGGACTATTAGGGGCCATTGCCTCAGCCCACATGGCCACTATGACTGGCTGCCTGATTGTAGGACTTAGGAAAACTTCAAAAAAAGAGCCACCAATTACCAGAAATCTGATGAAAAGCCCACCAAATTCCTTTCTTGCCTTACTGATGCCTTAACCAAGACTACCAATGGCCCTTATTAACCTCCACTTCCTTTCCCAAACTGCTCCTGACATTCATGCCAAACTTAAAAAGACAGATCTTGGCCTTCAGATCCCACAGGGAGTCCTACCTTATCTGTTGTTCCATATCTTTAACAATATAGAAGAACAATTAAACAGGATAAATAACAGCATGCTAGACTTAAACGCCAATTCTTGGCTACAGCACTAGGGATTTCTATCAAAGCCAAAATTAAACAGCATGATGCCATCTGAGCCCCTCCTCAATCATGCTTCAAGAGTGGCAAGGAAGGACACTAAACATGAGCCTGCCCCAAATTGTAGCCACCACCAGGACCTTGTCCCTTCTGCATGCTGCAGAGTCACTGGGAGTGTGACTGCCCTATCTGCTAGAGAGTGGGATAGTCATTCAACTCCCTGCCCTCAAGGATATCTCACCACACTGGACTCATCTCTAACTGACATTCTTGGTCTTGCCACTGAACAGAATTAACAGGGCTTTGGGTCCATGGTCCCAAATGAAGTATCTTTGTCTAAGCCCTGAGTCTCATTGGATGTCTAAATTAGGTCACTCTTTTCTTATTGATGTGTGGGACACATATAATGTTCTTGAGTTTTCACACCACTACTCTTGAGTCAGGCTTCTTGTAGGAGTTGCTGGCCAAACTATGCAGCTCCTCCAGACAGGACTCCTCTCCTGGTGATTCCACACACTTTCCTTTATTCACAATTTTATTGCCATTTCAACTTGCTCCACACACCTATTGGGAAGGGATCTCCTACAAAAACTCCACCTCTCTTTCACTTTTTCCCTTCCAGCAGTACACATCCTCCAAACTCAACCTCTGCACAACTCAGTTCATTCCTTCCTCTTCCTCTTTCCCTTGTTAATCCCATAGTTTGGAACACCTCCAGTCCCACTCATTCTGCCCACACCACTCCTGTACTAGTTCGCCTGGGGGATCTCTCAGTCTTCCCCTGCATTTCTCAATATCCAACTGCCCATAAATACCAACAGAGACTTAAACTCATTATCCAATGTCTCTTAGCCAATGGTTTTCTTAAAACTTCCCATTTGCCTTACAATACCTAATAGCTCCAACCATTTGATTCAAGATCTCAGGGTTATCAACAATGTGGTTACACCAATCCTCTCAGTGGTGCCATACTGCTACACCATGCTCTTTCATATTCCCCTCTCCACAAATCACTTCATGCTTCCCCAAATCAAAAACATCTTCACTATCCTCCTACACCCAGATTGTTAGGAACTCTTTGCCTTCACATGGACAGATCCAGATACCCTCTGGTTCCTATAGCTCATATGGAAGGTTCTGCCTTAGGGATTCTGTGCTAGTCCTCGTCTCGTTAGCCAGGCCCTGGCTACTGACTCATGACTCTCAGTCTCAAACTTAACACTCTCCTCCAATATATAGAAGACCTTATTCTCTGTTCCCCCTCCCATGCTCTAGCCATACAACACATAGCTACCCTCCTCAACTATCTCTCGGGTCATGGATATAACATCTATCGTGCCAAAACTCAAATGGTTTCCCCAAAGGTTTAGTATCTAGGACTTACATTCACTCCCACTACTGGCTTGTTCACTGCCATTCACAACACCCTCATTGTCACCTTCTCGTCACACCCCTGCCTTCCTCTCCATACTCCAACTTCTTAACAACACCTTCCAATTTCTCAAAACTTCTACTCAGACCCCTAACACTACAAACCTTACTGGATGTTGTCTCTGCTTCCCCTTTTGACAAGATCTCTATATGGCTTATCCAATTACTCTAATATCTCCTCCCTCCAGCCAAACCCTAATACCAAGATCATTAGCCCTCTGAATTTAGCCCTAAGACACCTATGGCCAAGAAAGAGTTCTTGTATTCATCACCCTAATTCTTCTACATCTGGCTCTAAGGTGGGAACTGTAACCTCTTGCACACACCTCCATCCCATCCTAGACAACTCAACTCCTATACACCCTCCCAATGAACAGTTTTTGCCTGTGACCAGAAGGCATATACCTGTTTCCTGTCTACCTGGCAAGGTCTTTGCACTCTAGCTATTGTCAACTGCACATTTTACCCTGTTCACAGAAGCTCAAATCATAGCAGACCTTAAAATTCTCCACCCAAATCATGCAAGATCCTGTAGGGCAATAAAGATCATGCCAGTCCTGGTAGGTATAGAACTCTTTCTCATCCCTTGGCCTGTGAGTGGGTGGCATCACAACACCAATTCACTTTTACTCTAAATTATTCCCTAATTTTGGTGACATTATCAGGGATGCCTCAGGGTCTATCACTGTTATGATTTGTGTCTAGTTGTCCCCCCAAAGCTGCAATCAGTCATGAGGTGGCTTCTGGAGCTTGTGATTGATTATTGTGTGTGTGGATGCTGCACCTGCTCTGGAGTAGATAATCTGCATTACAATGTAAGGAGGGGAGAAAAGCTAGCTACCTGCCTGAGCTTCTGCCATTCCCTTTGCTCTCTTGTCTTTGCTGCCACCATAAAAGGTTGCTCTCCACCATGTGCTGTTCTGCCTTGGAGCCAGCTGAATATGGAATGAAAGTTCCAGTAACTATGAGCTAAATGAAGCTTTCCTTCCTGACATTTTGAGTGGCAGGTGTTTGGCTCAGCAATGAGAGAAGAGTAAGCAAGACAGAATTTGATACCACAGAAGTGGCTTGTTGCTGTGACTAAACCTGAGCATGTAGATTACAAGCCTTTGGGATTGGCTTATGGAAAGAGATAGGAAAGGTTCAGAGATGTTGCCTGTAAGAGAAGTGTTGGAACACCTTCAGCTGTTCTGTTTGGGAGATTCTGGTCAGAGCTCAGAAGACCAGAAGGCTGATAGAAATCCTGACCAGGATTTTAAGTGGAAATGACCACCTAGGTTTCAGGTGAAAATGACCAGGCTGGGGAGGTTTCTGCTGGAAAGGATTGCACTGGTTGTTGGACTCTGGATGATTTGTGTTATGCCTTGGCAGAAAGTTTGTCTGCATTTAGCTTGTGTCCAGAGGCTTTGCCTCAGACTGAGATTAAGTATGCTAGGCTGATTAATATGGCAAAAGAAATTTCAAAGCAGCCAAATATTGAGGCAGTGGAATGGCTACTGTTGGGAACTTTTAGTCATATTTATGTTGAGAATCAAGAGCAAAGGGCCCAGCAGGATGATTTAAAATGTTGTGAGTTTGGCCAGAAAAGAAACTCCAATAAAGCTGTGGAATGCAAAGATAGATTTGAGAAGATCTCCATTGCCAGGAAAGAACAAGATAATGGAAAAGATGGCCTGAGGCATCACAGGAGGTGGCAGGTCTCCATCCTTTGTAGCCTCAGAATTGCAAAGATCAGTGACTTTGCCCTGGGGAAAAAGCCACAGAGCCCCATGTTCCAGAATGGTGGTAACAGCCACATAAGATTCCAGAATTGCACCAGCCTAGAGAATTTATTCCTTGGAATCAGGATCAAAGTGTTTGGCGATCCAGGCACTTGGCCCCTAGAGCCAAGAGAGAAGAAAGCCTGACTACTGCTGCAGGTGGCAGCAGACCTTGGCATCATTCACATGGCATTGGTTTTAGGCACATGCAGAATGTAGGGATTTTGAGGTTTCCACCTCGATTTCAGAAGAAGGCCTGGGAGGCCAGTCAGTGTGCCCCTGAGAGGACAGTATGTAAAGCTGTGAGTGAGAAGCCTATTCAGTGGAAACCCCAGAAATTTGGAAATCCAGGAATGTGGATCCTCCAAGGAAAATTGCAAGGGGGTGCAAAGCCAGTCTAGGAGAAAAGCTATGGGAGCTACAATCAAGAGTAGCGTAGGGGCAGAGCCACAGGGAGCTCATAATTTGACACAGATTGCTTTGGATGTTCCACATGGAACTACAGGACTTAATGTTTACCCTGCTGGATTTGGACTTGTGCTGGTCACAATGCTTTGTATTCCCCTGTTGTTTGTACCTTTTGGAATGGTAATGTTTATCTTGTGCCATTGAATGTTGGAAGTGTTGAACTTTTCATTTGCACAGGGATCATAGCAAAGAGTTTGCTTTTGATCTTAGAGGAGACTTAGGACTTGGACTTTCAGCAATGCTGAAACTGTTAGGACTTTAACAACTTTTAGAGATGGACTAAAACAAAAAGATATGAGCATGAGTCTTTGGGGGTCCCAGGGCAGAATATTATGTTTTGTCTTGTTGTCCCCCTACCAAAGGCCTATGCAGTCATGAGGCAGCTTCTGAAGTTTGTGATTTTATTTTATTTTATTTTTTTAATGTTTTGTATTTTAGGGAAAGGCCTACAGGGTGTTCATGGTCTTACTACTAGATCAGACTTGTAGTGATCCACCTGTCTACAGCTTCCCAAGAGCTGAGATTACAGACGCACACCACCACGCCCAGTCTCAATTGCTATCTCAGCTCACCCCGGGGTTGGGGCCAGCATGGCAGGCCCAGGGTGGAGTTTGTGATTGATTATTGTGAGTGTGGATGCTGCTCCTGACCTGGGCATTTGCATTACAATGTAAGAAGGGGAGAGAGGCTGGAGTAGAATGTTGTTACTTGGTTAATCCCTCAGATATTGTTATGGATAAGGTACAAAAATGGAGACTTCATTGCCCATAAACAAAATGAGGTGTCAATTCTTCCTGGTTCTCCTGGTGGCCCTCTGTGAGATAAGGGGCCCTTATCATCATTCCCATTGTAGGTCCTCTTACCATGATCATTCTCTTGTTGCTCCTAGAAGCTTGTCTTTTTAAATATTTTTTGAGATTTCTCCAATTCAGGATATGAGCTTTCACCACCAACAAGCTTCTTCTCTTGGCCAAGACCCCTGGCACCAGCTTCCACATGGACCTGACTCATCATCCCAACAGCCACATCAGCCCTTACCACGATTCCTCCTGTCAGCAAAAAGTAGTTAGAGACAGTCTTCACCCCTTTTAACAATAAAAAGACAACAATGATGGGTCTGTGCCCATAGATCATGTGCCTGGTCATCATGGCAGCTCGCCAGCAGAGCATGAGGATTCCAAACCAAGGACCTGCCACTCCTAGATTGACTTCTGTCTTCTTCCCTCTGGTTAACCTCAATTTCCTCTTTTCTTTGTTGTGTACACCAAACCCTCCCCAGTCACTGCCCATCCAAACTCCACTCCCAGGCCAGCTTGATAAATCCTTTGTCTCCCTGTCTCCTTCTCTAAGGATTCTTGCTTCTCTTCAGCAGCCCTCCCACACCTAGAAATAAGGGCTTTCTTTACCTCTCTCCTGCTTCTCATTTGCACCAAAGGAAGGAAACTTACAGTAGGCCCAGCTATATACTACACAGATGAGATGGAAGGGAGACAATAAAGCAATCCAGGCTGAAGAGAGCCTGGCAACATATGCAGTAGTGGGAGGCTACTGCACTGTGTGATCAAAAGCCATTTCATTTGTATGGAAGGTACATAGTGTTGAGAGGTGAAAAATTTATGTTTTTCTTTTTAGAACTTTTTAAAGTTTTGTTTTAAATATTTTCCCAGGGCCTAGGATATAGCTCAGCCACATAGCACCTATCTGGCAAGTGGCAAGACATGAATTGGATTCCACACATTTTTCTTTATATGCAGCACCCATAGATATGGAAGACTCAATGTATATATATGTAAATTTATTATAAAGAATAATATTATGCAGTCACAGAAGCTGAGCAGGCTCAAGATCCAGAGACCAAGGAGAACCAGTAATTAGTTCCAGGCAGAGAGCACTCAATGTTATAAGGTCCAGTCTGTAGCCAAAAAAAGACTCATTTCATCTCAAGTCAAGCAGGTAAACTTCCCTCTTATTTGGCCTTTCTGTTCTATTCAGCTTCAGTTGATTGCACAGGCCTCCTTATGGGGGGGGGGATCTGCTTCACACAGTCTACTGCTCAAAACATCACAGAGAATAAAGTTTGAATAGACATCTGGGCACTATGGCACTTAGTCAAGATGATGCATGAACCTCACCATCACAAATGCCAGGTAATGAAGTGGGAAACATGAAGAAAGAATCAGCTCCAGTACAGGTTTTAATCCCTAATACTTCCCAAATGACTAAGCTTGAGTTACTTATAAACATCTATAGAAATTAGGCCAACTTTGATCCTCACTATATAGAAATGTGAGACCATATGGAGTGCTTTCTGCTACAAACATACAATGCTGTTAAAACTGCAATGATAACTGGTGTTAGTTCAGTGAGAAAGCCATCTTGCTTGTAGGTCCCTTAGGCTAGTATCTAAGCTATTAAAACAGCAAAGCTGGTTTCAGGATCAGGGTGCTACTCTTTGATATAGGATTCTCTTCTCATAAGGAGGCTAACAACATTTCATCAAACTGTCTGGCCCTGGATAAGAGGAAAGAAAACTTGCTATATCTTTAAATTATGAGTGTGGTGGGGCAGCTCTATGAGAAAAAAAAATCAAGACTTTTCCTTTCATAGAGATAAAATACTAGCACAGGACAGCTATTTGAAACAAATTCATAAGAAACATGACTTGATAAGATGTGCAAAATTACTGTAGAAAGATACTTCCATAATCCCCAAAGCCTGGAATTACAGTACTCACCATGGATAGAAATAGCCCGCTGAAGAGGAGCTAATCCACGGTGTTGTCAGTTCAGGCTGCTGTAACTAATTACCATACACAAAGTAGCTTCAAACCATACAAATTTGCTTCTCGAAGTTCCAGGGGCTGGAAGTCTGCAATCAGTACCAGCACGGTCGAGTTCTTGTGAACTTTATTCACACTGCCAACATTTTTATTTTGTCTTCCCATTAAAGAAGTTAACCAAGTATCTGGGATCTTCTTATAAAGATACTAATCTCATTAATATACATATACCAATACGACCACCTGGGGATTTGGGTTTCAACAAAATATGTAGAGGAGATAGACACAAATATTGTCTCTATAGCCTAAAAATTTGTGTCTTTTTTTGTGAAAAATACATTTCTTTACAATAGCTCTCAAATCTTAATTTGTTCCAGCATCAGCTCTAAAGTCTAAAATCTAGGGCCCTGGGAGATGGCTCAGTAGAATAAGCACTTCCCTGGCAAGCTCAAGGGTCTGGGTCCAATCCTTGGTTCCACTAAATAAATAAATAAATAAATAAATAAATAAATAGTCTAAAATCTAAAATCTTATCTACATCAGACAAGGTTTACACCCAAGGTACCATTTATCCTGAAGTAAAATTACTCTCCATCTGTGAACTTATGAAAATGAGCAAGTAATTAATTTCCAAAGTTCTTTATGGAAGATAGATATTTTCACTCCAAATGGAAGAAATAGAAAAAAAGAAAGGAGTGAAGGGTTCCCAGTAACTCAAAATCTAGCAAGGGAACTCCATGAGATCTCAGGACAGAAGAACGATTCCCTTCTGTTGGGTTCCCTGTCCTCCAGACGCACTGGTGTAGCTGCCCTGCTTTCCAGAATCACACGTGCAAAGGTCCCAATTCCTGGACTAATTGAGGTGGACATCCTTTTCCCATGGCCCTTCCCAGCACAGATTGCACCCCAAGACTTCCTGGTACACTTTCCTGGAAAATTTGGGGTATGATATTAGCCATCAAGTCTGTTGAAAGCAAACTAATGGCCCTTCCTGTTAAAACCGAATAAACAGCCCTGATAATCTCTGAGTTGCTTTCAATGTCAGTCTTCCCTTGTCCAGAAAAGAAGTGACATACTAATAGGTAAATCTATTCCCATCTTTCAAAATTTAGAAGGCTAAGAACCTTCCTCCATTCTTTCCCATCTTCCTGCACTTCTGTTCAGACAAGTATCTTGCTTGAATGATGAAGCCTATAATTCATATGAGTACTAATCTCTTTATCAAAGTATTGTTTGGCCAAAATTTTAGTGTTTGGTTGTGAGCTCACCTTTTCAGCTTTTGCAATATGGATAAGCAAATGTTTTGCCAAATCTTAAAGTTCTAGCTTCAGTTTACCTAAGAACACCATCTTTAAATCACTAACTTATATTTTACTCTAAGAAATCAAGAGGAATCAAGCCACTCCTTGAATACTTCCTTTATAAATGTCCTCAGCTAAATATTTTATTTTATTGCTCACAAGTTTTACCCTCCACAAAACACAAGAATAGGAACATAATTAATTCAAATTCTTTTGTCATTTCGTAACAAGGATTACCTTCAGCCAAGTTCCAAAAAACATCTTCTACCTACCATCTGAGACCTCACATGAGTGGATTCTACTACGCACACTTCTTCCAACATTCCTACATGACCATTTATGTATTCTCCAAGAATATGGATGCTCTCCTTCCTGAGACCTTACAAGAATCCTTTTTAAAAATTTCTGACAATCTTGGTGTGTCTTCTAGCACACACTTCAAAACGTTTAGCCTCCCTTCATTCTCCAATTCTGAGTTGCTCTCATGTTTTTAAGTATTTACTAAAGCATACTTCCTTTCTCTGTACTATCCTCTGTCTTCATTCATGCTAGACAGCAAAGAACCATACACTGGTTGACCTATTAGCAACATAAATCCATTTCTCACAAAGTGGAAGCCTGAATTCTGCAATGAGAGTGCTGGCATGCTAAGGTGCTCTTTGCTGTAGTGTGGATTACTCATTTCCCATTGTATTCCCACATGGCAGAAACAATTCTAGCTTGCCCTGTAGCCTTTTCATCTAAAGGCACTAACACCATTCATGAGGGCTTCATCTAATGACCTAATACCTCCAAAGCCACTCTTCTAAATAGTAGCATCTCAGGATTGGAATTTGAACATATTAATTTTAGAGGGACATAAGAACTTAGTCCATTACACCCAACAATACATGAAATATATGTTTAGATTTTTTTTTTGTGAGGGAAGTGTTGGAGGTTGAACTCAGGACCTTGTGCTTGCCAGGCAGGTGCTTATACCACTGAGCTACTTCCCTAGCCCCCAATACACGAAATGTAATGCACATCAAGAACTAAACTAGCATGCTGAGGATATAAGAATTATCAAAGAATATCCAATTACATCAAGCTTATGTGGACAACCTATAAAACTTAGTCATGCATTAAGCCACAAGAGAGAGCTTTGAAAATAATTTGAACACATTCTAATCTTCTTACCATTAGAAATAAAACAGTTTGAAATTTAAAAATGCCTTTAGAAATCAGAGATCAGGTTCATGGGTCAAAGAAGAAACTAGAATGATGACATATTTATAGCTGAAAAATAATGAATGCATCACATATCCCACACCTGTGAGACATAAAGCGGCACCTAATGAATATTCATGGAGTAATGCCAGAGTGGTGGCATATGTTGTAACCTGGGTCCTTGGGAGGACTAGAGCAGGAAAATTGCTGCAAGCTCAAGGCCAGCCTCGGCTATATAGTGAGTTCAAGGTCAGCCTGGACTATGTAACAAGATCCTATCTCAAAAAA
>NW_004524583.1:21003532-21014773 GCF_000260255.1 Octodon degus
GTGAGACTGTGTAAAATACACTGATTGAGATTCATGGTAGATTTGGGCCATGCATAAGAAAGTATTTCTGAAAACACAGTAGAATAAAAACCATTCAAAAGGATACACAAAAAGTCATGGCAAAAAAATATGAATGGGTGAACAACAAGTACTGTGACCGCATCTGGCGGTATAATGCACTTGGGAGCTTTGCACAGTGGAAGTATTGTAGCCAACGAGCTGTACCCAAGACATGATTATCGCTAACTGAAAATGTACCTGGAATAGGAGACTGAGAGAGGGTGGAGCGGAACACTACCTGAGGAAATAATGGAGCAGATTCTTCAGCGTGTGAGGAAAATTCTAAACCTACTACAATGTGAAAAACAAAGCAAAATACACCATAATCATATTCCTCAAACCCCAGAACACACCACAAATTGAAAAGACGTAACAACAAAGGATTAAGCTCATTTAAAAATGGGCAACTAGCCATTCAAGGTCAGTGAGGACTCAGGACATAGGAGAACCTGTACTGTAACATCCTATAACTCAATGGTGTCCCACATTTTCTCATCAAGGAGATTATGGGGCCACAGAGGAAAGTGATCGATGATGTAGAGTGTGCCTAAGGAGAGTCACATGGAGAGAAAACATTCTCTCAGGCTTTCACGAGAGCAAATTGATCAAGCAATGACTATGACTCATCCACATGGCTGACACTGAAAAAGGATCTACAAACTGCAGTACAGGGTTTCAGGCTAAATCCTGAAGGAACTTGACTGACCATGGCAGATACAAAAGTTACATATCTTGTTATATAGGTTTTGCTTTACCTTGGTCTTAATCATCTAACAGAAAAGTACAAAAACGAGGCATAAAAAGTAAAGCCATATTAATATGCTGAGCTGTAAAATGCTCAAGTCAACAACTTCTGACATTGCCAGTCTTATGGATAACCCGACTACTGGGCTATATTGGATTATTTTCTGAATTCACGTACCTACGATATTTAAATGGCAATGGAATACCCTTCTATGACAAAAACTAAACCAAAAAAAAGGGGATATAAATGAAGGACCGTTTTGTATCTGTATATACAAAATAGGATAGATATACAGCTACTTTCTCTTAATTCAATGAGAAGAAAGATTTGTACTAATAGTGTTTGGACAGGATATCATGTCTGTATCATGTACTATGAACAACTACTATGAAGACAACAATATGGAATTTATTAATTATTGAAACTGTCCTACTAATCTGTTTTGAATCTATCTCATTGCTATTTGTTTTTCAATAAAATTAATAAAAAAATGGGCAAATTTTTTCAAATGTAGAAATAAAAAAGTCAGCAAATGAATGAAAAAAAATGTTCAGGGGCTGGGGAGATGGCGCAGTGGAATAAGCACTTCCCTGGTAAGCACAAGGGCCTGAGTTCAATCCCCAGTTCCGCAGGGAAAAAAAAAAAAAAAAAAGAAAAAAGAAAAAAAAAGTTCAATATTATGAGTCATGAGAGAATATAAATCAAAGCTACCATGAGATTCTATCTCCCCTTTGTGCAAATGGCTATTACTAAAAAATAAATAGCAAAAGTCAACCATTATGGGACATAGTATGAAGTTTGTTCCAAAGACTAAAAATGGATGTGACATTTGATCCAGCTACCCCATTTCTGTGTAAAGGAAATAAAATCATCATCCCAATGTGATACCTACATTCACAAGTTTATTGTAGTGCTAAGCACAGTCACTATGATATGTAGGTGAATTAGATATGCATCCACAGGTAAGTTGATTGTTTAATCACACACAGAAGAATATTATTCAACCAAACAGAAGAATAAAATCTTGTCATTTGAAGTGAACTGTAGGAGACACAGGACATCATGTTAAGTAAAATGAGTCGAATATATGACTCATGATATGAACGACATGTTCTCTCTCTCAAACATGAAATTTTTTTAAAATTACCTGAATGCAGAAGAGTGTTGGCTAGGAAGGGAATGTAGAAAGCTAAAGGAAAAAGGCTGGATTAATCAGTGCAGTGTATGCATAAATTAAAATAGCACAGTGAACCACATTAGTATGTGTAATTAATCCAAGCTAATCAAAAGCTTAAAAGACCAGTTAAAACTGGCCAGGAGAGAACACCACAAATAATGAACCCTGATGTGAACTATGGTCCATAGCAATGCATCACTATCTGTTTATCTATTTTAACACGCATGCTGTTAATAAAGGAAAAATGAAAGAGAAGGCAATATTTATGAAAACTCTTAGTTTACTATTTGCAAAAACTTAAAACAGCTCTAAAAATAGTCTATTTTTTAAGCATTCCGAAGGAAAAAGACGCTTTTTTTGCACTGGGAAACAGGGAAAAGGTTCTCAGCAGGTTTCTCACTATGAAGTTTCATAGTGAAGCAGCATTTGTTAAAAACTTAAAGAAAAACCCCAGGCTGGGAGATAGCTCAGCAAAAGCACAAGGACTCAAGTTCAATTAAAACGCCATACTGGCCCTGGAACTGGGCCTGGTGGTGTATGCCTGTAGTTCCAGTGCTGGGGAGGCTGAGACAGGAGAATCTATGAGTCTGAACTATGTAGCAAGACTCTGTATCAAATAAATAAGCAAATTAATTGATTTTAGAAAAAGAAAAACCCAACAAAAAAAAATTTTTATATATATTTAGTACAGGGTCTCACTATGTAGATTGAACTCACAGTTATCCTCCTGTTTTTCAGCCTCCCAAGAGATGGGATTATAGGCATGCACCACCACGCCCTGTCTCAATCGAAGTCTCAGCATGCCCCAAGCATAGGACCAGCACAGTATGCTGAGGATCGAACCCTAGTCCTTGTGTCTGCCTAAGCAAGCACTTTAGTCCTCTGAGCTATCTGACCAGCCCTCCCAACAAAATTTCTGTACCCAAGGAAAATATCTTTTAAAAATAAACCAACACAAAGCCTTTTCAGAAAGAATTTATCATTGCCAAATATCCAAAATGAACAAAAAACTAAATAAAGTCCTACCTTGAGCAAGCCACACACTGTGGCCTGGAGTGGTGTCATAATGTAATGTCCCAAAAGAATGAGTAAAGCCAAGAGTTGGTGAATGAAGTGAACTATTGCTGTGCTTTGGGAAACAGAAATGTGTAATAGAGGTGGGTGAGAGGAGCCAGAATTTTATTTCAAAGAGATAGGAGCAACTCCCAATAGCAGAACAGTCTGAGGTCACTGCACAGCCAAAGTCCTGGAGTTAAATGAAGGAAAAGCCATCTAGTCACAGTGGACTGCTGGCAGTTTGAAAGCAGGCTAGGGAGTATTCTGCTAAGAAGCAGGAGCTGGGGCCACCCAAACTCTGCTCAGGTGGTCATCAAAAGCCTCTCAGTCCTAAACAGAAAGTACTAGAAGAACCACCCCCACCTTCAGTCTGTGACCGGGAGAGCAGCCTGGACACAGCAGCTCTAGCAGCAAGCCGCCTGGCCCTACAATGGGACAAGGGCACTCTCTGTGCCCTAGGATTCGTGGGTGAGAGGAGCTGGTTATGCAGAACAGAGAAACCTGTGTGAGGCCTAGAAGGAGACAACTGTACACAGGCCTGAGAACAATTCCAGGCTTTCCCTGCCCAAGAGCACCACAACTGGGATGACACCAAGGACACAAACTAAGAAAGAACGGATATCAAAGCACTATCAACTGATGACCAGTCCCATGACCTGCATCCAGAATACAAGACAAATTCAGCATTCAGCACAGACCCTACTGCAAAATTGTCTGGGCTGCACATTTCTGGAATCTGATGTGGACACCACCACAGAATTATGTACAGAAAAGGTATTTTATTATTTTTCATTCTCTTGATTACTTTCACTTTTTCAGGATGATTGGGGCTTTGTTTTGTTTTGATTTGGTTTTGGTTATTTGTTTTATTTCTTTTTCTTTAAATTAAGATTCTTACCTTAATATTTTTTAATGTTGCATATCACTCTACTTCTTCAAAGAAAATAAAAATAGTGAAGAAAAAAGAAATGATACAGAATTTCACTAAACAAAATAACAGGAATTCAATGATGGCTCTATTACATAATGTTGTTTTCAAGTTAGTTGTTTAGATTACCAGATATAAGCACATAAGCATGCAAAATTGGTTAAAAGTTGTAAGAAATTAAAAAGAAGAAATCAAGCATTTTGGAGGAGAGTGTCACTGGGGATTGAACTCATGACCCTGCGCTTGCCAGGCAGGTGTTTATGTTACTGAGCCATCTCCCTGGCCTAAGAAAGTAAGCATTAACTGTTCTTTTCAATAGAATAGCACAAATCAGCAGTCCAATTATCCAAGCTATTCTGTATACATAAGTATATCTTTTTCCATCCCTTCTTTTTTTCTTTTAACCTTTTCCTTACCCCATTTGTTCCTTCCTTTGAACAGATTTTTTCACTTGTATAGTACCTATGCTACCTTTCAGATTTTATTTACTCTTTCAGGTTCATACATTAGCACAACAGTACAATGTTTATACATGTGGATCTGATTTATTTTACTTCTAACTATGGCTTCTTTTTAAAGAGCATACAAAACAGTAATAAAAAGAACAATATACAAATAATACAAATTTCACTAAACAAAATAATATGAATTTGACAGTACTTGTTGTATTGTACAGTGCTGTCTTCAAATTAGGTCTTCAGAATGTGAGGTATAAGCATGAAAATTTTTGGAAAAGAAAGAAAAACAAGGGCCAGGAACACCTCTGACAAAACTAAACAAAAAAAGGGGACATAAATGAAGGACCATTTTTTATCTGCATATACAAAATAGGATAGATATATAGCTACTCTGTCTTAATTTAATGAGAAGAAGGATTTGTACTAATAACATTTGGACAGGATATCATGTCTGCATCTTGTACTATGAATAACCACTATGAAGACAACAATATGCAATGCACAAATTATTGAAACTGTCCTATTAGCCTGTTTTGAAACTGTCTCATTGCTATTTCTTTCTCAATAAAATTAACTTAAAAAGGGACCGGGGAGATAGCTCAGTGGTCTAAGCGCCTGCCTGGAAAGCATAAGGACCCAGGTTTGATCCCCAGTATTCCATGCTGTGCCAGCCTAGTGTCAAGCCAGCCACAGAAACTGGGCATGGTGGTGCTAGCCTGTAATCCCAGCACTGGGGAAGCTGAGAAAGGAGGATCACTATGAGTCTGAGCTGTGTAGTGAGACCCTGCACCAAATAAATAAGTACATAATAAATAAATAAATTTTTTAAAAAGCAAGTTATAACAAAGAAGATAGAAAAGGGGGGGGAATGAAAAAAAGACAAAAGAAGTAAGCACTAACTTCTCCTTTCCACATATCAACAGAAATCCACAGTACAATTATCCAAACCCTTCTACTTACATATATAGATATATCCTTTCCCCCATTCTCTCTCTTGCCCTTCTCATCTCAATAATTTCTTCATTTTGAACAGGTTCATTTCCTTTGCATAGTATCTGTTGTACAATTCAGATTTTATTTACTTGTTCAGGTTCTTACACTAAGGAAACAATATGATGTTTGCACATGTGGGTTTGATATATTTCACTTAAATGTATGGTCTCTAGTTGCATCCATCTACTATAAAAGCCTCAATTTTATCCATTTTTATAGCCAAATAATTCTTCATTGTGTAAAAGTACCACATCTTCTTTACCCATTCCTTAATTGATGAGTATTCAGGTTGCTTTCAGGATTTAAGTATGAGAAATTGTGCTGCTTTAAACATGGGTGCACATAAATTGCTATGGTATGATGTTTTAAGTTCTTCTGGAAAAATACCCAGGAGAGAAATGGCTGGATTGAATTGGACCTTCAGTACTAGCTTTTTCAGGAATCTCCACACTGATTTCCAAAATGGTTTTAATAGTCTACACTCCCACCAAAAATGGAGAAGTGTTCCTTTTTCTCCATAGCCTCTCCAGCATTTATTATTGGTTAAGATTTTGGTAATAGCCATTCTTTCTGGGGTAAGATGGAATCTCGGTGTTGTTTTAATTTGCATTTCTCAAATGACCAATGATCCTGAACACTTTTTATATATCTACCATTTGTATTTCCTCATCTCAGAAGTGTACATTCATCTCAGATGCCCAGTTTTGAATTGGATCTTTGAATTTTAGGGGCCTGAGTATTTACAATTCTTTATACGCCTTCTGGATAAAAGACAATTGTCAGAGAGGCAGTTGGCTATGATTTTTTTCTAGTTCATGGGTTTTGTTTTTACTCCTTCCCCCCCACCTGGCATAACCAGGGATTGAACTCAGACCCTTTTGCTTGCCAGGGAAGCGCTTAGTCTACTGAGCCATCTCCCCATCTGTGGTGATTTCTTTTGACAGCAGAAACTTTCAAAAAGATGAAATCACAATTATTGATTCTTTGAAGTATTCCCCATGCAGTTTGATTTTTGTTCATGAACTCTCTACCTAACCTTATGTGTTTAAGATTTCTACCTACTTTCTCCTCCAGATTTAGTGTTTCTATTTTAATGTTTAAATTTTTTATCCATTTTGACTTTAGTGCATGATGATAAATATGGGTCTAACCTTTCACATGTGGAAAGTCAGTTTTTCCAGCACCATTTGTTGAAGAGAATATGTTTCTTCCAGTGAATGTTTGGCCCTTTGTAAAAAAAAAAATAAAATAAAATAAAAATGGTGACTGAATGTGTTTGTAGTGGTTTCTGCATCTTCTAATCTGTTCAACTGAACTTCAGGTCTATGGTATGATGTTTTAAGCTCTTTTGAGGAAGAGAGAAATACCATGCTGATTTTATCACAGTAGCTTTGTAGTATAACTTCAAGTCAGGGATTGTGATGCCTCCTGCCTTTCTTTTGTTGCCAGCATTGCTTTTGCTCTTCTAGGTCTCTTCTGGTTCCAGATGAATTTTAGGAATATTTTCTCTAGATCTGTAAGGTATGCTAATGGTATTTTAAATTGGGATTGCATTGAATCTGTATAAAAATTTTGGGAGCATGTCCATTTTCATAATGTTGGTTCTGCTATCCAGGTGCAAGGAATATCTTTCCATTTTCTGAAATCTTTTTCTATCTCTGCTTTTCAGAGTACTGTACTCTTCACTGTATAAATATTTTACTTCCTTTGTTAGATTCATTCCTAAGTATTTAATTTTTTGGATTTATTCATTAAACGTGTGATTTCTCTAATTATTTTCTTGGTGTGTTTGTTGTTTGTGTCAGAGATGCTATTGATTTTTTAATGTTGACTTTGTATTCTGCTATGCTACTGAATTTGGTTATTAAAGTTACAAGTCTGTTCTTGAAATTTTTGTGGTCTCCTATATGGAGTATAATGTCATCTGCAAATAATGGTAATTTCCCTTTTTCCCTTCCAATCATTATTCCTTTTATTTCTGTCCTAACAGGAGACCTCATTACCCTCAATATCCTACAAATATATCAGCCAGACAAAAAACTATCAGAATAAAATCAAACCTGCAAACAAGACTCAGTAGATGTCCATGAAGTTTTATACCCAGAAACATCAGAACACACATTCTTCTCAGTTCTACATGGGATATTTTTTATTCTTTTTTTTTTTTTTTTTGCAGAACTAGGGATTGAACTCAGGTCCTTGCACTTGCCAGAGAAGTGCTTATTCCTCTGAGCCATCTCCCCAGCCCAGTTTTTTTTTTTTTGGTGGTACCAGGGATTGCACTCAGGACCTTGCACTTGCCAGTCAGGCGCTTACACCACTGAGCTATATCTCCAGCCCTGGGATATTTTTTAAAACAGACTACATACTAGCCAATAGAATGAGCCTAAGTAAATATGAAGGAAGTTAAATTACCCCATGCCTATTATCTGATAATAGAACAGCGAAAAAGGAAATCAGTGACAAAACAAATCACAAAAACTGCATATATAACTGTATATTAAATAACATACTTATGAACAATAAACCAGTCACAGATAAAATTAGAAAAGTTATATAATATCTACAATTAAGTAATAATTCCAGTAAAACATGCTGCAACTTAAAGGATATAATGAAAGCAGTCCTAAGAGGGAGGATTTTCATTTATAGGTGATTTGCTTCATTTCTCTAAGAGGGAAATTTATAGCAATGAATTCTCACATCATGAAAACAGAACAAGCCCAGATATCCTAATGCTGAGCCTGAAACTTCTAGAAAAAAAAGAATAAAACCCAAAGCTCATAAAAGTGAGAAAATTATAAGGATCAGAGAAGAAATTAATGCAGTGGAGACTAAGAAAATAATACATGGAATCCACCAGTCTACAGTTAGTTCTTTGAAAGATTAAAATTGCTAAAGCATTAGGCAATTTAACAAAAAAAGAAAAAGACTAAAATCCATGCAATTAGGAATGAAAAGGGTGAAATTACAATAGATCCTACTGAAATCCAGATCATTAATACATACTTGGAGAACCTGAACCCTATAAGATGGAAAACATAGAAGAAATGGAAATATTCCTAGATACATACAAACTGCCTTTAATGAATCAAGGAGATAAAAAAATTCTAAATAACCCAGTATCAGTCAATAAAATTGAAAATGTAACTAAAACATTACTAACAGAGAAAAACCAAGGCCCTGAAGAATTCACTGCTGAATTTTTCCAGAAATTTAGAGATGATCTATTTCTACTACTGAGAAAATCTTTTATGAAGCTGAAAAGGAAGTAATACTCCCAAAGTCATCCCTCAAAGCAAGTATTACCCTGATACCAAAACCAAAGAAGGTCTCCAGCAAAAAAAGAGAACTATGAGCTAATCCGCCTAAGGAACTTACACACAAAAATCCTCAGTAAGATACTGGCAAACATAATGTAGCATACCATCAAGAATAATAAAGACCATAAGCAAGTAGGATTCATGCAGGGTTATAAGGATGGTTGAATATATGCAAATCAACTAGTGCAATACACCATATCAAAAGAGGCAAAGGCAAAAAATCATATGGTCATCTCAACACATGCAGCAAAAACAGTCTGGAAACATTAGCCAGAGAAATTAGACAAGATAAAAAAAAGTACTAAAGATTGGAAAAGAAGTTAAATTAGCATTCTTTTCATATGACATGATACACTACACAGAAGAATGCAAAAACACCACTAAAACACTTTTAGAATAATTGAATTCAGTAAAATAACTGGATACAAAGACGACAATAAAAAATCAGTAGCATTTCTGTATGGCAAGAACAAATGCACTGAGAAATGAACAAGGAAAACAAACCTTTCACAATAGCATCAAAAAATGAAATAGTTAGGAATCAGTCTCACAAAGGAAGTAAAAAATCTATACAGGAAAGCGAGAACTTAAGGATTAAACAATGAAGAAAGAGCAAGGAGAAAAGTTAGAAAATATGGCAGGGGCAAAACCATACATTTCAGATACAAAAGTTACATTTCTTGATATGTATGTCTTGCTTTATCTTGGGTGTATCCATCCAGCAGAAAAGTGTAGAAACAAGGTGTGAAAAGTGAAGCCATGTTAATATGCAGAGCTTTGGAAGGCTCAAGTCATCAGATTTGGACATTGCCAGTCCTGTGGATAACCCACTACTATGGTGGAGTACTGGACTATATTGGAATATTTCCAATATTTATTGGAATTCATGCACCTACAATATTTGGATGGCAATGGAGTACCCATCTCTGACAAAACTAAACATAAAAAGGACATATAAATGAAGGACAATTTTTCATCTGTATATACAAAATTGTTTGGATAGATATATAGCCACTTTCTCTTAATTCAATAAGAAGAAAGATCTGTACTAATAGTGTTTGGACAGGATATCATGTCGGCATCTTGCACTATGAATGACTAATACAAATACAACAACATGCAATGTACTAATTGTCGTAACTCTCCTACTAACCTGTTTTGATACTGTCTCATTGCAATTTTGCTCAATATAAAATTAATTTTTAAAAAACCAAGATGGTTAAGGCAATGGCCCTAAGAATCTCCATCAGGTTTCTGAAAACATCACTTAATGGGTAGAATTTTCACCCTGACTAACTCTATATGCTGATATCTGTGAACTAAGCAAGTACACTGGGGCTAGCAATGTGTAATACTAAAACCATGCTTGGAATACCTATAATTCTGGTCTTCTAAATGACTACAGCTTCTAATGTCATACCAATTATTGCTATACTCTCTTTAGAATAAATGTTCGTTTTTTTTTTAAAAAAAGATAATAAAACAACACAAGAGACAAGAAAAAATGTCATAGGATTATTCTGCTACAATACTATATATGATTTGATTTCTAATTTTCTGTGTAAAAATGTGTAATTGCTTTTTTCACATTCTATAGGGATTTAAAGTTTAGAATATCCATGGTTGTTGGAAAATAGCAATTCCATGTTATGTCTAAAGTGCTTGGTATTCAGATAGTGATGTTAAGCCCAACTGCCTTTGTTACAGAGTAATAATATCATTAAGCTTCTCTTCTGGATGGTTAACAACTTAAGTTTGCAGACCAAAAATTAGAGAAATAGGGGTTACAAGGATAGCCAATATTTTGGCCCTAGCCCTTCAAGATCAGTGAGGACTCAGGACATAAGAGAGTCTGTGCTGTGACATCCTGTAACTCAGTGGTGTCCCAAATTTTCTAATCAAGGAGATTATGGGGCCAAAGAGGAAAGTGATTGATGATGTAGAGTGTGCCTAAGGAGAGTCACCTAGAGAGAAAAAAGTCTCTCAGGCTTTCACAGAGAGCAAGTTGGTCAAGCAATGGCTGTGACTCATCCAGATGGCTGACACTAACAAAAGATCGACATAGTACTGTACATGGTTTCAAGGTAAATCCTGAGGGGATTTGACTGACCTTGTCAGACAGAAGAGTTACATTTTTAGTTATATAGGTCTTGCTTTAACTTGGTCTTAACCACTCAGCAGAAGAGTATAACCATGCCGTATAGAAAGTAATGCCATATTAATATGCTGAGCTGTAAAAGGCTCAAATTAACAACTTCTGACAATTACCAGTTCCGCTGATAACACACTATTCTTATGGACTATTGGACTATATTGGGTTATTTTGCTGAATTCAAGTACCTACAATATTTGAACTGGCATTAAGTATGAACAGGTCCTTTAAAGACTTCTAATACAGCTTCTCTAACAGCAATGGAACACCCATCTCTGACAAAACAAAACAAGAAAGGGGGATATAAATGAAGGACCATTTTGTAGTGAAATATATATATATATATATA
>NW_004524583.1:21014873-21016778 GCF_000260255.1 Octodon degus
TATCTGTGAAGAGACTCATTATACCCAGACAGATTTATTCAATATTTTTCAACCTTCAAAGAAAGGTAATTGTTCTTTTATATTAGCTATTTGGGGAAGGAAACTAACAAAGAAAATATGAAGCTGAAACATAAAAGATGAAACCCTCTACTAATAAAATTATTAATATAAACCTTAAAGAGAAAAATCACGACTTTCAAAGATAAATTACAGACATGAGATTGTTTGAGACAACTACAAATACAGTAAACATTTAAAAATGATAAGAGAGTCACTTCCCACATGCCACACTGACCCTGGGTCCTTTGATCTCACTCTCCAGTAGGCATGTCCATCTTCACTGTATCAGCTCCAGCTGTCCCACACCCCAGCCCTCACTGCTTGATGAGCTGGACGGTCTGACACCAGAGTTCACCTCGCTGCTAACCCGCACGTGCCTGTTGGGGACAGGCACCGTGCTGCTAGGGTCCCAGGTATGGAGCCTGGGGTTGGTGGGGTCAGACACCCTTTCCCTGCCCAGAACTGAGGCAGGCCAGCCTGCACCCAACCCACTTGCCTCCCTAGGAGTAGGATCCGCAGTGTGCCAGGAACTGTGGCCCCTTCTTGGGAAAGGCATAGGACAGCCTTGGAGTCCGACCACCTGAGACCTCTGCTGCCTCTACCTCAGCCCCTGTGTGATTGAAGTGGGTGGGGTATGGCCCTGAGGCTGTCCAGCAACACAGCTGTGGGGCAAGAGAGGGCTCTGGGACACGTGGGTGGGGCAGGGGTATCACTCACCAAAATGACACCCCGATCAGTGAGCACAGCCTGGCACATGGTGAAGCTGCCAGGGCATGGGAGGCCCCACACTCCTGCAGGCCTGTGCCTGGGTGCTGGCTAGAGAGGGTAAGGCCATGCTGGGCATGGTGATGCCTGTCCGTAGCCTTAGCATTCCAGGAGCCTGAGGCAGGAGGAGCACCAATTGGAGCCTGACTGGCCAATGTTAAGTCCCTGCCTCAAAAATAATAAGGCCTGGGGGTACAGCTCAGTGCAAAGGGTTTGATCCTCAGGACCATGAAAAATAAAAACATCTATGGGAGGCTTTCAAAAAAAAACTTTAAAAAAATTAAAATTATAAGAGAAAAACTAAGCTTAAGCAATTGTAAAAAGACAAATACAAAACATTTATGCCAATAATTGCTGAAACATAAAATTTGTGAAAAGATCCCAAAAGAGACTCATTATACCCAGATAAATTTATTCAATTTTTTTCAACCTTCAAAGAAAGGTAATTGTTCTTTTGTATTAGCTATTTGGGGAAGGGCAATTTTCCATATCATTTTAGGAAGCTAATATAAAATCAAGGTAATTTATATGGTAGATCAACTTCACTTCTGATGCAAATATTCCAAGGTAAACAGCAGCAAGCAAAATTTGTAATTTAGTTTTAAAAATACATCAAGAGTATATAGAGGACTATAGTGGTTGATAGCTGAAAAATGTGATTTCCTTTGGTGGGGGGAAGGGTAGCCTACTTATACTATAAGGGAGAAAAGGAATTGTTTTTCCCCTTTTCACTCTTGTTTGTTTTTTTTTTTTTTAAAAAGGGGAAAAGTTTATTTTAGTTCATGTTTTCTAGAATTTTAAATTAACAGCTATGTGTCTCAAAAGCAAGGTGGCATCATAGAGGAGGTGAGAGGATGAACGGTGCATGACACAGCAGGAAAGAAGGGACAAGACTCTTGACTCCTGACTTTATATTCCATTCAGGGCACAAGCTTATTTGTGAGTGCCACCCACAGACACGTGGCCTCTTCTGTCTGCACTAAGTCTGCCATCCCTACCCAGAATTAAACTAATCAGTCACACGAAACTACGCTGTGCCATTCAGTGGACTACTCCAGTAACATGCACATGGATGGTACA
>NW_004524583.1:21018093-21019452 GCF_000260255.1 Octodon degus
ATATATATGTATTAGAATAGATACACAGCTACTTTCTCTTAGTTCAATGAGAAGAAAGGTTTGTACTAATATTGTTTAAAAAAGATATGTCTGCATCTTGTCCTCTGAATAATCACTATGAAGACAATAATATGCAATGTATTAATTATTATAACTGTCCTACTAGCCTGATTCGAAACTGTTTCATTGCTCTTTTTTCTCATTAAAATGAATAAAAATAATACAAAAGAAAAAAAACTATAAAACTATACAATGAACATTACAGTCTTTTGAAAAAGGAGAACAAAAAGAATATCCAAAAATGGAAGTATATCCTTTCCGCTTGAGTAACAAGAACTAACATAGAGAAAATGGCCATACTTTAAAAATTGTTAAAAAAATTTAATGCAATCCCAATCAAAATGCTATCAGCATACTTTGGAGAACTAGTGAAAACATTCCTAAAATTCTTTTGGAACCAGAAGAGACCTAGAATGGCAAAACAATCATAGGCAACTGAGGCAAGGCAGGGTGCCTCACAATCCCTGATTTTAAATAATATAAAACTACTATAATAAAAACAGCATGATACTGGTAAAACAACAGAACAAAAGATAAATAGAGCAGATTAGAAGAGGCAGAAACAACTCCAAACACATTCAGCTTCCTTGTCTCTGACAAAAGGCCCAAGTACATTCACTGGAAGAAAGACAGCCTCTTTAATAAATAGTCCTGGAAAAGCTGGCTTTCCATTTCCAAAGACAAACTAGAACCATGTCTTTCATCATGCTTTGAACTAAAGTTGCAATGGGTCAAAGATGTAAATATCAAAATAGAAATACTAAATCTGGTGAAGAGAAATTAGGTAGAACTCTTGGAGACATAGTATAAGCAAAGATTTCAAGAACAAAATCTCATTTTCATGAGAAATACTACAAAGAATCAACAACTGTCATCTTATCCTATTTTTAAAGAAACTTTTCCCAAGCAAAAGAAATTACCAATATAGTGAAAAGGCAACCCACAAAATGGAAAAAAAAAATTAGCCAGTTGTCTCCCAGTGAGGACTAATATCTAGAAAATATAAAGCATTAAAATACATCAGACACCCCAAATTTAAGAAGCTCATCCAAATATGGGTATCTAAAATGAGTACACAAGGGCCAGCGAAATAGCTCAGCAGACTAGCGCTTGCTTAGGTAAGCTCAGGGGCCAGCGTTCTATCCCTGGCACTGCACGCTGTGCCAGCCCTATCCCTGGATGCCAGCAATGGAGTCTGGGCATGGTGGTGCACACCTGCAATCCCAGCACTAGGGAGACACAAATCAGGAGGATCACTACAAATTCAAGGTTACTGAGGCCCTGCACACACACACACAC
>NW_004524583.1:21019822-21051253 GCF_000260255.1 Octodon degus
ACATGATTCCACAGTGATGCAGGCACACCCATGTTTACAGCAGCACAGTTTGTAATACCTAAATCTGGGAAAAGTCCAAATGTGCATCAACTGAAGAATGTACAAAAAAGACATGCTTTTTGTATACAATGGAGTACTATTGTGTGATAAAAAGGATAAGCTTGAGACATTCTATGTAAAAGGATACAACTTGAGATCATACTTTTTCTTTCTTTCTTTTCTTTTTTTTTTAAATGTATTTGGTTGTTACAGGGTCTCACTACACAGCACAGACTCATAGTGATCCTCCTATTTTCAGCCTCCCTGGCACTGGGATGACAGGCATACACCACTATGCCCTGATTCTGTGGCCAGCTCAGCCCACCCTCGGTGGGGGTAGGGGGCTGGCGTAGCATGTGGTGCCAGGGATTGAACAGCGGTCCTTGTGCTTGCCTAAGCAGGTGCTTTAGTCCACTGAGCTATCTTGCCGGCCAGAGATGATACTTTTAAGTGAAATAAATGAACACATGTGCGTAAATATCTCATTGTTTCTCTGGTATGAGACACCAAATGTGTAAATAAGGAATGAGATGTGCAAAAGGTATTGTGAAATGGGAAAGAATTGCTCAAAAGAAAGGAGAGCTTGGACTGGGAGGGGAAAATGGTAATAATGAGTTCATACTCTTAAGTGAATTAAATTTTCACATATGTTTATATATCACATTGTTTCTCTGGTGTGAGAAAGTGAAAGTGTAAATGTGGACCAAAATGCATAACAGATACTGGGATACAGGAAGGCAGTATTCAAATAGGAAGGGAAACAAGGGATGGGGGATGGGTAAAGGAAGAAAGGGAAAAGAGAAAAGAAGGAAGAAAATGGAAATAAAGCTTTCTTTCTTTTTCTTTTTCTTTTTTTCTCTTTTTTTTTTTTTTTTCTGGTACCAGTGATTGAACTCAGGACCCTTTGCTTGCCAGGCAAGTACTTATTCCACTGAGTTATCTCCCCATGCCCAAAGCTTTCATAAGAAAGGAGGTAAAATGGGGTTGAAGGGAGAAGAGGGTACTGGGGGAAAGAATATCAAGATACACTGTGTACATGTACAAAATCTCTCGGATGAATATGATCATTATATGTGTCTAAAATGAACCAATCAAATTAATGAGAAAAGTGAAATGAAATGAAATAAATTGAGATCCTGCAAGCAAAAGAAAAATACTAGATAAAAATCTGGATCTACATAGAAAATGAAGAGGACTTGAAATCCTGATGCTAAAAATTAAAAGTCTTAAATTTTTATCATTCAAATCTCTCTGGAATGTCCTAAGTTGTATCTATCTGTTTTAGCAGATAAGTTAATTTTGACCTTTTAGGTTCTTCCTCTTTCTTCTAAGAATAACTTCCTCGTTTATTTCTTCCACAAATACCTTCCTCTCCAAATCTCAAAATCCAAGAGGTTTGAGTGAAACTGATCTCTTAGTTCTTCATTTTAGGACAAACAAGTGATTCAAAGCTGTCTGGGGATAACCAGCCTGGGGATTTCACTGAAAATAGAATTTTCTATTTTTTAAAAAAATTATTTATTTATAAATAATAATTAAATTTATATTATTTATAATAGGGTCTTGCTATGCAGCTCAGACTCGTAGTGATCTTCCTGTCTCCGCCTCCCCAGCGCTGCGATTACAGATGTGCGCCACCATGCTGCCTGTTTTCAGTGACTGGCCAGATGCACCCTTAGGTCCAAGGCCAGCACAGCATGTAGTACCAGGGATCAGACCCAGGTCCCTGTGTTTGCCATGTAGATGTTTAGACCGCCGAGTTATCTCCTCAGCCCTTCACTGAAAATATTGAGAAAGAGTTCTCTCATTCCTACAACTTGGGTTGAAAAATAAGCCTGTATGTACTCCACCACCTGAAAAAAACCTGCCTAAGAAGAAAGTGGACATGGAACGAAGAAGTAAAGCCAAGAATTTTAAACTTCTGATACTGTCTTTGAACTGTAACCAACCATTCTTCCATCCTGCACCCACAGAACTTCTCACTTATGTGAGCCAGTAAGTTCCGATATGTGTACACACACTTGCATGCTTCAGCCTGTTTGAATGTGTTTTCTGTCACTTATACCCAATGGAAGCCTAACTTATACAGTAGTAGAGGTGACCCTTAAGTACTGTAAGTAAAAGTTCAGAGGCTACAATTATGGATTTGCCTCATTCAACAAAGAATGATAACATATTGGTCAAGAAACTATCTCAGTCTCTATTTTGAATTCTTATAGTGAATGGTACTGCATTTTAATGAACTCAAAATGCATAAAATTTATTCATATCTGAATACATCTTGCTTTGTGATACCACCTATCTAAATAGCTACTAAACCCTTACAAACATTTTTTTCACTTAATATCTTATTTCCTCAACCAGACTGTATATCCTGTATCCTCATCACTGATGCTGCCTCTGTGGTCCAACACTGACACAGGATACCTAATATGAGTATCCTGGTGTTGTAGTTTATCGCTAGGTGCCCCCCCCCAAAGCCTCATGCAGTCATGGGGTAGACTTCTAGAGTTTGTAATTAACTCATGATCCACTGGGATTATGGGTGGTCTACCACTGGGATTACGGGTCTGAGTACTGCTGGCATTATGGGTGTGAGCGCTACACCTAGCCTGAGGCAGATAGCCTGAATGTAACATAAGAGACACAGAGAGACAGACTTGCTCTCTGTAGTCACTGCTGCTGCTGCTACTCCTCCATTTTGCTCTCTTGCCCTTTGCTGCTGCCATGAAAGGCTGCCCTCTGCCGTGTGCCGCTCTGCCTTGGAGCCAGCTGAGTATGGACCGAAACCTCCACTAACTGTGAGCCAAATAAATCTTTCCTTCCTTCATTTTGGGTGTCAGGTATTTGTCCCAGCAATGAGAGAAGAGTAACTGAGATACTTGGTCCTTTTGGCTTAGATAACTTGATGCTAAATATCTTGATTGTTCCACGGCTCCATAGCTTTTTGTTCATAATAATCAAGCCACCATATGCCCCAGCCCTATAATACCACAAGCTCCTGGAAGCAGAGTTGGCCTTCAGCCTTTACAACCTGGAGATAAAACAGTGTCAATATACTGAAAGCACTGGCGCGCTTAAAGTGAACTGCCACCAAATTTCCCTTGACATCCAGAAATCTGTTGCTTTATTGAATAAGAATAGATGTGAAGGGTAAAGGATATGGAATTGAAAGACCTGTATCATAGAACTGACACCAGTTACCTGTGTGACTAACCATTTGTTGTGTAACTTCTCTTGGTTTCCATTTTCTTATATTTAACTGGTAACAACTTGCTTTGTTGTATAATCTTGGTATCTGCAGAAAAGTAACTAATTTGATGGAAAAGAAAGATAGTAGACAACATTTATTAGGCACTCTAACACAGTTGTCCCTCATTATACAAGTGGATCGGTTGCAGGATCTCCCCACAAATACTAAAGTCTCAGGAGGCTCAGGTCCCTTACATAAAATGATACAGTGTGAGCACATGACCTATGCAATCCTGCCATACACTTTAAGTCATCTCTGGATTATAAATGCTTAATACAATGTAAATGCTACTATATAAATTGTTGCTACACTGTATTGTTTAGGGAATAATCACACCAAGAAGAACAAAGTTTGCACACATTCAGTACAGACATTATTTTCAAATATTTTAATCTTGGAATCAGCCCAAATACCCATCACCCAAGGAACAGATAAAAAAGATGTGGTATTTGTATATGCACTTGAGTATTACTCAGCTTTAAAAAGATAAACTCGAGACTTTTATAGGTAACTGGATGCAAATAGAGACCATACTTCTAAGGGAAATAAATCAGACCTACATGTGTAAATATTGCCTTGTCTCCCTAGTCTAAGAACCTGAAAGAGTAAATAAAATCCAAAAGGTACAATAGATACCATGAAAGGGAAAGAAACTTCTCAAAGGGAAGAAACAACTGGGACGAAGGAAAGTAGAAAAGAAAGAAGGAAGGGAAAGGACAGCTTGGATAAGTGCACTGCTGATTTCTGCTGTCTATCGAAAGGAGCACTTAATGCTCCTTTTAAATTTTTTTCTCTCTTTTTAATTTTTTTGGCCAATTTTGCAGGCTTCTATCTGGCAATCTGAACAACTAATTTGAAGACAACAATATGCAATAGAATAACCATTGTTGAATTCCTATCATCTTGTTTAGTAAAATTCTGTATCATTTCTTATGGGTTTTTATTACTTTTTATTCTCTTAAAAAGAAAATCATACTTTCAGTCCATCATTGGTTAAGTATGCAGATGTGCAGCTGCAGATATAGAGGGCTGATTATATTCATTGGCCAATAACACTATATCCTAACGAAGGCTTATATTCAGAGGTAGCGAGTGTATCTGCACTCCGCAGAAGATAAAACAGACTCAGCAATGGTTGGCAACAGGGAAGTTCTTTCTAACTCCCAAGTTCACCTTCTCTCCACCACTCTCTCTTCTTTTGTACACACAAAGCCCAGACACCGAGTGTTCCATTCCTCAGAAGCTAGAGGACTATGGCGGTCAGACAAGAGCGTGGGTCTCCATGTGAAGATCACAACAGCAGACAGGCATCAACAAAGGACCCACGGAGCCCTCTTTTGTTTGCAGTCTTGGGATTGACAAAAATCCTAAGGGCCAGCCAGATAGCGGAGCGACTGCTGGGGTTCGATCCCCAACATGACGTGCCAGCCCCACCCTCGGGGCATGCTGTGACAGTGATTGAGACTGGTTGTGGTAGCGTGTGTCTATAATTCCAGCTCTTGGGAGACTGAAAACAGAAGAATCACTAGAATCTGATTTACTTAATGAGACCCTGTACACCCTGTACTAAAATACAAAAAAAGCAAACAAACAAAAAACCATAGAATATAATGCTCCCTTCTACACACAAAATAGAGAGTACTGCTTATGACTCTCTCCAACCCCAGGTGCGGATTCAGAATCTGTGAACTGCACTGTAAATAGAAAAACACAGGGCTGAGCCAGCAATCGAATCCAGGCATAGTGGCATGTGCCTCTAATCCCAGCACTGGGGAGGCTGAAAACAGGAGGATCACTATGAGTCCAAGCTGCATAGTGAGACCCTGTACCAAATATATAAAAATCAATCAATTAATTAATTAAAAAAGGAAAAACACATTGATCAGAGATGCATACAGGATAAAATTCCTGGTGGTTGCTGTCCTTTGTAAAAGCCCTGCCTACAACATGCAGCAATAACCAAATTTGAAAGCAGGGTAGGAAGGGAAAAATAATAGAGACAAATTCACTTACTTTTAAGACCATCTGCTTAACAATGTCCCCATGGCATAACTAAGCTTAATTGTGACAAGGTGATGTGGGAGATGTCTGGGGATTGACTGATAGATGGCACTTTGGGATATGTCTGGGAGGGTCATGCAGGCAGCATCTTGGGTGCTCTCTGGGCCTTGCCCCTGTTTCATCTATGGTGCTTCTCCGCTGTGCTACCCAGTCTCCAAGCACTAGGCAGCTCTGTTTCACTGCACCTTTCTGCCCTGACACTCCTTCCCCGGAGCCAGCTGAGTATGGACTGAACTCCTTGAATCTTGAACTAAATTAAACTTCTCCTCCTTCAAGTGGTGGCCATGGGTTATTATGTCCCAGTAATGGGAATCCTAACACGCTCTATGACATACCAAGTGCATGCCTAACATCAGGCTTCCTATGGTGAGAAAAATCAGATCTCTGTCTTCAGTGACTGCACATAACCAGCAAGCAGTTGCAATAACACTAACTCTCAATACTGAAAGATTTCAGAGTAATAAAAAGCATGCAGCAAAGTCAGGCTCACTTAACAGATCAGAAACATGCCAGATGCACACAGAAAACAATAGGAATTCATAAAAAAAAGTTCCAAACAGAAATCTAGGTTAGTAAAAATACAGCTGAAAGTACAGGCAGCAGAGACAATGAATGCGAAGACAGTGTCAGATCTGGAGGCCAAGGCTGCAGTCAAGAATCAAGGAATGAAAGACACCTTACAAACAATGAAAGATTTCTGCAACATCGATCACTTTCCTCTGTGGCCCCATAATCTCCCTGATCAGAAAATTTGGTACATCACTGAGTTATAGGATGTTACAATGCACATTCTCCTGTGTCCTGAGACCTCACTGAACTTGAAAGACTAGGATGAAAATGTTGGCTATCCTTGTATCCCTTCTTTTTCTCTAATTTTTGGTCTAGAAACTTAAGTTGTAGGCAGTTGAACTTAACCTCATTATCTGTCTGAATATCAAACATCTTAGACATAGCATGGAGCAGGTATTTTCCATCAAGTATTGATATGTTAAACTTCAAATTCCTACAGAATGTGAAGGGAAAAAAAAGAAAAAAGAAATTTAAAATATTTTAAAAATTGGAATAAATAATTACATATTTTTACACAGAAATTTAGAAATCTAACCATATATAGCACTGTGGCAGGACAGTCCTATGACATTTTCATTTCTTGTTTCTTCTTTTCATTTATTACCTTTTTTTTAAACAAACATTTACTTGAGAGATAGTATAGCAGTAATTTATATAACATAGATAAGCAGTACATATTTAGAAGACCAGAATGACAGGCATTCCAAGCATGACATTCCAAGTATTACACACTGGTATTCAGTGCAGTTGCTTAGTTTACAGGTATCAGCATATCTGGTTAGTCAGGGTGAGAATCCTACCAATTAACTGCTAGTTTCAAAAACCTGCTGAAGATTCTCAGGATTATTGCCTTAACCATCTTGTGTTTATAAACATATGGTCTTGCCCCTGTCATATTTCCTAGCTTTTCTCCTTGCCCTCTCTTTGTTGTCTAATCCTGTGCTCACTTGCCTTTTAATTGTGTTATACCTTTCTCTTTTATTTCTTCTTTTGAGTTCTTAGACTAGGGAGACTATACAATATTTACACATGTGGGCCTGGTTTATTTCATTTATGAGTATATCTTCAAGTGGCATCCACTTAAACATAAAGGCTCCAAGTTTACCATTCTTCATAGCTCAGTAGTATTTCATTGTATAAAAATACCACATCTTTTTCTTGGTCTTAACCATCCAGTAGAAAAGTATAAAAATGAGGCATGAAAACTAAAGCCATATTAGGGCCAGCCAAATAGCTCAATGGATGAAAGCACCTGCAAGCAGGTGCAGGGGCCAGGGGTTCGATCCCTGGGCATGCCATGCCAGCCCTGCCCCCAGGGCGTGCTGAGACAGCAATTGAGACTGGGCATAGTGACGTGCACCTGTAATCCCAGCTCTTGGGAGGCTGTAAACAGGTGGATCACTAGGAGTCTGATCTAGCAGTGAGACCCTGAACACCCTGTAGACTCTTTCCTAAAATACAAAAAAAAAAAAAAAAAGTAAAGCCATATTAATATGCTGAGCTGTAAAGGGCTAAAGTCAACAGCTTCTGACATTGTCAGTCCTACGGGTAACCCACTACTATTATGGACTACTGGAATATATGGCATTATTTTGCTGAATTCACACACCTACAATATTTAAATGGCAATGGAATACCCATCTCTGACAAAGCTAAACAAAAAAGGGGATACAAATGAAGGACCATTTTGTGTCTGTATATACAAAATAGGATAGATATACAGCTACTTTCTCTTAATTCAATGAGAAGAAAGATTTGTACTAATAGTGTTTGGACAGGATATCATGTCTGCATCTTGTACTATGAATAACCACTATGAAAATAACAACATGCAATGTATTAATTATTGAAACTGTCCTACTAATCGGTTTTGAAAGTGTCTCAGGTGGCCAGGGAGACAGCTCAGTGAAATAAGTGCTTCCCTGGCAAGCACAAGGGCCTGAATTCAATCTCTGGTTCTGCAAAAAATAAAGAAAAAAGAAAAAAAAAAAGGAAGTGTCCCATTGCTATTTGTTTTTCAATAAAATTAATAATAAAAAAGAAGTTAAAAATTAAAAGAAATAAAACAATAAAAGAGAGGGCTGGCCTGAGAGCTCAGTGGACTAAAGCACCTGCTTAGGCAGAGCACAGCGGCCAGGGTTGGATTGGAATCCCAGCATGTGGCGCCAGCCCCGCCCCTGGGGCATGCTGAGACAGTGATTGAGACTGGCCGTGGTGGCACGTGCCTATAATTCCAGCTCTTGGGAGGCTGAAAACAGGAGAATCACTAGAGTCTGATCTACGTAGTGAGACCTTGTCCTAAACACAGAAAAATAAATAAATAAATAAATAAATAAACAAACAAACATGAAAAATTAATCCAAAGGCTGTTAGAAGACTCTAAGAAAACTAATCTAAAAGTAACTAGAATTAATGAAAAATTAGAAGACTGCACAAAGAGCATAAAATTCTGTTCACAGAAGCAATAGCAGAAAACTTTTCCAACATGAGAAAAGAACACAACATACAGATAAGTGACTCACACAGAACTGCAATCAGATTTAAAAAACACTCCCTACAGTATACAAATTAAAATACAAAGAATCCAGCACAAGAGCAGAATCTTAAGCACTGTTAGAGAAATGCAACTAATCACCTATAAAGGAAACCCCACCAGAATTCCAATAGATTTAACAACAAAATCTTAAAGATGAGTACAGCTTGGAATGAAGAGCTGTGAGCTCTAAAGGAAAACAACTTCCAACTCAGACTATCATATTCTGCAAAGTTATCTTTCAAAATTGGTGGAGAAATAAGATATTTCCGTGAAAAAGAGAACTCCATGACCACCAAACCAATACTCCAAAACATTCTCAAGGATCTCCGACAAGGAGACAATGAAGCTAAAAATTGCCAAAATATCCAATAAAATCAATGTATCAGGTAGGGTCAACAATCAAGTAAAAGGAAAAGAAATCAAAACAGCAACAGGAGCATTATCTGTCAATTATATCAATCATTGTAGATGGACTTAACATGGACTTCTTTGCCAAGCAAGACACAGATTAGCATAATAGGTCAAGAAATAAAATCCAGCAGTATGCTGTATACAAGAAATTTATTTAAAACAAGATGAAATTCACAGACTAAAAATTCAGAGAATGAAAGACAATGGTTCATGCAGTAAGGACCCAATACACACAGGACTAGTTATCCTATTTTTAGAAAAGGTGAACTTCAACCCAAAACTGAACAAAAGAGCCAAAGAAGGACATCACATATTGGTTAACGGAACAGGAAAAGATAATGATTATAAACATTTACCCACCAATCTGCAGTGCATCCAACCTCATAAAACAAACAGAAATGAGCATAAAAGAGAAATATCAATACAAGTATAATGGGGGAACCTCAAAACCACATCATCACAAACAGATCAGCTAAAGAACACAATCAACCATAAAAGGAAAAAAAGAGAAAAAAAGTCAACCAAGAAACACCAGATTTGAATCCAACCTTTGAACAAACAAACAAACTTAATAGATATATAGTGTTCCACCCCAAACAACAGAATACATACTTCTTTTGGCACCATATGGTGCTTTATCCAAAACAGAACACATAGAAGCTCATAAAAGGCATAAGTAAATATAAAAGAATTGAAATCTCACCATGTATATCAGGCCATATTCCAAGGAAACTAGAAATCAATAGCAACAGAAACTATAAAAAGGTACAGAAATTAAACACACTCTTGGATAATCTATGAGTCATAGGGTCGCAAAGAAAATTAAGAAATAAGGCAATTCCTAGAATTAAACAACCTTCAAATCCCAAGAAGAGCTGCGGCTGTCACCTTTCCAGAGACAACCAGCAGAGCAGTGCTCCCTCCCACTTTGTGAGCTCTGAATAAACCTTCACCTCTAATCCCACTTTCTCCAGCTTTCGCCCGCCCAGCACTGCTTCTGCCCGGCCCAGCACTGCTTCCTGTGCCTCCTCCTTTGTGCTCCCTCCTTTCATTTTCTTCAGATCTTCAATCCTGTATCTAGAATGATCTCTACACCCATTAGTCCACTCCCAACTTGAGCCACATCCAAGATGCTTCAAGCTTCACCATCTTCACAGTCGATCCCCCTCCACTGATTTCCATAGAACAAACCCAATTTTGGATTTCATTTTCTTACTCTTCCTCCCTTTGCACTCTGTGCTTACATCCCCATGGACACATGTCCCAAGATAATCTGAAACTGTCTTCATTTGTGTCTGTCCTCCATCAGATAGAGCTCCTTAAAAATGGTAATAGTGTTGCTTTGTCTCTGTCTCTGTTACTGCCTCCCCCACCACTCTCTCTATATAGAGATAGATATAGATATAGATACAGATATAGATATAGATATAGATATAGATATATCTATCCTCAGGCCTATGTAACCTACTTTTAAGCCCACAGCACAATAATTAGGTAATTTGAAAGCCTGAACACATCTAGCATGGAAAAGTACCTATCACCGTCACCAGCACACTGGATGCTTAACATAGTTCTCTTTAGCCGGGGAGATAGCTCATTGGCACAATGCCTGCCCAGAAGGTACAAGCCCTGAGTTCAATTCCTGGTATGAAAAAAAAAATTAAGAAACACAGATCTGTTTAATGAACCAATTATATATGTCATTAACCTTTAGAAGACTCATTGTTTTGTTCTTCCATTTTACTTGGATTACAGGGACGTTTGGACTCTGGATACTAATTCCAAATTTTTTAGAAAAATGCCTAGCAAGTCCCAAACTCCTCACAAAGCATGACCTAGAACATGACACACGGTAAGCAGGGGCTATGCGCACTACAGGGAAACACTGCCTATCAAATTTAGGCCTATTAATCACTTTTCACTTCTTTTACCTAAACCTGCAAACTGACACTTACTTGTATTTGAGGCTATCTTCCTTTATCTCCATGTCCTTTTTCCTCCAAACCAAAGGGTTTCCATAGCATTATGAGCTATTATATAACATGACACTGATGCTTCAGCATTGCCTGACCAAACAATTAGGACAACATATACGTATATCATATATACTTCACACATAAACATATATCAAGATACATCAGGGGCCGGGGAGATGGCTCAATGGAATAACTGCTTCCCTGGCAAGCGCAAGGGCCTGAGTTCAATACCCAGTTCTGAAAAAAAAAAAAAAAAAAAAAAAAAAAAAGATAAATCAAAGCAGTATATTATAAATAGAAATAATTTATGTTTTCAAAATAAGATACTAATCTATTGGGCCATATATCCTGGGAACTACTTCATAGCAAATTCTTTTTTTTTTTTTTTTTATTTTAGGAAAGAGTCTATAGGGTGTTCAGGGTCTCACTACTAGATCAGACTTGTAGTGATCTGCCTGTTTACAGCCTCCCAAGAGCTGGGATTACAAGCACGCACCACCACCCCCAGTCTCAATTGCCATTTCAATGTGCCCCGGGGGTGGGGCTGGCATGGCAGGCTGGGATATTGAACCCCCGGGCCCCCGTACATGCTTGCAGGCACTTTAATCTGCTGAGCTATTTGGCCAGCCCTGCAAATTCTGAAACACATAATAAATCTGATTATGATGAAAGTTGGATCAGGGTCAGGGCTACAGTGTCTAATAACATGTCAAATAACCTTCTTACAAGAAGCTAATCCTAAGCACACTCCAGCGGCAGGGTGTGCCTAGAAGTTTCACCCTCCATCTTCAAAACTTACCCTTCCAGTGCACCTGGGAAATGGTCCTATGAATATCCTAGGTCACTTGGATGGAAAGACAATACGTTCTGGTTGATATCTAGATCCCCCCCGCAAGCCTCATGCAGTCATAAGTGGGGTTTTAGGGAGGTGACTGGATCAGGAAGACATAATAGACATCAGTGCATTAGTCCACTGATGAGTCTACAGCTCAGTGTGATACTGGGAGGAGAAGCCTGGTTGGGGAGGTGGCCCACTGGAGCATGACCTGGAGGCATCCCTCTCCCTCTCTCCTCCCTTAATCTCCTTCTGCTTCCTGTGGATGCCATGTGCAATCCTCCTCTGCTGTCCCGCCCTGCTGTGGAAAGACTATGGTCGGAAACCTCTACCAACCATGAGCCAAAATAAGCCTTTCTTGCTCAGAGTTGTGAATATCAAGTATTGTGTCTGACCAACAGGAAAGTAACGGAGACTCAGTACAACTATCTCACCTGTGAAAATCACAGGCAAAGGAAGGACTTGTGGCTTTGGGTACGATTCTCAGCCCAGTTCACCCTTAGAGCATTAAATCTTTCATCAGTTCCTAAAAGATAACTGTGTGGGACAGACCTTACTGCATCTGGGAGGATGGGCTTTTCTTTTTTACTGCTTCGTTGAAATTTAATCACATGACACAGCATACAATTCATCAGCTTGATGTGTTCAATTCAATACTATGCAAATAGCACTACAATCAATTTTAGAACATTTTCAACACATCTCCCCCCAAGACCACTTCATGTCTCTTACCCATCACTAACTCCTCTATCTTTGAATTCCTCACCTTTCCAGCCCTAGCAACCACTAATCTACTTTCTCTATATAAGATGGAATTGGATATTATGAATATTATGAATATGTTCCAGAAGTCTTCTGGAAGATAAAAGAAAAAAATGTAGAATTTTCCTCTTTGAACCAAATTCTCACACTTAGATGCCACCCATTATTATTTCTTGTAGAAGTCCTGTCTCCTTGGTGTTCAGTAAGGATCAGTCCACTGCAAGTTACCACTTTATCAATTTTTAAAAATTTTCCCAGAGTGAGTTTCCATGGACACACTGCGTGAGTCATAGTGGATGTCTCCGGATGTCATCCCCTATTCATGTGATAAAGAATATGTGAACTGTATTCTCTAGGTGTCAGTGTCCTCAATGGTCACATCTTTCATCCCTGAAATAAGATCAATCTTTTCATGAACTGGTTCATATTGCTTTTCTTGTTGTCATGATGAGCAAAAGCAAAGAGATGCCTCCAAGTTCAACTACCTACCTGTTCATGTAGATTGGTACCATTTGCCTTTCAAATGAGGTTGGACTATTTTTCTCCACCTTTAAAATACACTGTGAACATCATCTCCATTTCTGAACAGCTCCAGAGTGTTTTTCTAACTATAGTATTTGTGCTAAATGTGAATAGACCTGCAAATTAATGCTGCTCACTCACTCAACATCCAGATTGGCAAGTCTCTTTCTCTGAAATCTACTAAGCAGGAGTCAGTTTGAAAGCATGGCTGTGGTTAATACAGAGAGAAGGCTTATATTTATTTTTGTGTTATAACATTCTATTTTTAACACAATATACTGCATATATTTTCCAATGATCTCTTAAAGAAAATCTGCAAGATATTAAATAGATTTGTTTTGTGGTACCAGGGATTGAACTCAGGACCTTGCACTTGTTAGGCAGGCACTTAAGCCACTGAGCTAGATCCCCAGCCCTTAAATAGATTTTAATAGTGAAAATATATGCCATACTGTTTATGTGCTTTACAAATACAGTCCTCAGGACAATACTGTACTAAGCAGGCAGATATCATTATCTCCCGCATTTAATATCCAAGGACACTGAAACACAGAGCTGTTAACATGCCCACAGTTGCCTAGGAACTCAATCCCAGGAACTCCGGTTCCAGAACACATATTATTTAACTTGAAATCAAATAACATGGCATCTCTGAAACTTGTTAACAACCAAATGCAATAGGCCTTGGTTTAGTTTCTTTGCAGCTTTTTATGTTATGGGTGTGAAAGGCCACTGCCCACAAATCCATTTTGTTTCATCAATGCTTGGCTTCAATCAATAATAATATACTCTTCACTAATGGAGATAAAGATTAAACTCACCTTTGAATGTGATAAACAAAAAACCAAATAAAATCCTTACTGTGTCACAGACTAATCAAAGCTACACTGCTCCTGGCAAGAAGTGAAACTGGTAGTTCAACTTAATTGTGTGAAACAGAAAGTAAGAACAAATTTTAGAACAGGAAGCTAGCCAGAATTTGGACTGATGTGGTGAGAACTTATATGTACCCTTTACCAAGTACATTTCACAATAATTGCCAGATAAGGGATTCATCACTTTTTATAGTGGTTAGATTTTCAATATTTTGTTTGATTTGATTTGATTTGATTTGATTTTACTTTTTGGTTTCTCAGGATGCCTTAAGGGCAGGTCTGGTAAGGCATGAGGATCTGGGGATCAAACCACAGTATCCTGAGCCTGACTGCCTTCATTTATCAATATTTTATGAGAAGATCTTTTTGTAAACACTTTAAAGACTATTTTTGGCCACCCTGGAAGCACTATATAAGTTGGGCAAAACTATTCTATTAAAAAGGAGCTGCTGCAATAAAGGATTCAGCAAGAGGCTGGCAAAAATATTTTTTATTTGAGCAGAGCAATCTATTTCAATTTGTGTATTGAATCTTTTTGGTGGTCATTACCTTTTCCACCTGTGTCAATGTCCCTTCCAAAGCCACCCTGTCACTTATTGCTATTAGCTGGTGATGCCCAGACATGGAAAACTTGGTGGTAGGTGGTAGTGACCTACCCCCAACTGTTAACATTCTGGCAATTGGCAAGTAAAGCCTTCTGATTTGTGAGCAATTTCCAAAAGGAAAAAAATTAGAACTACCATCTGGAAAGTGGGAAGAAGATACCACTTGGCAAAAATATTTCAGAAAACACAGGCAAACACAGAAGCACACACAAACACATCAACATGTACACACACATACACACAGAAAACTGCAACAGTCTCAAGGTTAAGCTTCCAATCCTCTTTTACTACTACAAAGCCTCTTCCCAACTAGACCAATATGCGAAGGGTGCACAGAGGGAGCGGGCAACAGAACAGCTGGATTCTATTGATAGAGCCACTGCTGACTCACTACCTGATTTCAAGCAAACCACCTGTTAGGAATTTAGGGCATAGTTTATCAATTTGCAAAGCAGGTGTGAACATTCTCACCTTCCACAAATCACGAAGCTTATTTAAATGAGGATTTCAAAGAACTGTGCTATTCTGGGGACAGTCCTTCCAAAGGGAAGTGTTACATATCATTTTTAGTGTTCCACATGATCTCTCTACGCTCATCGTGTACACCATCAAGAGAAAAGCAGTAATGGGCCCTAGCATTTGTTCCCCCAGGTGCAGTGTGCAGTAGAAGAGCCCGGAGCCTGTTCCCAGGGTGAAGTACGGCTTCCTCATGAGTATTAGGAAAACGCTGGGCTCTTTATGTTTCCTTCGCACTGCATATTCAGCCAAGGCTTTGGGCCACTTGATTTCTAATTGTGATGCTCAGGCTGGCCCTAGGAGAACTGCGTGGGTGAAAGCTGGCTGAGAGAAACAACACCCACCATCCGAAGCTCTTCCATTTCTCTTCTCTGGTCCCACACGGGTCTCGTTACATCTGTATTCATTCTGCGACCGGAGGTGGAGCATACTGAAGGCTAAATTAGGATGTGAAGCCACCTACTGCATCCTATTGAAAAAGTTACAGATGCAGAGAAAGAGGACAGGAAAGCGAGAGGCTCAAAGCACGCTCAGAAAACTCCCCATTTTTCTCACATAATTTTTAATGAAATATATTATAAGCAGGTATGAGAAATAGATCAATTTAAGCCAAAGATATTAAATGGACAGAAGTTAGTTTTACAGTGAATAACAAGGGAAACCCATAGAGATATCACCATTATAAACGATTTGTGGAGCTACACACCACTTACATGTCTAAAAGACATTTTAAGATATGCGTGGAGAAATATTTTTAAATTTAACGGAACAACGAGATTCACAGAAGCTGAACAGAGAAACCACATTGAACTACTCAGAGAAATTACACTAAAACTCAGGTTTAAAAAAGAGAACGGGAAGGGTATACATCCTGATGCCCACATCAATTCTCAAATAAGAGTCTTACAGATCATACAGAACATAGACAAAGGACTTTACAAAACGCAATCTAGCCCACAGGGCGGCCACAACATGCATGCTGAGCCATTTGCCATACTGTAAACTCTCCAAGAATCAGATGGACTACAAAAGTGTGGCTACATCAAGCCAACCTGGACAGATTTAGGACACAAGGGCCCTTGAATCTTGTGATCTCCTCTACAGAGAGGACACGGCAGCCTGGCAGTGAATTTCACCAGCATTTGCTCCCTCCCGAATGGGCTTTCAGGTTATCTTTTGGTCATGCACCCCAACTAAGTAGGTCACCCAACGACAAGGTTACGTATCATAGCAGCGATTATCCATGATCCTTCCTGCTCTGCAACCAATGAGAGGAATGGAGACATACATGACTTAAGGACTGTGGCTCTTCTTCCCCAGTCCCGTGGGAGAGGAGACTGAAGCAGCCTTGCTCCCTCTGAGATTGCAGCAGAAGCAGCGAGTCAGTAAGGTTAGGGACCAAAGCTGTGTAGAGGTGCACAACAGGGGCAGAGGAAGTGAACACAACCCTTCCTGCCCTGCAGCCAGTGAGGTTGGCACCACCCCTTCAGAAAAGGAGATCGAAGCCAGACCAACTGTTTTCCCAGTAATGGCATCAGCAGAAAAACAGCCCATAGCACCCTGCCACACCCCACTTGGCAACAAAGAGCTTAAGACAGACATGTCCAGTGGAAGTGTAACATGGTCTGACTGGGAGGAGCCATGCACTATGGGAGCAGCGCAACCTTGGGCTGTCTGTCTAAGGGCGCCACAGAGACTGGCAAAGAGATGATGACACAAACAGGATTTTTTTTTAAAGTTCTTTAGTTCTTTGATTTGTTCTTGTTCTAGTCTATTTGTCTTCTTTCTTTCCTCAACTGTGTCTCTTTATTTTATGATATTTATGTGTGAGTGAGCATTCTCTCTAGTTGTTCTGTTCACTTTGATAAGCTTTTGCTTTCTCCTTTATTCTACCTCACCTGCACTCTTCTCCAGTTTCACAAAAAGTGGCAGGGAGGTGATCATGCTTTGTCCTCCAGTCTTGCTTCTGCAATATCTCTCTTTATTTAGCTTTGTGTTTCATCCCCTACCCCTCTTAAGTTTCCCACTATGGGGTAAAATAACTCTACTAAGAGGAAATGTACACAAGCTCCTGAATAATGTTGGACTTAGTTTTACAACTATAGATCTTGTCTCTATGATTAAAGATACCAAATCAAAGTATAAAAAGTAAAGCCATGCTGTTATGTTGAGCCATAGGGGACTCAGGTCAACAGTTTCTGACAATGCCAGTGAAGCGGAAGACCCAATACTATTATGGACTACTGGACTCTTTTAGAATATTTTGCTCAGTTAACACACGTATAATATTCAAATAATGGAACTTAACAGAAAAAGGGGATACAGATGAATGTCCATTTTGTATCTGTGTATTCAGAGTGGTTAGGATAGATATATAGTTACATTCTCTTAATGAATAGAGGGATTTGTTCTAATAGTGTTTGTAAATAGGATCTCATGTCCGCATCTTGTACAGCAATTAACCACTAGGAAGAATGTATGCAATGTGTTAATTATTGAAACTGTCCTACCAATTTGGTTTGAAACTGTCTCATTGCTACTTATTTCTCAATAAAATTATGGGAAAAAAATAAAAATTAAAAATAAATAAATAAATAATAAAGATACCAAATCAATGGTTACCACAGTTTGTCAGGTTTTAGGTTGTGCTTGATGCTATCATTATTTCAAATTATGCTACTTTCACAAGGATGTCATTCATACTTATAATCAACTGTTCTCTCTTGGATGACAACACTGATTTTCTGGGGTCAAAATCATCACCATAGCCCAGGATCAAAGGACTAGGTGCTGAGCCAAGTAGCAATACTGCATCCTTAATAAACTGAGAAGGTAGAATCTTAGGACAGATAAAAGACCAGGAACCACCTACACCTATAAGATATCTCTGGAACAGACAACCTCTAAGAAAGCCTCAATGGTATTAACAAGGCAATCTACTATAAGAAACTCACAAACATTAAAAAGCAATTTTTAAAAATAGAAAATAACAAGGTGCAAAAGCAAAATGCAACCAAAAATCTCTATCCTATCCGGGACAAACTCAGAAGACAAAGAGAGAGAAAAACTCAAAGCCACCCACTTGAATTCTCTGGAATTTATATTTATTTATTTGTTTATTTATTCTGCAGAATAGGATTGAACTCATGCCCTTTCACTTGCCAGAAAAGCACTTATTCTACTGAGCTATCTCCCTGGCAGAAGTTCAGAAACGTTTTGGGTTTGTTTTTGTTTTTTGTTTTTTGGGTTTGTCGTTATTGTTTTTGTTTGTTTGGGGGTTTTTGTTTGTTTGTTTGTTTGGCTGGCTCAGAATGCCTTCAGGGCAGGTCTGGTAAGGCTTGAGGATCTGGAAATCAAACCACAGCATCCTGGTTGCTTTGTTTAAGCATTCAATTAAACAACTGAACTAATGGGCAGGACACTAAATTCTCTGCAATGATAGCTGCAGAAGATAAAAATCAAATTCATGAGGAAATCAGAGAAGAAATAATCTCCCAAGGAAAAAGAGAAGACACATAATGATAGATAAGAAACATAGGAAGAAATGGAATCTATGAAAAAGTCAAACAGACCTGTGTGAAATTAAAAATTTTATTGAAAGTATACAAAATTGACCAAAAAGAAAGACAGAATACCATACACAGAAAACAGGATTGCTGTTAGTGATTAAAAAAACCAAAAATCTCAAAAAATAGTAAGAGAACATGAAACAATCCAACAACTGCAAGATGATGCAAAGAAGAACAATACAAGATTTTTTTTGAACATTATAAGATTGATCAGAGTCAATGAAAATGCAGGAGGAAGCACAGCTGACATAAAACTACATGACAGAAAACTTCACCAGCATGGAAAAAGAATTACAAATACAGAAAACAGAGCTGTACTAAACTCCAAGTATTTGCTAAACTAAAACAGCATAAAAGCTCATAATAGGATTTTGGAAATTCAGCACAAGAATAAATTAAAAGCTGTTAGATAAAAGAAATGGATCATCTATAAAAGAAAGCCCGTCAGAAGGACAGAAGATGTCTCAACACAAATCCTTAAATCAAGGAAAGGTGGGAGTAGAGTACTTAAAGAAAACAAATTCTTCAAAAATTTTAAAAATAAAAAAGAAAACAAATTCTAACCTAGCTTGATGTACTAGAAAAACTGTCTTTCAAAAATCAATGGAGAAATAAGATACTTCCAAGACAAAGAACACCTGAAGAAATTCATGACCAACAAATTACCTCTCTAAAACATTGTAAAGGATATTTCATAAAGAATAAAGAAGACCACAATATCAAGAATACCAAGAAAAAGATTCTACCAGATAAGGCAAGATTCTAATACATAAGATAAGCAATTAAACAAGAGGAGAAGACAACAGAAAACCAACAACAGGAAAATATGTTAATGATGAGTTACTACATACCAATTATAGACATCAATATAATTGGTCTCAAATAATCAAAAGAAATATACTGTGATAATAGATCAAGAAACAAGATCCATCACGAATTTGTGTGTCATCCTTGTGCAGGGGCCATGCTAATCTTCTCTGTATCATTCCAATTTTAGTATATGTGCTGCTGAAGGGAGCACCAGGTAGTGGTTTCCTGTTAGCTGTGAAAGTCCTAGTTGGCAGCTATTTCCAATAAATGGCTGTTTCATCTACAATAAATAAATAAATAAATAAATAAAATAAAATAAAATCACATATGCAAAGGATCCCATGCCCTACAATATGAAGTACAATGAACTTAGACATTTGATTCTAAATAACCACGTGTGTGCATAGTTTAAATAGTCTAGTAAAACTTGTCACTGAGAGAGTAAAAGGACCTTATTTCTTAGAATCCTTCATACCAGTATTTCATAAAAGGATTCCACTTAAACTTGTGAAGTTTTCACTGCCCCTGGAACTTTGTGGTGGATCCAGAAAAGGCAACAACCCCCTAGAAAACTTCAAAAATATATCTGGTCCTGGCATTTGCAAGATAAAGTGAAAATTTATAGGCACTTGAAAATAAGTAATGGCTCATGCCAATAACCTACACTGTGGCCACAAGCCACTGTATTCATGGGTTCTTAGCATCTCTACTAAAAATGAGCAGTATGAAAATCCTCACTCTGGATTCTTTTCAGTAAGTGGTATAATCTGATTCCATGATATAAAAGAATTATTTTGTAATCATATTACCTAGCAACTTCATTCCTATAAAATAAAAAGAAATAACTGTAAAAAAAAGAAACAAGATCCAATATTATAATGCAGACAAAAAGCCACATTTAACTAAAAAAGAAATAGACTGAGAAATTAAGTGATGGAAAATAATATTTTGAGTGACAGGACCCCAGAAGACAGGGATCACAATTCTAACTGAAAAGCAAAGCAAACTTCAACCCAATACCAATCAAAAGAAAAAAGAAGGTCCCTACATCTTTATTAAGAATAAACTCCAAAAGGGACTGGGAATATAGCTCAGAGGCACAGTGTCTGCCTGTCAAACTTGAGGTCCTGAGTTCAATTCCCACTACCAAAAGGAAGAGAAGAGAAGGGGAAGGCAAGATAGGGGAGTTTCCAACATGAAGCCATAACCATCATAAATATATACGCACCAAACACCAGTGCACCCACTACATACAACAAATATCAATGGAAATAAAAGTCAAATAAGTACTAACCCAAGTGTAATAGAGGTTGGAAATACCCTACTGTCACAGGCAGGCGCTAATAATAGCTTTTTTTTTTTTTTTCACCAGGGATTGAACTTGGAACCTTGTGTTTGCCAGGCAGGTGCTTATGCTGCTGAGCTATCTTCCCAGCCCCCTACTGTCACAAATAGGCAAATAAACTAGACAAAAATCAACAAAGAAATATCAGCACTAAACCAAACATAAAAAAATGGACTTAGTAGATTTCTACACAGTGTTTCATTCAACAACATCATAATACACATTCTTCTCAGCTGCACATGGAACATTCTCCAAAATAGATGAAATACTAGGCTCATAGAGCATGCTTAAGTAAATGCAAAGAAAATGAAATTATTCCATTCATATTATCAGGCCATAGTGCAATGAAATTGGAAATCAATGGCAAAAGATACCACAAGAACTTCAAAAATGCATGGAAATTAAATAATACCTGGTATACCCTAGTAAACAACCAATCTAAAATTTAAGAAGAAATTTTAAAATTGAAACTTTATATAAAAGTTGTATAAAATTAAAACTTTATAAAAATAAAACTGTAAAAATATAGCTTTAAAATTAAAGAAGAAATGAGACATTATCTACAATGAAATGATGGGGCTGATACAACATATCAAATCCAAGGAATGTGATAAAAGCAGCCCTAAGAGCAAAACTTATAAGAGTGAACCCTCACATTAGGAAAGCAAAACAAGCACAAATAAGCAACCTAATGTTGAAGCTCAAAATTCTAGAAGAACAAGTCAAGTTCAATACCTGTATGAGGAGGAAGTTATAAAGATCAGAGCAAAAATTAATGCAATAGAGACCAAGAAAACAAAAAGCATCAATGAATCAAAGAACAGTTCTGTGAAAGAGTAAACAAAAATGATAAATCCTTAGCCAGCCATATCTAAAAATGATAAAAAGACTCAAATCCATGCCAGTAGGAGTGAGAGCTGAGTCACAACAAATCCTGCAAAAATCCAGAACATCGATACCTACTTTGACAACATTTATAGCAGTAAGATGGAAAATAGAATGGACAGATTCCTAGATATACGAATTGCCACAACAGAATCAAGATGGTATAAAAACTAAATAACCTAATAGTCAATGAAATAAACAATCTAATTAAAAGCTTACCACCAAGGAAAGTCCAGGCACTAATGGATTCACTGCTTAATTCTACAAGAAATTCAGAAAAGACCCAATGCCACTATTCCTCAAAGCCATTAATAAAATTAAAAGAGAAAGTCATTCCAGGAATCAAATATTAACCTGATACCAAATCAAAGAAGGATCAAAAAAATAAACCCTATAGGCCAACCTCCCTAAAGAACCTAGATGCAAAAATCCCCATTAACTCACTGCCAAACAGAATGCAGCAAATCATCGAGAAGATTATGCACCATTATGACCAAGTAGAATTCATTCCAGGGATGCAGGGATGCTTGAAAATACACAAATCAATTAATTAATGTAATGTACCATATCAACAGGGCCAAGGAAAAAATTCACATGATCATCTAAATAGATACAGAAAAAAAAAAAACATTTAACAATGTCTAACACCCATTCATGATAAAACCCTTATAGAAATTTGGATAGATGGTTTTTATCTAAATCTAACAAAAGCCATCTATTACAAACCAACAGCCAACATTGCACTACACGAGTATAAACTAATACCTTTTACTGTAAAATCAAAAAATAGACAAGGATGTCCACTATTACCTCTCATATTTAATATAGTCCTGGAAACATCAGCCATAACAGGTAGACAAGAGAAAGAAAAGGGATAAAGATAGGAAAGCAAGAAGCTAACGTATCATTATTTACATACAGCATGATAGTCTACATAGAAAATACCCAAAACTCCACCAAAAGACTTCAAGATTTAATCACCAAATTCTATCATTTAGCTGGATTCAAACTCAACACTTAAACATCAATAGCATTCCTGTACACAAATAAAAAACTCACTGAAAGAAATATTAGGGAATCAACGATTTTCACAATAACAAAAAAAGACATACTTAGGAATCAATCTAACAAAGGAAGCAAAAATCTCTACACTGAAAACAACAGCACTCTAAAAAAGAAGATGAAGAGGATATCAGAGAGTAGAAAGTTAATCCTTGCTCTTGGATAGAAATAACCAACATAGTGAAAATGGCCAAATTCCTAAAATTATTATAGATTCAATGCAACCCCAATCAAAATACCATTAGTGTATCTCACAGAACAAGAGAAAACATTTCTAAAATTCATTTGGAACCAGAACACATCCAGAATAGCAAATACAATTCCAGGCAACAAAGGCAAAGCAGCAGGCATCATAATCCCTTACTTGAAATTATACAAATTATGCAAAGATCCTATGATAAAAACAGCATGGTACTGACAAATTTTTAAAAAATATGAGGATCAAGAGAACAGATTAGAAAATGCAGAAACAATTCCAAACACATTCAACCACCTGATCTTCAACAAAGGGGCCAACACATTCACTAGAAGAAACATAGCTTCATTAATAAATAGTGCTGAAAAAAAATTGTTTTCCACATTCCAAAGACTAAAACTAGTCCCATGGCTATCACTATACAGTGAATTAAACTCAAAATGGATCAAATATCTAAATACTAAAACAGAAACAGTTTTATAGAAGAGAGAATAGGAACAACTCTTGAATACATAGGTGTAGTTAAGACTTTATCAACAAATCCTGTGGACTAAAATGCCTGCTTTGGCAGAGCGCAGTGGCTGGGCTTTGATCCCTGGCCTGCCATGCCAGCCCTTCCTCTGGGGCACACTGAGACAGAGGTTGAGGCTGGGCGTGGCAGTGCAGGCCTGTAATCCCAGACCTTGGGAGGCTGAAAACAGGAGGATCACTATAAGTCCAATCTACATAGTGAGATCCTGTACACCCTATAGACCCTATCCTAAATTCAGTTTTTTAAAAAATCCCCACTTAGGCTTGAACTATCACAAAAAGTAAAACTTGGATCTCATTTTATTAAAAAGATTTTGCACAGCAAAGTACTCACCAACCAGGTGAAAAGACTATTGACAAAGTGAAAAGATATTTTAGCCAGTTGTTTCTCAAACAAAGGACTAACTAGAACATATAAAAAATTGAAGAAAAAAAAAGATCTTTCAAATTTAAAGAACTGAACAATAGGCATCTGAAATGAATACTCACTCCTCTAATGGAGAATTAGAAATAGCAAATAAATATATGAAAATTGTATTCAGCCACACTGGCCATTTGAGAGATACAAATTAAAACAACACTGAGATTCTATTCCACTATAAAGGTTGGGGAGATGGCTCAGTAGAATAAGCGCTTGCCTGGCAAGTGCAAGGGCCTGAATTCAATCCCCAGTTCCGCCAAAAAAAAACCCAGATCTGAGGAAATTCTCATCATCTTTGTTTCTATTTCACTATAAAAAGAAGGGTTTTTAATCAAACAACCAAGCAACAAAAAATGCTGGTGGAGCTAGGAAGAAAAAGACACCTTTCTCCACTAATGGTAGGAGTGCAGAATGGTACAACCACTGTGGAAATCAATGTGGAGATTCCTCAAAAAACTAAAACTAGAGGTCCCCATTGACCCAGCTATTCTTGGTATCTTCCCAAAAGAATGAAAGGCACATTAATAAAATTAAAAATGTACACTGATGTGTATAGTAGCATAGTTCTTAATAGGTAAATCTTGGAAACAGCCCAAAAGCCTTCCAATTGATGAATAGATTTTTAAAAATGTATTTTTATGCAGTGGAGTACTACTCACCCAGACATTTCTAGGTAAATGGATATATTCTGAGACCACATTTTTAAGTAAAATCATTCAGACAAACTGGTAAATACCACATGGTCTCTGACGTGAAAAACTGAAAGTGCAAATAAGAACCAAAATGTATAGTAGCTATTTTGGAATAAGAAGAAATTCTTCAAGAGGAAAGTGAGTAGGGAGGGGGATAGGAACAAAAGAAAAAGAATAAAATGATGAATAAAGGATGAAATAGAAACACTTTGTAAATAAGGAGGGGAAGAGTGGTTAAAGGGAAGGGATGGGAACATGAAAAAAAAAAGGAAGCAAGATAAATCACATACACATACAATTTGCTATGCTGAATGTGACCATTATATATATCTAATTGGTACCAATAAACTGAATACTAATACAATAATAAAAAGTGAACAATAAATTTGACACATCAAGTAGGCAAAAGATAGTTGAAAACATGAATATGAAACTGCAAGCACATCAAATTTCATCCCTTAAAAGCAGCAAAATACCTCAGTTTGTGTCAAAATACAGACAGATTAGAGGTACATAGACAACCCAGAGCAAAAGCCAGATAACTGTCACTATAAAACCATCACATACTGATGACTGTAAAATCATTACATGCTTGTTGCACACCATGTACTTGAAAATTGTACCCTACTGGGTCTTTATGAAAATGTTACTTGCCCTTACTGTTTGTATAAGAAATCCCCAACTGATCCTTCCCTCCCCAGTACTCTTTTTTCTAAATCATTTATTTATTTATTTATTTGGCACAGGGCCTCACTATGCATCTTAGACTCATAGTGATCCTCCTGTCTCAGCCTCACCAGAGCTGGGATTGCAAACATGCACCACCACGCCCGGTTTCAGTGGCTGACACATCATGCCTGGGGTTCCAGGGCTGACTTGACATGCGGTACCAGGGATAGAATCCACATTCTTGCACTTTCCAGGCAGGCACTTAATCTGCTGAACTATCTCTCCAGCCTGGAACCGTCTTCTGAAGACATCTCACTTCCTCATTCTTCTCTAGAGTCAGAGCAAGGACCAAGAGAGAGGCAGAGGGTGATGATGGGGGAATTCTAGTCACCTCTCTTCAAAGATAACCCCTCAGATACAATAATGGTATCTATCATAGTTGGTATTCAAGTAAAAGTCAATACATACATTATTGGAAGTATAAACTTTTACTCATTTTTTTCCTCATTTAATACCTGAGCACATATAACATGCCAGGATGGGTAGTGGGTCTGATGTTACCTTAGTAACCAAGACAGATATGATGTTGCTCCCACCAAGCTTAGAAACATTGGAAGAAGAAAAAAAAAATAGTGACATGGTTTAAATATGTCCTTTTCAAAATTCATGTATTGCCAAGGTGACAGTTGGGGTGATCAGACTACAAAAGCTCCTTCATAAATGAAATCAGGGCCCTTATAAAAGTAGGGCTGAGCTCAGCGCATCTCCTCTCTTGTTTTTCCTCTTTCTGTCATGTCAATGAATCCCTCATTAGATACCAGCTGTCACACATTGATCTCGAACTTCCCCGAAATAGGAAGGACTAATTTCCGAAGTATATATAAAGCTCTTAAAAGTCAGTGATAAGAAAAAGAACCCAGTTCAAAAATGTGCAAATATCTGAATGGATAGCTCAACAAAGAAGCTGTCCACATGGGAAAGTAAGCATATAAAATATGGTCAACACCATATGTTATTAAAACACCAATGAGACACCACTAATGCCTGTTAGAATGGTGAATACTGCAAAGCCTGTACATCAAAATCATTAGTAGAAAAGCAAGCTAGTACAGTCACTTTGGAAGGCAGCTTGGTAGTTTCATACAAAACTAAGATTTCATTACATGACCCATCCGTTAGGTCTTGGAAAGAACTGAAAACTTCTGCCAACACAAAAACCTATACAAGGGTGTTTACAGCAGCTTTAATCACAGGTGCCAAGATATGGAACCAGCCACAATGTCCTTCAGTTTGTGAATGGGCAGTGTGGTAGATCAAGATAGTGTGATATTATACAGTCAATGCTGAAAAAGAAATAAGCTGGGCTCGGGAGATAGCTCAGTGGCATAAGCACCTGCCGGGCAAGCGCAAAGTCCTGAATTCCATTCCCGGTACAAAAAAATGAAAGAAGCTATCAAGCCATGCAAAGACATGGAGAAACCTTACATATATATTGCTACATCAAAGGGCTCAATCTTAAAAGGTTTTATGCAGTATTATTCTTACTATACAATGTTCTGGAAAAGGCAAACTTAGGAAGAGAGTACAATATGGTCACTAGGATTTGAGAAGAGGAGGTGGATGAAAAGATCAATGAGACATTTTAGGACGAGCAAACTTCTATATTTGTCAGTATAATAATGGATATGTGTCATTATACACTCACCACAATCAAGGAAACTCTGAGGTGAACTGTGAATGTCAAGTGACACTGATGTATATAGTTTTACTGCACCTCTTTAGGGGAAGATGTTGACAGTTGGAGCAGGGGCAGAGTGGAAAAGAACAGAATGCACACAGAAAGGCTCTGTGATTTCTGGCCAACTTCACTGTGGACTGAAGAGTACTGTAACATTCATTTAATAAATAAAAATTTGTATTTTGTGTAATGTTTAAGGATAATAGATGTGTATCACCCCAAGTCAAAGAGCAGTAATAACTAATTGAGAAATAACCAGTCTTTGTCTCACCTCTCAATTCTTCTCCTTAGAAGCAAACAGTTTAAACTCTATAAATTGATAGTTCCGGCATTTCTATCCATTGTCTAAGTATATTTACACTGAGTTCTTTCTCATCAAGTTTAAACACAGTTTACAGCATTCCTTTAGTAGACAAAGATTGATCTATTTTACACCACTGCCTCACTCTGTTCTTCCTTAACCCCAGTATATAAATTTTAAAATCAAATGCAAGTTTTGATATTTATATTACCATATCTACAAAAATACTGTTCATATTGGAATTGCTTTGATATTTATAAATGATCAATAAAAAAATAAAGTGCATAATTCAGTGGAAAATAAATGGGCTGCAGGAAAAATAATACAAAAATATTCCACATTTCTAAGTGGAAACACATATTTCAAAGACATCTTTGATGTTTAAATTATTATATAAGATTAACACAATAAGATATTTTATATGAGCTAGATAAAATACCGTCCCTTATAAGCTTTAGAATCCAAAGGCAAGAGTAATACATGTTTGAAAATGAAATCAATATTTGGCTGAATGCTGTGAAACTGGGACATGCTTTGTGAGGAATCAAAACAGCAATTTTTAAAACTAAGAATAGAGTAAATTTTAGTAAAATAACTATTCCACAAAAAAGGCTATAAAATCTAAACAACATAATACAATTGTTTGAACAAGTTTTAAGCTATTCAAAACTAACCAATAGTAGTAAGGCATAAAAATCTATGATACTTGAAAGAAAGCAAAAATTGAAGGTCACATACACATTTCCATCAGCTGCCTACAGAAGGGAATTTTTAAAAATCCCAGCACAGAGAACTGGCAGGGAAGAGAAAAAGGTCAGTATTTCCACCAGCCAAAGCAGCAGGGGCCCTGGAGTAAAATACTAGGAACAGGTAACCACAGAAAAATAAGCCAAATATCTAAGTAAAGCATTTCTTCAAGTTGATGAGCAATTCCTCAACTGTATAGATTCCTAAGTAAACATCAGCCATGAGGTCAAAACACTAAGCAGAGATTTCTTCAGGGTCTGTCTGGAGAATAAGGCAGAGGTCAGATTCTCCCAAGGTAAACTTAGTAAATATTCCAACTTTCATCTGAGAGCTTAGACACAAAACAAACTAGGAATAAGAACAACACAGAGTAAAGTTTATGACTGAAATAAATTCTCACCAGTGAAACCTGAAAAAACTCATTAGAAGTTATCAGGGTGATCCACTGGGATGTGGCTCTCTGCTGAAAAAAATTTTATTAGATTTTATAATTTTGTGAAGGAAGACAAAATTATCTAGTAGTGATCCACAATGTCTGCTATTCCATCACAAATTTCTGAACTGACTAAACAATAACAAATGATATGAAATCAAAGGGACAACTAACAGAAACAGGGCCACCAGTGATTTTAATAAAATTATTAGATTAAAAACTTCAAAATGTTACATGAGGAGTTGTAGGAAGATGGTGGAGTAGTGAGCAACAGAGAAACAGACCCTCTGAGACTTGGGATTCAGATACTGGAAGATAGGAATGTGAGGAAGACATGAAGGAGGGAATTGGGTTCCCAGAAGCCAGAAAGGATCTGAAGTGAGACATGAAGCCCACAGGAAAGCAAAGGGAGAGACTTACATGAAGAAGAAAGAAAGTGGTAGGCAGCATTTTCTCCCTAAACCCACTCACTGCACGGGACGGGCAGCTCAAATCTGTTGAACACTGTGCACAGATGTGTAGTGGCGGCTGGTGATCTCAGAAGCCTCCATACACCAGTGGAACCAGAGAATAGAGACAACAGACTGCAGTAGCTGGAGAGTTGAGTCCAGACATTCCACAAGAGAGGAAGTTTGGCCAGTAGCCATCTTGGAGAGGGGCCAAACGATCTCAGAACTCAGAACAGCTGTGGGTCGGCCCAATCTAGTGGCTCCTGGTACCAGGATGAGACTGCCAAGTTCAGGATGGCAGGAGACATATGGAATGCCACAAGCTGACCAAATTGAGTTCCAGCTTCACAGCAAGCAATCAGCCCGAACTTCAGTAGAAGTGAAGAGGCAGGCTCACTAGGACTGCCCATTATCCTGCCATAAAGCTACAGCTTTGATTAATTATTTTGTATCTAGACTTTGTCTACTCATGCTATGTAACTGTGACAGTAGAGATCCAACAAGGAGTGGACTTTTCAATAAAAAGTTTTATTTTTCCCTTTATTTCCTGATTTTGCTTTTGCTCTGCTTTGTTTTGGTTTGTTCTTGCTTTTACATGAGTGTGAATAGGGTTTCTAGTCTTGCTGCTGCTGTTATTATTCTGTTCTTCTTTCACTTCTTCCTTATGTTATTCCTTCCTGTCATTTTTATGAGTAGCCCAAACTTTGCATAATCTTCCTTTGTCCTACAACCTTGCTTCTAATCTCTTCATCTTCTATTCCTCTATTTTTCCCAATGATCCCTTATATATTTTCTCTTCTGAGAATAAATCATCATATTCAAGGCCTATTAATTTCATACAATTTTCTGATTAGTTTTACATTTGTTATATAACCACAAATCTAGTTCATAAAGTTAAAGTTAAAGGTGGCAAATTAATAGTTACCACAGTTTGTCATTTTCTAGCCTGTGCTCAGTGTTATTGTTGATTGTAAGACTGTTGCCAAGGTGACATAATTGTTCTACTCACTTGTTTTTCCTGATATCCAAGACTGAGATTGCCTGAGGGTCATAAACAATTCCATAAGCCAGTTACAAAGAATCAGGGGCTGGGCCAAGAAGGTAGCAACTTCTCATTCTCAATAAATTGAATAGGCAAGATTTTGCAACAGACTCAAAATGCAAAAGCCAGCTATACCCCGGGAGATATCTCTTAGAAGAGTCATTTCCTAAGGGTATTTCTAAATACCATCAATAAAGCTACTTGCCATAATCAATTTACAAGCATTAACCCAGGAGTTAAGATTTTTAAAAAATACAAAATAAGAAGACACTTAAACAAGATGCAGCCCCAAACTCCTGGCTCAGCAAAGGCACACCTAGGGGGAAATGAGATCAGCAACCCAAAAGACATCCACATGGATTCCATGAAGTGGAAATACCTGAAGAAATAAAGCAGATGATCAAGTCTCTAGAAAAAAAATCAAATCACAAATCATTTATTAGATAACCACAGGTAGCGACCATAATGAATGAAATGCTTAGTGACTCTACAGCAGATATAAACTTCAAAAAAAAAATAGGAATGCTTAAGAAAATTAGGGAAACCATGAACATTCAACATAGAAAAGAAGTGAAATCCATGAAACATGGTCAAATAAATATCCAGAAGATTAAAATTCCACTGAAAGTACACCCAGAAGAATGACCTAATGTAAGGACAAATGACTAGATATAGAAAACAGGATTGCTGCTAGCAATCATGAAAAAAAAATGATAACTTAAAAATAGCAAGAGACTGTGAAAAATGAATCCAACAGATGCTACATGATGCAAAAAAAATAACATGAGATTGATCATAGTCAATGAAAATCAGGAGATAATGCCAAGAACATAAAAACTTGCTCACACAAGTAATAGTAGAAAACTTCCCAAACAGAGAAAAACAAATTCACATACACATCATTACAGCATATAGAACTCAAATTAGCCATGATCAAAACAGATCTACATCAAGGCACATAATATTTAAGATTTCAAAGCTTTAATACAACAATATAATATTAAAGTCTATTAGAGAAAATGAAAACCTATTTAATAAAATACATATAATGGAAAGCACGTCAGAATCATATCAGACCTTATAACACAAATCATCAAGATAAGGAGCACGTGGACTGAAGTACTTTAAGACCTAAAATGAAACAAACTCTGACCCACACTGATGTATTACACAAAACTATCTTTTAAATTGATGGAGAAATAAGATACTTCCATGACAAGGAACATGAGAGGAAGTTTATGGCCACCAATCAGCACTCCAAAATATTCTGAAGGACATTCTAGAAAAAGGTTAACAAGGATTACAACTCTGTGAACCCCAATATAATGGAACTATCAAGCAAGACAAATAAATAGACAGTGGTGAGAAATGGGGAACCAAAACCAGGAAAATAACATGACAAACATTTATCAACAGTTATAGCCATCAATATTAAGGGTCTCAATACACTACTCACACAAGAAACATGCAGAATAGGTCAAGAAGCAAAATCCAACATTATTCTGTACAAAAAAATAATACATTTAACTCAAAAGGAAATTCATAGGCTAAAATTCAAAGGAGGAAAAGCAATACTCAAG
>NW_004524583.1:21056128-21063816 GCF_000260255.1 Octodon degus
ATTAAGAGAGACAAAGACAACCACTGTATCCTCATAAAGGGAACAATGCAGGAAGAGATAACAATCATAAGTAAATATTTACCAAGTGCCAGTGCACCAAACTATATAAAAGAAATATTAACAGATGTGAAAAATTCAATAAGCACTAATAACACAATTGTATAGGGGGATCTCAATACCCCACTGTCACAAATACACAGATCAACTAAACAAAAAATAAAATCAACAGCAAAATATGAGACCTGAACCAAATATATGAACAAATGGACTTAGTAGATGTCTATAGAGTGTTCCACCACACAACATCTGAATAGTTATTCTTCTGAGATGCACATGTGATGTTCTCTAAAAGAGACTACATACTAGCCCACAGGATATGTGTAAGTAAATGCAAAGGAATGAAAGCATCCCATGTATATTATCTGATCATACTTCAAAGAAATTCAAAATTAATGGTAAAAGAAACCAAAAGAACTTCATAAACACATGAAAATTAAGTAACCCCCTCATAAACAGCCAATGCATCACAGATGAAATTAAAGAAGAAATTAGTTTCCACAACTGAACAATAATGATAATACAACATACTTGAAATTATGAGATATAATGCAAGCAGTCATATGAGGGAAATTTATATGTAAATTTAATATATTATATTTATATGTAAAGTGAGTAACCGTATCAGGAAAAAAGAACAAGTTCAAATAAATAACTAAAGTTGAACCTCACAGTTCTAGAAAAAGAAGAGCAAGTCAACCTCAAAACTTGTATGAGGGGGACTGGGGAGATGGCTCAGTGGAATAAGCGCTTCCCTGGCAAGCGCAGGGCCTGAGTTCAATCCCCGGTTCTGAAAGAAAAAAAAAAAAAACTTGTATGAGGGAAGAAATTAAAAAAGAAAATTGGAGCAGTAATTAATGCAATGTGCATTGAAAAAAAATACCAAGAATCAATTAAATAAAGAGTACGTTCTCTGAGAGATTAAATACAATACCTAAATTCTTAGCCAACTTTATCCAAAAAAAGGAAAGAAAAACTCAAATCCATGCAATTAGGAAGGAAGGAAAAGAGTGAAATCACAATACATGTGCAGAAACTCAAAATATTATCAATTTCAACTTCATGAATCTGTTTTCTTATAAAATGGAAAATACAGAAGAAATAGGAAGATTCTTAGATACATATGAATTACCAAGAAAATATAAAAAAATATGTACACAAATAACAAATTCACTGCATAGAAGAAGAGAAATTAAGGAAACAACATCTTTCACAATAGCATCCAACACAATGAAATACCTCAAAATCAGTCTAATGAAAGGAGAACAGAATGACAGTACTCTCAAAAAAGAGATTGATGAGGACATGAGAAATGATACCCCCTGCTCTTGCTTAAGAGGAATCATCATATTTAAAATGGCCACATGTACAAAATTATTATACAGATTTAATGAAATTCTAACAAAATCCCAGCAGCGTATCTCACAGAATTAGAAAAAGCAATCTAAAATTCATTTGGAACCAGAAGAGACCTAGAAAAACAAAGGCAATTCTGTGCAACAAGGGCAAGGCAGGGGCCTCACAATCCATTACTTGAAATTATACTACAAAGCTACTGTAATTTAAAAATATAGCACGTTACTAGCAAAAAAGAAGTAGACCCGAGAATCCATTGAACAAATTAGAAGATGCAAAAACAAGCCCAGACATACTCACCCACTTTATCTTTGACAAAGGGGCCAAACACTTTCTGTGGCAGAAAGATAGTCTCTTTCATAAAGAGTGCTAAAGAAACTGGCTTTCCACAGGCCAGAGATTAAAATTAGAGCCATACCTCTCATCATGTACTGAACTAAAATCAAAATGGATCCAAGATCTGAATATTAAAATAGAAATTATAGAACAGGTGGAACTTTCAAAACACGGGTGTAGACAAAGACTTTATGAACAAAACTGTCAACTACACAGGAAATATCATAAATAATAAACAACTGGGGTCTCATCTTATTAAAAAGCTTTTGCCCAGCAAGAGAAACCACCAACATACTAAAGAGGCAACCCATAGAGTGGGGAAAAGCTTCTGCTAGCTATTTCACAAACAAGTGATTACTATCTCAAATATATAAAAAATTTAAAAATTAGAAGCCCTCAAATTGAATGACAGAACCAAAAAATGGCCATCTGAGATGAATACACACTCCTCATGTGAAGAAGTACAAAAAGCCAATAAATACATGAAAAATGCTCAGTATCCTGTATTATTCAAGAGATACAAATTAAAATAACACTGAAATTTCATCTCACCATAGAAAGAATGGCTATTATCAAGAAATCAACCACTAACAAATGATGGCAGGGTTGTAGGGGGAAACCTTTCTCTCCTGTTGGTAGGAGTGTAGACTCATACAACTGCTGTGCAAATCAGTTTTAATATTCCTCAAAAACTAGGACTGCAGGTTCCATTCGACCCAGCTCCTCCCCTTCTTGTGTTTTCCCAAAAGAATTAAAAACATCTTACCACAGTGATTTATGTACATCTATGTTTACAATGGCAAAGTTTATAATAGTTAAATTATAGACCAAATGCCCATCAATTTGTGAATGGATAAAGAAAATGTATTTTTTTATGTACAATAGTGTACTACTCTGCCATAAAGAAGGAAAAACTTTGAAACATTTCTAGGTAATAGAATGAACCTTGAAATAAGACACTGTGTAAATACCACATTGTTTCTTTGGTAGGTATACAGAAAGTGTAAATAAGGACCAAATTGTCTTGTGAAACTGAAAGAAAATATTCAAATGTGGAGAAGAACCAGGGAGAGGGGGGAAAGAAAGAATAGAAAAGGAAAGAAAATAAGAAAAAAATAAAAAATAGAAAAAAGGGTTTTATAAATAGGGAAGGAAAGAGGAGTTAAAGGGTAAGGGAATAAGAGGAAAAAAACTAAATTATATCGTGTATAGGTATAAATTCTCTATGATAAATGTGATCATTACATATACCTAAAATGTACCAATAAAAACTGATTGGATGAGACAAATAATAATAATGATAATTATAATGAAAAATTGTGACTATGGAGACATGATAATCCTAAGAAATATCACTGTAGGTGTAAGGCTACAGTTCAGTGGTAGAGCACTTGCCTGACATGGGGAAGGTTTGATCCCTACCACCACCAAATAGTAGTGAAAATGATGTGGGGAGGGGGTAGAAAACTCAAGAAGAATAAGATGTCAGCATTGCCCAGCACCCCCAGCTCGATCCTGGGAGGCCCCCAGTGCCTATCAAGGAATCTCAGCTCACTACATTGAGTCCAGGAATGCTGGCCAGGAGAATGGATGATGGAGGGGAAGGGAAGGGAGAAAAAAGGGAGGAGAAAACAGCAGTCCTCCTGGGAGTTGAAAGGGAATGACTGGTACTCTCTGCTCCAGTCCTCCCTTAAAAAATGTGGAATACTTTGGGTCTGAGCCCTCCAAATTCAATTCAGAATGTCATGTGTGACTTCAGGAATTTTCCAAAGATCATAGAAGAGAAAGATCATTGGCTGTGGCTAGGGGAGAGAGGATCCTTAATATCTCTTAACAAAGAAATAAGGTAACAGGGAAAGAAAAGGAAGAGAAAAATGGAAAGACTAGTAAACTTAAGTGAGAAGAGGTGTTAATTTACTATCTACTAGGAATGGGGAAAACTTACTCCAAGAAAATGAAGTCATTGGTGGATTTAAAGGCCTTAGAATCAATAAAGTTCTTTCCAAGTCAATTAAACAAGGAATCACAAAAGAAAAACAGAAAAATAGAGAACTCTACCAAGATTATCAGAGCAATTCATTCGAGAACTATTAAAAGTAATTTACAAAGGGAACCAGTAAAAAGAACTGTTAGTAATCCAAGTTATCTCTAGTGTGTGTGGGTACACAGGAAGGTGTCTTTATTTGAAAAGATCCCTTTTACTAATTCCCACTACATATATTTGCAATTCTTAAGACAGCAATGATAGCCTTTGATAAGATTCTGATCAGACCCAATTTCAAAACTGTGTGTAGTGTTGTCATTTTTTAATAATGCATTGTGAAGCTTTTCTTCACAGGGACCTTTGGAAAAGAATCTGTGGCCCCCTCCAACCGGGACCACTTGTCACAGAGCAGAACAGAGACTTCCTGGGACTTGGATTCCACACTGACTTCTACCCCATGGTGCACCTACTTAGCAGAAGACTCACTGTAAATATATCCCAAGCAACAAACACCAGGAAGCAACCACTCTGATTCTAGGCCAATCTTCATTATGCAAAAGACCAGCAAGACAAAACAGTACCAATACTTAAAAACAGAAAATGTCTCTGTTGCAGCCCAATTCTGTGGTTAGTTTTACAGAGACTGTCACATTCATAACTGCTATCTCCATGAGAAAAGATGGGCCTCTTCTGGGTAGCAGTTCTCCATACCTACACACCAAGAAAAGAGCAGTGCTGATATTTGAACCCAGATGGCTCTACAGATCAGAGTTTTCAAATATCCAGTATAATCACTCCAAAAACAGGGCTGATTCATTCCAGGAAGAAAAGGGCATTCAACAACTCCATTTGTGTTTTTTACTTTTTTTAAATTCCCAGATTCCTTTTTTAAAAATAAGCACATTCTAATTCTGCTTAATTGTTCAAATCTAAGCCTCAAAATTAAACCTTTTGTACTGCTATGGTGTTGTTCCTCCTGTTCAAGTTTTAGTCTAGTTCTTGCTAATACATTGTAAAGAAAAGCTACTCAGTACATTTCAAAAGATTATAGTTCCATTTACTGAAAATCTAAAGGCATTTCATGACAAACCCAGCCACTTAACTTGTGAACACTGTCAAAATGAACAATTGAAGAACAGGTAAATCAAATTTTTAAAAAGGCATTCATTCATCTATTCAACAAGTACTCATTCTTTACACCCTGAGGCAAGTACTTCTAGAAGCAAGGGACATATCAGTGAAAGAGTTGGGTAGGAATGCTGGCCCTCATAGAGAAGTGAGTAGAGAATTGTGCTGTAGAGAAAAAAAATTGTATAAGAAAGTGAGTGGAGGTTAGCTGAAATGGAAGGAAATACAATGTTAATCCATGTGCTCAGGGTGCTGTGGAGAAAGGGCACCTTTGATGAGCATGGAGAACAAGCCCTGGGATTTTCAGAGGTCGCACATTTTAGGCAAAGAGGCTAACTAGTTGAGAAGCACATCTGGTATTTTAGAAGAAGACCCAAGGAGGAAAGAGTTGCTAAAACACAGTCAACAAAGGGAAGTCAAAGAGCCTAGTAATCTAGGTTACTGTGAACCTTGTAGCCTCCCAAGAGCTCTCTTTTATACTGAATGAGTTGGAAATTACTGGTGGCATAAGAATAGCATGGTTGAAGAAGTTTTCAAAGCTACACCCTAAATGGACTCTAATGTAGTTCACTGGGTTGAAAATGGACTATACAATAGGAAAAATGGATACAAAGAAATCAGTCAGGAGCTAAATTGAATTGCAGAGGATTAGCTCTGGCTTAAGGCACCACTACAGCAGTAATGGTGGGAAGACACCACTCAGTGGAGGACATATGCTCATGGTAAAACCAACATGATTTGCTGAAGGATTCTATGCATGAAAAAAGGGGAGAGGGATGAATTATGAGTCTGAGAGTTTTGATCTGAGAAACTGGAAAAGTTCTAAATAGGAGAGATATGGGAAGTACAGGAATCTGAAATCAGAAACTCAGATATATTGTTTGGACATACTAGCTTTAAGATGTCCACTTAGACATCTAGGTGGAAATATAGGCAAACACTAGAATAATTCTTCAACAAATGAACGAGATGAGGACTGGATCATATTAGGAAAAGAGATCAGCCTTAAGATTGACACACATTTAGAGATCTGGAAGCTGTTAAAAATCAAGGGGAGGGGCCAGGGAGATGGCTCAGTAGAATAAGTGCTTCCCTGGCAAGCGCAAGCATTTGAGTTCAATCCCCCATTCTGGAAGAAAAAAAAAAGGATAATTTGTATTATTTGACAAATACAAGTTTCCTACAAGTTTTCTTTTCTAGAATCACAATTGAGAAGTTCTGAATACAGAGAAGCCAAAGAGCAAGCCACTGAAAATCATTTTCCTATTTTCCCCCAAGTCATCTACTTTGCCTCACAGAGCCGTGCCAAAAACTCATCGTGCTTTTACTTTACTACTAACCAAACTTGTAAAAGTTATTTTGAATATTGTACATGAAAGTCACAGTGCTAAGTCAAAGTGCTTCACTGGGAATGTGACACAGGGATGATTAATATATGAGACATCCTCTAAGGAGTATACAGTCTAGCAAGGAAACTCAAGCATGTACATCAGAAATAAAAACATAAAGTTAATGTTGCTTAAACCATGGAAGTTTGAGAAATACATTTAGGAGCCAAAACCTTGCATTTTGACAGTTTGATCTGATTACAATTGAATACCATAAGAGTATTAGCAAACATTTCAAAGACTCAATTGATAATGAAAAAATATTTTTCCACATCACTACTGAAAGATCATGCCTCTTTGGTATACATAGGATCTCTCCTATGTTAACTAAAAGATATTTTTAGATGGAACACCTCTAGTGAGAGTGACTTGAGCTATGTTGCTGCTACTGAAAGATCATGACTCCATTTCTTCAGAGTGACAAAGAGAGGCCACTGTGCTCTTGATCCTTAGCTCAGGGAGAACACAAGAGATGCTGCTAGAGCAGATCACAAGGCTGTGCAGGAGGCACTGCAATGACTGCTCTGTCACTAAGCTATGAAGTGGACCCTTTCTGGTTGCTCTGCACAGGGTGGCACTGTGGCCCTCACCTATACAACTGAAACTCAAGGAATTCTTTCCAACAGTAGGACTCATGTATCTTACCTTACATCTCAGGAAAACAATACAACTAAAAGTAAAGGCTGACCCAAAAGAGTTCAAAGTTCATTTTCATTGTCACTTAGCCCATGTAGGCTACTAGCACCCAATACCTTTGAGTAGGCGATTTATAAACAACAGGAACTTATTTCTTGAAGCTCTGTGGGCTATGACTTCCAAGGTCAAAATGCCGGCAAGGTTGGTATCTGCTGAGAGCCAACTCTCTGGTATCTGCTGAGAGCCAACTCTCTGGTTCTTCTCACATCACTGAAGAAGCAGGGTAGCTTTCTAGAGCCCTGATCGCATTCACTGTGGCAGATCCTCAGATCTAAGTACATCCTAAAGGACCTACCTCCTATTACCATCACTTTGGTGAGTATGTATCTACAAGCAAACTTGGGGGATCAGGAGGACAAACACACTCAAGATCATCACACTTAGCATTTAAGTGTTCCTTCATGCCTGACAAAGTCAAGCCACATATTAAGACATTGCACTTTGGCCTTATGACTTCCCAGAACAAACACAGGTGCCCAAAATGCCCAGAATCTGAGAGAATAACATGCATGGTTTCATTCTTAGAGTCTATGTCATCTATAATTATCTGTAGGAGATTTACAGACTGATCACTTGTGAACATGATAAGATTCAGCAGTGACAGTCTTTTAACTCTGTTTGCTTATTAAGTCATTTTCTTCTTTTTATTCATGAAAAGCATATTTTGTTAAATAATGAAAATGTAAATTTTTTTCATAATTTTATTGATAAACAAATAGCAATGAGACAGTTTCAAATCAAAT
>NW_004524583.1:21063916-21064923 GCF_000260255.1 Octodon degus
GAAAAACTGAAACCTTGACTAGCCATTAAAAATAATTACACTAGAAATTGTGATGGACTGCTAAATACCAAATATGACTTAGCATTAGTATGTAAAACTTTCCAGAACTGCAATCTACATTCATTTACCAACTCTTCTTAACCATTCCTCAGTGAACGCTAGACAGAAAGACTAGAGGCAAAGGGGGAGACTATTAAAAGTTTCTTTTGTAGGCCATTCTTGCTGTAAGAAAGTGGGAAAGGAATGAAGCCTGTATAAAATTATTGACTACCTTCACTAGAGAAAAGAAACTAGGGAAGATGCAGAAAATCTTTTTGACTTAATGGACAGGTAAGTACTTATGCATCTGTAGAAAGGGAACAGAATAAAAAGCCCTATGCCTGTATCCCAGGCATAAATTGCAGGAATATTTCCCTGCCCCCGATCATCAGACATTGGGCATATCTAGGAAGGAACTAGAATTACTGTAAAGGTCACACTTAAAAAAGCCAAGGAAATGCCATCTATCTAAGACCAACAGTATACCAGAAAAATGCACACTACTCTGCCCACAGACTCATATAAAATGAGGAAATCTTCTCTAATTTCGTTACTTTAAATAATTCTGCTGGGAGTATGTCACAGCATAAAGACAGACCTCCTTGATATGCCAACAAAAATAACACATCTAAGAAGAAAGCAAGTGTTAAGAAAAAAATCCCCTGACATACCAGCCCCTATCCTAAATACTAAGGTATCACTAATAGAATTTAAGGTTATGGTGCACTGAGGGTAACTATACCAAAAATAAAACCTAAATCTAGCCCAAACCCTGGCTAGATTGATTTGACCCTTAACACTAAAGTCCTAGTAAAATATAAGGTATGAAAGTTTCCAGGGGGTTCAATCCCTGGGTCTGCCATGCCGGCCTCACCCCCGGGACATGCTGAGACTGGAATTGAAACTGGGTGTGGTGGCACATGCCTGTAATCTCAGCTCTTGGGAGGCTGTAAACAGGTGGATCACTA
>NW_004524583.1:21065023-21076025 GCF_000260255.1 Octodon degus
AAAAAAGACAAGCCCAAATCATTAGAGAGTATGTGTTTTTAAAAAAAAATAATAATGAAAAGCTTTCTTTAAAATAAAAATATGACACTTGACCAGAGTTTAAAGTGAGCACTCTCAGTGGAACTTGGAGAATGGATGCAAGATAGAAACAACACAGCTAAAGAAAGCACTCTGGACATTACTAAAGTGATCTAAAGCAGAAAAGATATATTTCTAGCTGAAGGAACTGGATGCGGAAAGAAGTTGCTTATTGCAAGATGAATAGTGGGGCAGCATCAATAGGAGTTGGTATATACTGATTAAAATATAGATAGTGTAGGGGAGCTATGGGGGAATAGGCTTGACTAGGACTTACATCTTACTTGATGACTGGGTTTCCACAGCTGGAATAAGAAAGAAAGAAAGAAAGAAAGATAATTGATTACATTTCAAACATGTCAAACTCCAGGTAAGTGGTGCCATTCAAATGAAGACAACTGGCTATCTGAGCCCAGAGCACAGGAGTGAGATCCAGGTGAGAGGTGAAGATGTTGCAGTGGAAGTCATGGAAGAGAACGTAAGATAGAAGCAAATATTTAAAAACTGAGGAAGGTGAATGAGAAAATGTGATAAATGGAAAGCCAGGAACAAATGGACTCCAGAACCCAGGTTTCAGGGATGACAATTCAGCAATTTTTGCTGCTGAAATAAATCAAGTAAAATGAGGGGCTGATCATAGGATTAAGCAAGACAGGAGGTCACTGGCAACCCAAAGAGAACATGTTCATTGGCCTGATGGAAGAGAAGACACATGGCAATAAATGAAGGAGAAAACAGAGGCAGGAAAATGGAGATAGCAAACACAGCCTGTCTTCCATAGATTCCTGGACTGGCCAGATAGCTCAGTGGACTAACGTGCCTGCTTAGGCAGAGTGCAGCAGCATGGGTTTGATCCCTGTCATGCTGTGCTGGCCCCACCTCCTGCGTACGCTGAGATGGTGATTGATATTGGGCATGGTGGTACATGCCTATAATCCCAGCTCTTGGGAGGCTGAAAACAGGAGGATCACTATGAGTCCAATCTGCATAGTGAGACCCTGTAGACCCTGTAAACCCTGCACCAAATACATAAAAAAGAACTTTCATAAATTCCTTAAATTCAACTTGGGCACTATAAGTTTGCTATCAGAAACTATAATATCAAGGCATCTCTTTGCTGGCAGTAACTCCTGGTGAGCTTGACTTCTGGTAGCAAAGGCATGGGATGGAGATGGGAAAGCTTCAAGTCATTTGGGGATAATGGTTCCCATGAGGAAATGCCTCGATATTTTGGGGCTGATATACATGGTATGAATCCCAGTTACTTTACTAGAAAGAGAAACTGGACATATTGTAAAAATCATGCTTGTAATTAAAGAAGCAAAGTATACAAAATATCTAGCACATAGATAAGGTTACAATTTAGTGAATACCTATAATACCCATCAAAGTTATATTTATTGTGACTAGTATTGGCAATTGAGAACTTCCTTGTCTGGAGTGCTCTACAAAATCATAAGGACTCTTGGCAAAGTCTCCTGTCTTCTCGGGGACTTTCCATGAGAAATCATGTGCCAGCGATGAGCTTCCCCACATGGCTGGCTTCCCTTTATACTCTACAATTTCAAAATCAATTTGGATTCAAAAAATAAGCTTCTATAATTGAAATCTTCTTAAGAACAATGCCTAAATGTACCATTTGTGGGAACACCAAATTAAAGTAGCAGTTGCCTAGGTATAAAAGCTAATAATGTGTGTAAAGGAATGTGAGTAGCTTCCACTTGTTAGGGCCTTTATTTATTGAAGTGATTAATCTAGGATCCTATGGTCGGCAGACCCCTGAAAACCCCGTCTTTTGGGTTCGCTCTTTGTGTAAGGCCCTTTAGTGTTCATGGGATTTATGATTTGCCTCTAAGCAGTAGATTTGAACTTGATAGGATGTCACACCCATCATTGCTGCAGACTATGAGATTTCCACTGCTATCAGCCTGGAGCTTGATGAAGAAAGCATCAGCCTGCATAAGAACGTATGGCCAGCCTCTAGGTACAACACAGACCATCCAGGAAGTGACACAGCCTCCAAACACCAGCCAGCAAGAAAGCTACAGCCCGAGGTCCTACATCTGCAAACAGCAATCCTTCTGACAACTTCAGAGAACTCAAAAGTGAGTGTGGCATAGTCAGACCTCCAGATAAGAATACAGCCCTGTTGTACTTTAACTGCAGCCTTGCAAGACATGAGCAAGACTCAGCTAACACATCTTTAGACTTCTGGCCCCACAGAAACTAAGAAAGAATGGTATGTTGTTTTAAGCCACTAAATTTGTCATAATATACAATGTAGCAAACTCTATGTATTACATTCCCCACACAGTTGTTGGAGATAAAAGGATGATTTAGGGTAGTAGTGCCAGCTATGGCGCACCTGCCACAGTGAGTATGCACAGCACTCTCTGTTTGCACGTAAGCCAAGTTGCCCCAGTATCACCCCAGCAGCCAAGCCTCAGGTAGCAGTGCAGATGTGGGCCACACACATGTTTAGAAAGGAGTAGCCACCCCAGATTATGATGTCAGGAGCCACAACTCCTTGGAGCTTTGGGCAGTCAATATTCAGGTTTAACTGTGATGTTGCCATTTTTCAATAAATAAGTGGGTTTTCTGTTGCAGTTTGGGCACTCAGTCTATAAAAGGTTTGCCATCACTGAGTTTACAAGATTGTCTAACATCTAGGAGAAAAGCTGTGAACTGAATCAGTGGCGAAAGTCTGGGTACAGTGGGGTATGTCTGTCATTCTAGCACTTAGGAGGCAGAGGCAGGAAGATTGCTGTTACTTTTGAGGTCAGCCTGAGCTACATACAGAGTTCAAGACCGACCTGAGTTACACGGCAAGGCCTTGTCTCAAAACATCAAAAACACCTACATTCGCAGTGATGGGAGATGTATGGCATCAAAAGAAATATTGCTTCACCTGACTCTTGCAAGACATGCATGCATAAGCACTCAGAAGCAGGTGGCACCTGTGGGGACCAGTGGCATAGGTGATGACAAGGAATCTAAGCTTATCCTTGACAGGGGCATGCAATCAACACACAAGGGAAAAGCCCAGGACAAGTCCATGAGAAGCACAACCTCCTCCAAGACAGCTACTCAGCATCTCTTTTCCCACCACCCAACATCTCTTCTTCAGCTTTCTAGGATCTTGCTTTCTTCTGGTGCAATTCCTTTCCTGCAGTCTCATTGTACACATCCAGTAAAGGTCACTCTGCTTCCAACTCCAGAGGCAATAGAAGACTTAGGCCCAAATCACATTTTCCTGGCTTCAGTGATTGCCAATGTTTGTAACACAGTTTAAGTCAAAGCAAGTTAATCAAATCACTTAGTACAAATTCCATGACGTTTTACACATTTTCAGAAAGGAGACCAAAATGCTGGAGTGTAGTCCAGCAGCACACTATAACCTCTCTGGGACTTGGAGCTGAAAACCTCGAAGACAACAGCTTGGTGGAGAGAAGGAACAGGTAGATGAGGAAACAGGAGTAAGGAAGGGAGGTAACAGGAAGATTAGAAACTGCAGAGAAGCTAGAGATAGAGACCAGCACAAAGAAAGAAGCAATGCCATCTAGAATGTTCACCTTTCTGTCTCTGCTCAAGAAAAATAAACCATGAAAGGGCCTGTGGATCCAGGGAAAGACGGCAGACTGGGCCAGCAGCACTGGCCCCATGGAGGAGGAGGCCATAGAAATTATAAACTACAAAAATAGTGTGGACTTTTACTCTGAAATGGTTCCTTCCACAAGGTAGACTGTAGCTGGGGAGGAAGTCCAGCGCGGGGCCTGTCATATTTGAGTGGGTTTAATTAAGTAGCAGCCATTTGGGTAAGAGACTGTTTGAGACTGAGCTACGGCGCAGCTGGAGAGCACTGCAGAACACTTCTAGGTTTCAGGTGTGAACCTGCCACAGTGACTGAGCAAGACACGGCCACAGAAACCAACTGTAGAGAGCACCCGGGCTTGACATATGAGACACCTGAGTAGAGATGCTGCCCACGTGAGCACATACACAGTAGACCTGAGAAGTTTAAGCTTAAACCAGGAGAGACACAGTGTCCCCGTCCCCCATGGTGAGAAGTCAAGCCCAGGACGTGCGGCTCTCAGTGGGGCTGGGTCTGAAAGTGCTGGCGTTTAGTCTAGCAGACGGCCTCCCCCCACGTCCCCGTTCCCCTACTGCGTACATCGTCAACACGGGACTCAATGGTCTGCTTGCCTTCACCATCTACCACAGTGAGCAAGAATATAGCTCAACTGGGACAGCTGCCACATCCTGGGGTGTGCAGAGAGAAGGGCCTCTGTAAGAGGGGCCACCTACAGACCCACAGGCGGTGTAGCTAGGGAGAGAAACTGTAACGCGAGGTGCACAGAGGGACAGGGAAAGGGGGAGCTACAGCCATAAGGCAGAAACTATTGATTGAATACACCCAGCACACACACACACCCAGCACACACACACACACACACACACCATTGAATGTGGGAGACAAAAAGGTCTCACCAGTGACTCACTACCCCTCTCTCATATCTGCTAATTCCAAGAGTGTACACCCTTGAGAGAAAGGAATCACTCATTCAAAAAAGATTTTTGCTATTGTTCGCTGGGTTTGGCCAGATTTTTTTTTTTTTGCTTTTTGCTTTTAATCTTTTCCTTTTTTGCTCTTCATTTTTCAATATTTTGCTCTGTTTTTCCTTTTAAATCTTGTTTGTTCTTTTCTATTACTTCAATCTAATGTTATTAAGTTCCTTTTACTCTTCAATAGGATCCTCTTTCCCACTTTTCTGCCTCCCTCTCATCTTTTTTTTCTTCATTTTTTCAAATTTTATTTCTTTCACTCTCCTGTTCACCACCTCTTCTATGTTCACCAGTGTAACCATCAAGCTTTCTTAATCTTTAGTTAATTATTGCTATTGAATTCTTTTTAATTGTGAATGGAGAAATAGTTGTTGCATTTAGCATTCACTGTGTATCAGTGTTGACAGTAATAGATCTATTGTCTGTGATTAAAGATGGTACATTGTTGGTTTTATGGAATGTCAACATCCAGTTTGTCTTTGACCCCATTAATTTTGTTTATTTGGTTGCTATTGCCAGGATGGCATGCGTGGTTTTTTTTTTTGGTGGGGGAGGTTGTAATAATGTTTATGCTGGAGCTCTACACGCATGACTGTCCCACTGACACATATCACTAGTGGTTCAAGCTGGCAGGAATGTATTTATTTTTTTTCTCTGTATGTGAACAGCCAGATAGTCTCTGTATCATTAACAATGTTGGGGTTCCTGTCCAAATGACTGAGTACTGGCCGAGTCACACTGCATCTTCCCCTCCCAAAACTGACAGAGATCATTGTATCTCAAGAAGAAGGCAAAGACCTACAGTTAGCCATGCCTGGAGTTTAGCGATGAAAATCAGATACTAACTAAAGATATCTTCATACTAGCAGTAATGTCTTTCCAATGTAATCAAATTGCAAACACAGACCAAGAGAGAGAGAGATAGACAGACAGACAGAGAAAAAGAGAGATAGAAAAATAATAGAAACATGAGAACATAAGGCAGCAAGGTGTCTCTAAGACCACCCAACTCCCCTAAAGCTATTCCATGTGACAAGGATAAGGAGGAAATCAAAAGATACACAGATGAACTATTTAAAATAATAAATAGGAGTTTTAAAAATCAATGAGGTGTTCAATGAGCAAAGAAGATCAAACTAAACAGCAAATTGTAGGCAACAAGAACAAAGCAGAAGACATCTCAATCCTGAATTTCAAACTATATTACAAAGCTACAGTGAGAAAAGCAGCATGGCACTGACATGGCAACAAGCATGTGGATGGATCAATGGAACATTAAAAAGGATACATAAGGCCAGGGAGATAGCTCAGTAGAATAAGCGCTTGCCTGCCAAGCACAAGGTCCTGAGTTCAATCCCCGGTACCGAAAAAAAAAAAAAAAAGGATACATAAAAACTCCAGGCACATTCAGCCAGACCAAAAACATACACTGGAGGTTAAGATAGCCTCTTTAACATATGGTTCTAGGAAAACTGGCTATCCACATGCAGAAGACGGAATCTAGAGCCATATTTCTGACAAAGAACTAAACTAAAATCAAAATGGATTCAATGTCTAAATTTTAAAACAGTAACCATCTTCTAGAAGGTAAATAGGTAAGACTTTTGAAGACATAAACCTGGGCTTTCTGGGCAGAACCAAGATATGCCCTAGATAGAAGACTAGTATCTAGAATACATTAAAAACTCAAAACATGGAACCCCCCCAAAATAAAAAAAAACAATTAAAAATAGCTACTGGAATGAATAGACACTTCTCAGAAGAAGTAAGTACAAATGGCTAAGACGTAAATGCAAAACTGTTCAAATCTCTGGCCATTAGAGAAATGTAAATTAAAATAATACTAAGATACCATCTGTCTCAGCTATTCCCCAGTAGGTATCTTTCCCCCAAAGAGCTAAAGATATAATATTACAGTAACACATGCATACCCATGTTTGTACCACTGCAACTGTAGACCTTTTGTCAGTGTCAGCCATCTAGATGAGTCACGGCCATTGCTTGACAATTTTGTTCTCTGTAACAACCTGAAAGAAATTTATTTTCTCTATGTGACTATCCTCAGGCACACTATACATGAACAATCACTTTCCTCTATGGCCCCATAATCTCCTCGATCAGAAAATTTGGTACACCACTAAGTTATAGGATGTCACAGCACAGGTTGTCTTATGTCCTCAGTCCTCACTGACCTTGAAGGGCCAGGACCAAAATATTGGCTATCCTTGTAGCCCTTATATTTCTCTAATTTTTGGTCTGCAAACTTTAGTTGTTAAACATCCAGAAAAGAAGCCTAATGATATTGTTATCCTGTAACAGAGGCAGTTGAGCTTAAATTGCTGTCTAAATATCAAATGCCTTAGACAGAACATGGAACTGCTATTTTCCAGCAACCATGGACATGCTAAAATTTAAATTCCTATATAATGGAAAAAAAATTACACATTTAACACAGAAATCAAACCATATACAACATTGTAGCAGGACAATCCTATGATTTTTTTCTTGTCTCTTGTTTTCTTTTATTATCATTTTTTGAAAAATTACTTTAAAGAGACTATAGCAATAATTGGTATGACATTAGAAGCAATATGAATTTAGAAAACCAAAATGCCACATATTTCAAGCATAATTGTATTATTACACATTGCTATCCTCAGCTGTGTAATTCACAGACATCAGCATATATAGTTAGTCAGCATTAGAATTCTACCCATTAACTGCTAGTGTCAAAAGCCTGATGGAAATTCTTAGGACCATTGCCTTAATCATCTTGTTAAAACAGATGTATGGTTTTGCCTCTGCCATATTTCCTAACTTTTCTCCATTCTTGCTCTTTGATGCTTAAACCTTAAGTTCTAACTTTCCATTTAACTGTGTTATACCTTTCAAAGTTTATTTCTTCTTTTGAGTTCTTACACTAGGAAGATAATATGATATTTACATGTGTTGGTCTAGTTTATTTCACTGAGTATAGCTTCAAGTTGCACCCACGTATATATGAAGGCTTCAAGTTTATTTTTCTTTACAGCTGAGTAACACTCCATTATATAAAAATACTATCTTTTACATCCATTCCTTAGCGACAGGCATTTTGGTTATTTCCCAAATTTGGCTATAACAAATTGTGCTATTAAACATAGGTGCACATATATCACTATGATATGATGTTTTCAATTCTTTTGGGAAAATTCCCAGGAGGGGAATAGCTGCATTGAGTGGGATTTCCAGCCCTAGTTTTTTAAGGAGTCTCCACACTGATTTCCATAACGGTTACACCAGTCTACATTCCCAGCAGCAGTGGAGAAGGGTTCCTTTTTTCCTGCACCCTCTACAACATTTGTTGTTGATTTATGAAAGTCATTCTTTCTGGTGTATTCTTTATGAGATGGTATCTCAGTGTTGTTTTAATTTGCATTTCACTGAAGGCCAGTGGTTTGGAGCATCTTTTCATGTATTCACTTGCTTCTTGTATTTCTTCCTCTGAGAAGTGTGTGTTCATCTCTGATGTGTATTTTTGCATTGGGTTTTTAAATTTTGGGGCCCTAATGTTTTTCAGTTCTTTATAAATTCTAATAGAAGACCTTTCTCTGGGTGCGGATTAGTTAAGATTTTTTCCAAATTTGTGGGTTATCTTTTCACTCTGTTGGTAATTTCTTTTGATGTGCAAAAACTTCTCAATAAAAGGAGGACCCAATTGTTAATTCTTTCAAGTATTTCACGTTCAGTTTGATTTTTTCATGAAATGTTTTCCTACCCCTATGTCTTTAAATTTCTACAAACTTTCTCTTCCAGGAGATTTAGTGTCTCTGTTTTAATGTTTAGATCTTTACTCTATTTTGACCTTAGTTTAGTGCATGATGATAGACCTGTTTTATCAGGTCAAGTTTTAGTTTTCAGCATGTAGAGAGCTAATTTTTCCAGCACCATTTGTTAAAGAGGCAATCTTTCTTTCAGTAAGCATGTTTGGCCCATTTGTCAAAGATAAGATGGCTGAGTGGATTTTTAGCTTCATCTGCATCTTCTAATGTATTCCATTGATCATCTGGTCTATTTTTTTTTTTTTTTGCCAATACCATGCTGACTTTATCACAGTAGCTTTATAGTATAATTTCAAATCAGGAATTGTAATGCCTCCAGCTTTGCTTTGTCACCCAGGATTGCTTTTGCTATTCTAGGTCTTTTTTGGTTCCAAATAAATCTTAGGAATGATTTCTCTAGGTCTGTGAGGTGTGTTGGTGGTAGTTTGTGAGGGATTGCATTAAATCTGTACAAAAATGTGGGGAATATGGCCATCTTCCCAAAGTTGGTTCTTCCTATCCAAAAGCAGGGAATATCTTATTGTTTTCTGAAATCCTCTACAATCTCTGTTTTCAGAATACTGTAATTTTCATTGAATAGAACTTTGACTTCTTTAGTTAGATTAATTCCTAAGTATTTCATTTTCCATGGTGCTATTATAAAATGCATTGTTTCTCTAATTTCCCTCTCAGTGTGTTTGTTATCTGTGTAGAGGAATGCTACTGACTTTTCTTTATTGACTTTGTAGCCTGCTGCTCTACTGCATTTGTATATTAGTTCTGGTAACTTCTTGGTGGAGTTTTTTGGGTCTTCCAAGTAGAGGATTATGTCATCTGTAAATAATGATAGCTTAACTTCTTCTTTACCTATTCTTATTCTTTTCATTTCTCTCCCTTGTCTAATCATTCTAGCTAATGATTCCAGAAGTATATTGAATAGAAGTGGTGATAGAGGATATCCTTGTCTTGTGTCTGATCTGAGAATAAAAGATTTCAGATTTTCCCCACTTAGAATTATGTTAGGTATTGAATTGTCATAGATGGTTTTTATCAGATTGAGGTAAAGGCCATCTATTCCAATTTTCTGTAGGACTTTGAACACGAATGAGTGTTGGACTTTGTCAAATATATTTTCTGGGGGCCACCAGTATAGCTCAGCAGAATAAGTGTTTGCTTAGGTAAGCGCAGGGGCCAGGGTTCAGTCCCTTGCTTCAAATGCCATGCCAACCCCACCCTTGGGTGCGCTGAGCTGGCGATGGAGTCCGGGCGTGGTGGCATGCACCTGTAATCCCAGCAGTATGGAGGCCAAAATCAAGAGGATCACTATGAGTCTGGGCTGTCTAGCAAGACCCTGATGACAAAAAAAAAAAGGCTTTTCTGCATCAATTGAGATGATCATGTAGTTTTTAGACTTGGCTCTATTGATATAGTGTATTATGTTTATAGATTTGCATTTGTTGAACCATCCTTGCATCCCTATGTATAATCTTCTTGATGATTTGCTGCATTCTATTTGCTAGGATTTTATTGAGGAATTTTGCATCTATGTTCATGAGGGAGACTGGCCTGTAGTTGTCTTTTTTAGTTGTGTATTTCCCTGGTTTTGGTATCAGTATAATACTTGCCTCCAGGAAGGATTTTGGGAGAATTGTTTCCTTTTCAATTTCATTGAAGTGTTTGAGGAGTATTGGGATTATATCTTCTGTAAATTTCTTATACAATTCAGCTGTGAATCCATGAGGATGGGAATTTTTATTCTCGGTAGGTTTTTTATTACCTTTTGAATTTCTTTGGGTGTTACTGAGTTCTTGGGAGTTCTTATATCTTGATTCAGTTTTGGTAATTTGTACCTTTCTAGGAATCTGTCCATTTCTTCTGGGTCTTCAATTCTGTGAGAGTAAAGATTCTCAAAAGACCTATTGATGATCTGAATTTCCACAGAGTCTGTGGTAATTTGATTCTCTTCATTCCTTATTGCTTGAATTTGAGTGTTTTCTTTCTTCTTTTTGATGAGGTTAGCTAGGGGCTTACCAACTTTATTTAATCTTTCAAAGAACCAGCATTTTGATTCGTTAACCCTCTGTATTGCTTTCTTTATCTCAATTGAATTAATTTCTGCTCTCATCTCTATACGTTCCTTGTTTCTTGGGCTTGGGGTTTGGTTTGCTCTTCTTTTTCTAGACATTTCAGGTGCAGCCTTAGGGCATTTATTTGCTCCCATTCAATTTTCTTAATGTGTGAGTTCACAACTATAAATTTCCCTGTAAGAACTGGTTTTATTGCATCCCACAAACTCTAAGTTGTGCTTGAATTTTCATTGAATTGTAGATACTGTTGAATTTCTTGTTTAATTTTATCTGTGACCCTTTGGTTGCCGAGGAGGGTATTTAACTTCCATGTATTTAGGGAGTTTTGTGGTTTATCATTTATTTCCAGTTTCATTGCACTGTGGTCAGATAATATGCATGGGATAATTTTTGTTTTCTTGCATTGACTTAGGCATGACCTATGGGCTAGTATGTGGTCTATTATAGAAACTGTCCCATATGCAACTGAAAAAA
>NW_004524583.1:21076760-21078673 GCF_000260255.1 Octodon degus
TCAAACTTGAGAGTTTTGCAAGGCGTAACAGTCTGGGTTGAAATTTGTTTTCTTAGAGGACTTGAAGTACTTTACTCCATGCTCTTCTCAACCTGATGGCTCGTGAAGAGAAACCTGCCATTATTCTCATGGATTTTCCTTTAAATGTGATCTGTTTCTTTTCTCTCGCAGCTTTTTGCATATTGCTCTTGTGCTGGATTTCTGGGATCTTGATTTTTATATGTCTGTGTGTGTTTTTAATTGAGTTGATGTTATTTGGGGCTCTATATCCTTCAGTTAACTGAATATCAGATTGTTTCCCCATATTTGAGAAGTTTTCTGCTATTACTTTGGCCCATGTTTTTTATGTCATTTGCATTGACTCCTTCTTTCTCATTGATGCCTATTAGTCTTATGTTATTCATCCTTGCATCGTCTTGCAGATGTTGAATTATTTTTTCCCACATCTTAGTTGTTTTCAAGAGATCTTTTCTTGCCTTTTCACTAGCTGCAACACTGTCTTCAAGGTCTGAAATTCTATTTTCACTTTCACTCAGACGGCTTTGCCAGCTTGTGATTGAAGTTGTAATTTCCTATATATCTCTTTGAATCTGCTTCATACATTCTATTTCTCTCCTATATTTGTCATTCAAGGATTCCATCTTTTTTTTATTCTCCTCTAGTTTTTAATCAGTGTCTTCTTTAGGAATACTTAGTAATTCTTTCATTATAGTTATCATTTCTTTTTTTACTTCAGAGATTATTTCTGATCTGATTTCCTCTGTACGTTTCTGCAGTTGTTTCCTTACTTATTATGCTATTATTTCAGAGATTTCAGGTGTGTGGTTTCCAATTTCTTCTATGCTAGTGTCTCCTGCATTTGTTCTGGGTGAGCTTGCAGCCTGCACATGGATTTTACTCCTTCTCTTTGTCATTTTGTATAGGATTATCCTCTGAACTTTGGTGTAGAGCTTTGCTGCAGTTATTACTTTAGCTCCTACAATATTTTTTCCTGAGAGAGATTATGTGGTTAAGGCAGTTATGGTTTTGTATTTACAGAACCAGAATTAGGAACACTAATAATGGGTAGTGATATTTAGCAGTTCACAAACTTTTATAACTAATGGATTTGTATTTTAAACCACAAGAGTAAATATTATGTCTGTGTAGCTAAGCAGATATTAAACTGGGAATTTGTATTTAAATTAGTTCCCCTAAGTTCTGTCTGATCAACTCCCCTTAATGTACATGGGGTCTTCCAGGCAGACTAGTTTACCCAAGTTACCTGTTACACCCTCTGTTGATCAAGAGAGAAAGAGAGAGGATGTTCTCATAGATCAGGTTCTAATAAAGTGCCTCAGCTTACCAGGTCTGGATCTACCAAGTTCTAACTCCTCCAGACATGCGTGGCTTCAGTCTGGCTGCTGTGCTCAGCTTCTTCCTGCTGCAGCACACCAGGCCTGGGCTCTGTCCAGAAGAGAGATACGGGGAGTGGGCGAGCAGGCAGAAGGCCTCACTCACAGGCTGGGTCTGGACTGAAAAGGGATCCAGGGAGTGGGCGGAAGGTCCCAGACACAGGCTGGGCCTGGGCCTGGGCTCTGGTTGGAAAGGGATCCAGGGAGCAGGTGAGCAGGTAGAAGGTCTCACACGCTGGGCCTGGGCTCTGGTTAAGACTTCATATTCTACTGCAGCTTGAGATTCTATTGTGTCAAAGTATTATTCAATTAATATCCTTAACATTTCAATTTACATGCTTTAGAAAAGTTGGGTGTTAATAAAATAGCTGACATGTAAAATCCTTGTCTTTTAAGGCAAGGATATCGTTATTGCCATTGTTATTCATTTTGTACCTGTGTATTATTTTTAGAGGCCATTTGAGTGATGTAAGGCAATTTTATGTGTACAGTAATTAAGAGACATAATCTATGCAAATG
>NW_004524583.1:21079543-21085958 GCF_000260255.1 Octodon degus
CCGTAATAGCATTGGGTCTTCTGTTTAACTGGCAATGTCAGAAATTATTGACCTGAGTCCCCCACAGCTCAACATCACAGCATGGCTTTACTTCCTATATTTCGTCTTCATACTTTTCTACTGGACGGTTAAGACCAAAGTAAAGCAGGACCTTCTTCTTGCCAAGGGAGGTTCCTGCCTGCCTATCTCTGTGTTGCTTATTTACTCTTAAAGTTCCTTAGGGTTAGTCTCCTGTTCACATCTTCCTCTCTTCCATCATCTTTTTTAGGCAAGTTGCCTTCCTTTATCTGCTGGCATCACTTTCAATCTAGCCCTTAGTAAAAATACATTTGTTTTTGAAAAGAGACTTTATAATGGGAAGGCTTTCAAAATGTGATTTAAGTTCCTCTTCTCTTTGACCTGTTAATTATACTGAATGAATGCTGGACTGATAATGGAGTTTTGAAAGTGCTTTACATTTTTTAGTTTTTGAGTTTATGAAATATTTTAAAAACACAGAAAATATTTTAAAAACACAGAAAAATAGCATATTTGAGACATTAAAAGAATCACAAAACAATAGGGCCAAGTGACCATGAGCTGAAACTGATAGTCTATGGCTAGAGCCCAAACTGCTAAATTGTTATGGCCCTGATTCAACATGGCTGAACCCCCAAAACAGCAGCTTATCATCCCAATGACCACTTCCTCCTCCTTCCCCACTCCAGCCCTGGATGCAACCTTTTTTTACTTCTCCCATGCACACAAGGGAGCCTCCAGTTAGCCCCTCATGCACCACTGAACCTGGCCCAAACTCCACCCCAGCGAAAGTCCATAAAGCCTCAGCTTTCCATTGTCTCATGTCAGAGTATCTCCCCATATCCCTGACCTCAATCCTCTCCATGTCTTCAGAGTCAATAAAGCTTCCCCTGTCCCTTTCTTTTATTTCTGCTTCTCTGCCATGCCACCATTGAAAAAATCTACAGAAACCTCAAATTCTGTGGGATCCAAAATAAACCTTTTGTCTTTTTTTTTTTCAGAACTGGGGATTGAACAACCTTTTGTCTTTATAAGCTTACTACTTCCACTATTTGTTACAGTACTAGAAAGCTAACAAACAAAGGAGTCAGCCATGGTAGCATTTTATTTCCAATTTAGCTTTTCTCTTAAGGAAATAAAATGGAAGAAATTCTTTAGACTCTGTTGGTTCCTAAACTTCTCTCTCTGAGCTCACATCCATTCTTCTGTGTCCTGATTTGGATGTTGAGTTAGAATTCTGCAAACTACAATTGTCTTCTGTGAAGGGGCATTCTATTTTGTATACCTGCCCCCAACAAAGAAACAAGAACAACAAAAATAAAAACAGTAAAAGGATATTGGTTGATAGGAGAAAAGAGACTTCCTGTTTTCTCGCAGTTTCTGTTTTTAGCATCCAGCAAACCTTGTACACCATTCGTTTGAGTACTTGTGTCTCCATTCCTTTCAGAATTCTAGAGCCAGCCTCAGCAAACCCCCTAGGGTAACAAGGTCAGCCAGCCAGTTTCCCTCCTGTAGATGTCTGAGCCCCACCTCTGTGAAGCTCTTTCTCTGAGCTCCTGTAGTACTCTCTGAGCTTCTAGTTTCTGACAACATCCACTGCTTGCCAGTGCTTTCTCAGTCTCTGGAATGGTTGGGGGCTACTGCCTGCAGAGGCAATTTCTGAACTGCTTTCACATTCCTCTTTGTTCAAGACTCAGTAGATGTAAAACCAATTCCCTATATTAAATCTTCTCTGCTGAAATAGTTTCTGTTTCTGACTGATTCTTCCCCAATACTGCAATGCAAATATTGTCAAAGTTTTACAATAGTTTAAAAATAGCCCATGGTAGGGCAGGCCAAATAGTTCAGTGGATTAAAGCACCTGCAAGCAGGCGCAGGGGCCAGGGGTTCAGTCCCCAGGCCTGCTGTGCCAGCCCTGCTCCTAGGGTGCACTGAGAGGGCAATTGAGACTGGGCATGGTGGTGCACGTCTGTGATCCTAACTCTTGGGAGGCTATAAACAGATGGATCACTACAAGTCCGATCCAATAGTGAGACCCTGAACACCCTGTAGACCCTTCCCTAAAGTACAAAAAAATGAATAAATAAAAAGTGAAATAAAAATAGCCAATGATAATTCTGTAAAAGCTAGAATCTGTGGGCCAAGTAAGACATTTTGGTGATTATGGGTTGGTACAAATGAATCACATTTCTTATGCTTAGTACAATCCTTTGTAAGGTTGGCTTTCAACATAAAATAACCTTGAGGTATCACTACTTTGTGAACCAGGAAGCACACTACTTGTGCAACTTAACTAACTCAAATTATGTTGTAAATTTCTCCTTTTTTTGTAAGCAAAGACAGAAAGGAGGGGTGTGCTTAAGTAGCTGATAAATCTAGAAAAAAATCTGATTTCCTGAGAGTTTTATCTAGGAGTCCAAATGTTATCTTTGAGACCTAATATTTTTATCCCTCTCTTCCCAGTTTCTTATCTCTCTTTCTATCTGAGTTGATTGCATCCTTAATCTCCACACACAGTGAGATGGTTGCTAGGTGGGTCAAGTTTATATTCTCTTAGGCTATAACAAAGTGGATAAAAAATATTCTCTGGAAATTTGTGAGTACATGTTCACAGTACATAATGATGGCATCCACCATAGAGAGTTGGTATATGCACATAACAAACTTTAACATATTTTCATCCCCATCTTCTTCTCCCCCTCCTTTCATTTCTTGGTCCCTTTACCTTTTGCAAAAATATATATCTCCCTGATTCTCATCATAAGGACAGTAAGAGGAGGAGGAAGAGGTAGGTAGGGAAGATGTATGACACAGTAGATAGCTGATGATTGTATATTTGCCCCAAGCTTATCATAGGTGAAACTAGCTCTTGTGAAATTATTGCATGTGGGCACATGTTAGTCCCCTAAAATTTTCCTCAACTAAAACACAAAGGCTAAGATCCTGATTGGCAGACAGTACACCAATCAATGAAACAGTTATATTTAAAAACCAGATTGCCCCTATAAACATGAATGCAGTGGTCCCCTGACCTATAGGAAATTGTAGTGCATCCTGTTATGCAGCAGCTCATCCTGGCATTCCTGACCTTACAAACAAACTTTTGCCGCACATTACTTTCACTCTCACTTCATCTTTCTGTGGGGAACATAAGTTCCTCATTCTCAGGGTCTTCAACTCTAAGCCACCCTCACCTCATTTCTTCATCAGAATGAAGGTGACGAACCTGCGGATATCCAGGCAGAGATAAGAGGTTGTTGAAGGCCTTTGACACCTCAAAGGCCACCTGCCCAGTGTAATACTAGTATGTATCTTTCATTATGCTCTTTAACGTATATTTTGGATCTCACCCACAATGTAGAACCATTCCTTTCACCCTGCCAGCATGTGTCATTACTTTATTTCTTAATGGTGGCTATTCTTCCTGAAGTTAGGTAAAGTCTCAGTGTCGTTTTAATTTGTATTTCTCAATTCTTACTTGTAAGAAAGCACTTGTGCAATGGAAAGGCAAAGCAACAGAGGAAAGGTAAGCAAGGTGCAGCCTGTCACAGGCAGTAGTACATCCTATAGAAACCAAATGAAAACTGTGGGGCTTATGAACTGTATTATAGCATCTGATACCATCATAGCTTAGATCTAAACTGTTCCACAAATCCTCATGTGTTCATAGGTGGGTCTTTTGGAAGACTATTGGGTTATGGGATGGAGAGCTGACTTGGTGTTGGGAGGTATGGCCTGGTCAGAAGAGGTGGGTCACTGTACACTTGACTGGGAAGTTTATGTCTCTGTTCCTGGCTCTCCCCTTGCCACTCTCCTGGCTTCTTTGGCATGCCATGAGCAGGTATCCTCTGCCAGGCACCTGTGCTGTGCAGTCCTGCCCTGGAGCCAGCACACTAACTGAAGCCTCTACAAACTGTGCACCAAAAGAAACTTTTCATCCCTTAAGTTTCGAGTGTTGGGTATTGCCTCACACGAAAGAGGAAAATTATTTTGTCAGATACCACTGCATCATGCCTGCCCCCAGGAATCTCAAGAACACCAAAGACAAAATACTTTCAACCCACCATAGGTTGATACCAACCAGCAGGTAAGAACATTAGGCCTTTCCTTTCCATAGTACATGGGCGGCTGGTTAGCATAACCTGGCTATAGCACCGTGATTTCAAACTTTATTTTTTAAATCTATTCCATTGTAATGACTTACACCTACACAACCCCTCAAAGCCTCATGGGCCCTTAAGTGGAGCTTTGGGGGTAACTGGATCCTGGGTGTGTGATACTGGATTAGTCCACAGATGGTTTTTATAGCTGGGAGCCAAAGCCTGATAGGAAGAGGAAAATCCTTATAGGTGAGACCTGGAGGGATACATACAACACTCCCATCTTGATCTTTTCCTACTTCCTGCCTGTCACGTCATCAAATGTTTCTCCTCTATTATACCACCTGGCCTGGGAACCAGCCAATGATAGAATGAAACCTATTTAAACTGGGAGCCAAAATCAACCTCTCGGCTGCCAGCTAACCTGCGTCGGCGGGACCTGCCGGTCCAACCCAGGTGCAGTGTGGGTGAGACCCACTTCCACCCCCTTGGACACCCCCACACCACTCTGCAGCACCCCCCTCCTGCCCGCCGAGTGAGAATTTCTGTTGCGTTCCAGGAATCCCCAGATCCAGTCCAAGACAAGGCCCACTGAGTGTGTGGGAGAGCTTCCAACTGCCCGGCACCAGCCGGTCCAAGCCCAGGCTCAGCTTGGGTGAGACCCTCTTCCATCACCTTGAGTCCCCCCACCACCACTCCTCAGCACCCCCACCCCCACCCCGCCTGCGCAGTGAGAACTTCTGCCACATTCTGCAGAACCCCAAAGTTCTAGCCCAGGCCAGGTGACTGTGTGGGAGAGCTTCCAATCCCTGCTACTCCAACTTGTCCCCTCCAGACTCAGCTCAGGCCTGGCATACAGGCCCAAGGTGAAACTCTGCAGCTGCAATCCCTGTAGAGAGAGTAGGGGACAGAACCACCCAGCTAGTCCAGGAACAGAACATCTTACCAGAGGGGCACAAAAGGTTCACCCCAAAGGGAAACAGCAAGAAGGAGCTGAGCACAGCACCCAGACGCAAGCCAGGGACAACGGGATAAATCCAAACTTTGCAGATCTGCACCTGAACTTCAGTAGGTGCTAAGATTATAACTGCACCAGAGCTCTACAAAAAAGGTCAGAAGACAGTGCTTCACAAAATGACAACAAGAAGGAACAAAATGTAATCTCAGAACCCAAGCTTACCTATAACAAGTGCAGAGGACACTAAAACAGAAAAAACAGAATCACACAGCTGAAATCAATGAATCAATGGCTTCTGAAATAAAGAAACAAACACAAAAAGGTATAAAGGAACTCAGATTGGAAATGAAAAAAGAAATCCCTGAATTAATAACATCTGCAGTAAAGAAACAAATGCAGAAACATATGGAGGAAACCCAAAAACCACACAGAACAAGTGCAGAGGACACTAGCTCAGCTCAAATGTATGAATTAATAGTGTCAATAGTAAATAAGCAACAGTAAAAAGTTACAGAGGAACTCAGAGCAGAATTCTTTTCTGAAATAAAAAAGTAATTCTCTGAACTCATAGCATCTGAAGTAAAGAATGAACTTCAGAAACATAGGGAGGAAACCCAATCTGAAAAAAAAACACTGCAGTAAAATAATTAATAACTGTTTCTAAAGAAGACATTGATAAAAAAAAAAAGAGATTAGAAAAATGACGGATTCCTTGAATGAGCACTACAGGAAAGAAAGAAATCGCAGGAAGCACAGTCAAAGAGATATAGAGGAACTTAAAATCTCAAGCTTGCAAAACCTTTTAAGTGAAAGTGAAGACAGAGTTTCAGATCTTGAAGACGCTGATGCAGCTAGTGAAAAGGTAAGAAAAGATCTCTTAGAAACAACTAGAATGCAGAAAAAAATAATTCATCTTTTGCAAGATGATGCAAAGATGAACAATGTCAGACTAATAGGTATCAGTGAGAAAGAAGGAGTCAATACAAAGGACATCAAAAAATATGGGCAGAAGTAATAGCAGAAAACTTCCCAAATACGAGGAAACAATCTGATATTCATGTAACCGAAGCATACAGAATGCCAAGTAACCTCAACCCAATGAAAAACACACCGACACATATAATAGTCAAGATCCCAGAAATTCAGCACAAGAATAATATACTAAAAGCCACTATAGAAAAGAAGCAGATCACATTCAAAGGAAACCCATCAGAATTACGGCCGACTTCTCTTCACAAATCATGAAGGCAAGAAGAGCATGGAGCAGAGTACTTCAAGTCCTCTATGAAAACAAATTCCAGCCCAGACTACTATACATTGCAAAACTCTCTTTCAAGTT
>NW_004524583.1:21087643-21095821 GCF_000260255.1 Octodon degus
TATATAGTTACATTCTCTTAATGAACAGAGGAATTTGTTCTAATAGTGTTTGTAAATAGGATATCATGTCTGCATCTTGTACACCAAATAACCACTAGGAAGAATGTATGCAATGTGTTAATTGTTGAAACTGTCCTACCAATTTGGTTTGAAACTGTCTCATTGCTATTTGTTTCTCAATAAAATTATGGAAAATTTTTTTAAAATAAACAATAAAAATATTGCATACAGAGTTTGTTCTACATAAGCAATTTGATTAAGAAATATATTTCAAAATTCATAGGAAAAAGAAATCAACCTCTCTTCCTTTATCTCCGGCTGTCAGGTATTTTGTCACTGCAATGAGAAAGTCCCTGAGGCCTCCATCTAGCCAAAAGGTGTTTTTAAAGTCCTATATGCCAATGTACTCAAAAACACATTAATTCCATTAGCAGGCTATTTCAGGAAATTGTGAGCATATTTCTTGGAAACAAATATATGTAGTTAAAAAGACAGCCTCAGAAACAATCTGACATGAAAAGCTGCAAATAAAGATGATTTTTAAATGCAATATACTCCTTTCCATAACATCTCAAATGTGTCATATAGCTGCTTCTCAACTGAGAAATTGGCACTTTGGATTTGGGTCTCTACACCCAAAAGCCTATCTTGGGATGGCACTGTAAGTAGTCTCTCTGTTTCTTAATCATCAGCAACTGCTAAGTGAAGTGTATCTATTTTCTCTGTTACATTACTATTGGCAACCAGGTCTTCAGTAAGTGCCTAGAAATGTTTCCATGGTTACAAAAAGCATTCAGCATCCCTCTTGTTTGGGGCCAATTTAGTTTAAAATCTATTGTGGAGAAAAATATGGCACATTAAGGAGCATAAAATCAAGATCTAACATTATGAAAAGAATTCAAGATTAAATGGGAAAAGTAGGCTTGACAAGGCTTTTCAAAAAGTGCACATAAATCGCTGATTAAAGTCATGGTTTTTCTTTATGTACCTCCAGATACTTCCCTTTAATAGACTGCCAAATAGCCCTTACATGACCCCTTCATATAAAACAAAAAAGTGAGCACCTAAGGATTCTTTAAGACCATAAACAAACAGGTAAAATTTTGAAAGTTTTTAAAATCCAGTGAGTGTGGCAACATCCGTACAGATCAGAGTCCACTCACATGGCCTACTCTGATAAGGCTCTCGGGGCATTTAAATATTTTGAGGAAAGAGAGTTCATTAAGGCTGTAAGGCATTTGGAGTAAATTAGTGACCTATTTCATATCAGGGAGAAAGGGAAAAATGGAGAGTCCCTAGGGCCAACTCAGTAAGGCTCTTCTACCTGCAAGTTGTGAGTGAATTGAGCCAAGGAGACTGCCTCCTCCAAAGCCTATCAGCAATCCCAACCCCCACTGCCACCAAAGAGGCAGACCATGAGGAACAATTTTACATCCTTTAGAACAGACTAAACAAGCAATACAAGCTTTCAAGAGTCTGGGAAAGAGGGCTGTGGCTTATCTCATGTACCTTTCTCATTACCCCAGCATAGTGTTTGATATCTACCTGATTAAGACAGTTCACATTATACAACACCTTCCTTTATGGAAAGAGTTCCTTTTCCCGTTGATCTCCACTTACAGGCTATTTTTTAAAAAAATTTGTTTGCTCTTATCCCTGTGAAATGGAAGGATTTGGATGGGGCTTAAAGTCATAACACTGGTCGGGACTAATTTACAGACTTTCATTGCTGGGAAGATAAAATAAACATACCTTCCTTATTCCTCCCATAAATATAGCACAACCCAAAACTCTACATTTTATATAAAATGGGGGTAAGAAGATTTAAGGTGCCCAGAAACAGGCAGACCAGCTAGGACCTTTGTGCTCAAAGACAAACACCATGGTAGGTTCCCTGAGTTCTTTCACCTAACATATCCCAGGCTTGAAACTGAAGAAGTTAGCAATCCTTAAATATCCTTGGACATAGACAAAAGCAGCTTCAAGAAAGGTTTGCTCTTTCTCCTGCAAAGGACCAGTCCGACCAAGTAGAACATTTTTAGACAGCAATTTCTCTACTCCAGCTAAACAGCACAGAAAACTGTGCCCCTCTCACCCACAACAGAAGCCACAAAGGGAGCCCAGACATCCACCCTCGTGAGCTGGTGAAGAGGCTCCCCCATAACCTCCCTGGGAATTCCAATGAGGACAGGTTGGAAAGCAGAGCTTTATGCTGATGGTGTCATCTCATGCTCCACCCTACCCCCCACAGTGTCACTGGAGGCCAGATGGGAGCCATGTCTCCATGACAACCTGGAAGCAGTAACGCGTCCCGCCCTTCTCTGCTTCAGTTGTGTCCAAGTGGGGACCTGAGACTGTTAACACTATGGTAACTAAGTCATATCCACCTTGGAGTCAGTGGAAACTACAGAATGAGACAGAACACCCACTGCAACCTTGCATTAATGAGGTGCAGCACTTAAAGTGTCAAGGAGATTAAGAGGGAGCCTGGACCTCTGCCCCACCTGGACTTAACAAGGTGGCTCCCCTGCACACCAGACTCCTGTCTAAAACTCTTCGTGGCATATGTTTTGGTGGTGTAATGACAACTGTTTCTCTTTGTATGATCACACTGTATTATACATCTCTTGTTACAAACTATATAATAACTTCCTAACAGATATTATTCCTCAGTGTTTATTGTCCAAACTGATGCTAAAGTTACTCTTCAAAACAGAACTTTTTAGTGTCATCCTCTACCAAGATCTTTTTTCCAGTTTTCAGTGACTTACAGGATGCAGACTATTGTCTTAACAGGAAATAAAGATCTTTTCTATCCTAGCCTGAGCTCTGGCCTCATGAACCATCCTGGAACTATCAGCGCTGTCCACACTCAGCTCTCATGCCACCTCCCCCACTCCCACTGGAATAACTACGACCCTCTGCTCACACAATACATGCTGACTTACCCTTACAGTTTGCAGCTCCATGTCACCTGCTCTGGGCAACCTAATCTGATCATTTCCAGAAAAATTATCTCAAAAAATAATATGTATGTAATTACAAATATCCACAAACATTGTTATAGGACTAACTGCATTACAGAGCTCTTTAGTGAAAGACCCATGTCTTATTTACTCATTTATCCCTCAGTCCAACAGTGCTATCCATTTAATTAGAATATCTGATTCAATTTCAGGGTGTCATTGTAAGCATATAACCTGTAAATTCTAGCTTCCACTTAGGAATACAAAGTTGAAAAGAAAGCTGCCTCTCTTTAAAGAACAATGAAATCAAGATAATTTGTGAAATGACACATTTGCTTAAATTCATCAGAAATCTGGGAACATAAAGCAATTGAGTGGTAATCTGAATGGTAAGGAAGACTGTTTTTTTTTTTTTCATGTGAAGAAAGGACAAGATCACTCTATTGTTCTGATGCATACAAGTTGGCTTGTTCTGGATCGTTTTGGATCCACACAAGTTAATAAGAATCAACTTTATAAATTCAGGTAATGTCTAATGGCCAGAGAACCACAGGAGCCACAGCCTCTAGAGAAGTTCAAGCCCAGGGAGCAGCTCTTCCTCACAAAATGCAGAATAGCAAGTGGGGAAGGACAGGAATGGGGAAATCTGATTTCACTGTTCAGTCATGAAGACAATAGGTAATTTCCTAAAGAAAAGTAAAAAGTTTCACCATGATTTTTCTCTCATATTTCCAGTAGTCTATAAAATATTTAAGCTACCTTGGGAAAGGCAGAAGATTCTGTTGTTTTTAGAATATGGATAAAGACATATTTAAGGAGGGTGAATAGACCATAATAAAAAGTTCATTTCTGGGAAAGGGGCAGGAAGAAATCTTGAAGTCAGGTCACTAAAGACTTTCTATCTCTGAGGGAAGGTTAGGATAACTGAGCAAACCCTAAGCCTAGGGGACCTGCCCAGTAGCTCAGTTGTTTACGTGCCTGCTTAAACAAAGCCCTCAAGCTCAAGCTTCTGGGGTTCCAACCCAGACAGTCACTGCAAACCAGAAATGCCCTAAAGGCATTTCGAGCCTCCAGAAAAAAAAAAAAACCCCTAAGCCTAAAATGTAAGTAGGAACATAGCACTTGCCTAGGCCCTAAGCTGGGGCAGAATAGCAGAAAACATAACCTCCAACCCGAACACTCACCAGCAAAAATTAAGTAATAAGAAACAACAGGCTCCTACTAAGAAACAGGAAAAGCCTAAGAATAGAGACCTTCTCTGCAACACAGGAGAAAGAGGGAGAGGGGAAAGGAGGGAAGGGGGGAGACAGGAAGGAAAGGGGGAGAGAAGGGAGGGGGAGGGAGGGAGGGGGCGGGAGGGGGGAACAGACAGACAGACAGAGATAGACAGGGAGAGAGGGAGATGGAATGGGAGATGAAGACAAACTACAATTCTGATAAAACTTTCCACTCTTAACACAATGTGGAAAGAGAAGATTTTGAAATCTGTTGCCCTGAAGCTAATAATATGAAAACCAAAACACAACTCATGTTATGACTCAGTGAAGGCCCAGCATTAGAAAATGATAGCCTATTTCCAGGCTGAGATACTACATACTTCACCTACATGCAATATCCTATTTTCAATCATAATTATCAAGCAAAAATAAATCAAGGCTAAAGCACTCAGTCAAGACACAAGCAATCAAGAATGTCGAACTTAAATACAAAAACCACACCAGACAGGGAGTTTAAAATAACTATGATTCATAAGGTAAAAGCTATAGTGGAAAAGCAGGGAAACTTGCATGAAATGATGAGGAATTTCAGCAGAAAGATTACAACTGTAAAAATATAATCAAATCAACATTCTAGATATGAAAAACATGCTCACCATTACAAAGGATGCTTCTGATGGTCTCTTCTGTAGACTTGAAGCAGCCAATGAAAATATTAGAAAGCTTGGAAAAGATTATGTCAGCAGATACAAATCAAGTTGGAAAAAAGAAGAGGAAAAAGGAAAATAGAAAAAGAAGCTAAGCTAAGACTATAGAATAGCATCAGCCCAACAGTAAAATTGGAGTAACAGAAGGAAGAGCCTGAGAAAACGGGGTCAAGAAATACTTAAAGAATATTGGCTAAAAATTTTTCAAAAGGGTCTTTTTAACTAAATCCACAGATTGAACAAGTTTAGGAAACATCAATAAAAATGAATACTAGAGTGTACACATACACACATGTGTACATGCATCCACACATATGCACACACACACACACACACACACACACACACACACCCCAGAAACATGCTGCTGAGAGCCAAAGGCAAAAGATAAAGACAAAATTTTGGAGGAAAAAAGGAATATTACTTGTAGAAAACCAAGGATCATGGTTATAGTTGGTTTCTCACATGAAAATGATGCAAACAACAGAACAGTGGGGTGGCACTGTTACAGTTCTGAAAGACAGTAACTGTCAACCCAGAATTTTATACCTCATTAAAGTATTTTTAAATAAATAAGATAAAAAGACCTCTTCTACATTGTTGATAAAAATTTAAACTAGTACCACCAGTGTGGAAATCATTACAGAGACCCCTCATAACTAAGAATACAAATTCCCCTCAGCCCAGCTATTTCACTTCCAGGTATCTTCCCAAAAGAGGTGAAGTTGTCCTATTACAGGGATCCACGCAACCCACGTTTATAACAGCACAACTCATAATAGCCTCAACTAGGAAGTGGACTCCATGTCCATCAGCAGACAAATGGAGAAAAGGAAGAGGGTATATCTACCCAGCAGAGTGGCCTCTGCTATAAAGGATAAATGCGAGTCATTTGTAGGAAAATGCAGTCACCTGCACGGCATGATGTTATGTGAAATAAATCAGACACATAAACCTCAGTAATACCTGGTTTCTTTAATTAAAGATGATAAACTCAAGACATAAATAATTGCAGAGTAAAATAAAAGACAAATAATAGGCAAGAGGGAAATGGACCTTTTGCAAAAGGGAAAGTGACCAAAAGACTGAAGGAGCAGAGAGGTAGGAGAGAAGGGAGACGTAAGAAGAATCAAGATCTGTCATGCACATGACCAGCCCCCTGGGATGAAGCATTGTGTACTGCAAACATGTAGAAGTAAAAATAAAAATTTGAAAGAGAAATAAATGAGGAAAAATTTTCAGACTAAACACCTGAGATTATTGATTATTAGTATTCTATACTACAAGAAAGATTAAAATGAAAAGCACTTCAAGTTGAATAAATAAAAGCAAACAAAATTTAGCTTATACACTTTGTGAAAATAGGTGACAATTTTTTTTAAAGTTCAGATAATTCTTTTTTTGTTGGAACTGAGGATTGTATTCAGGCCCTTGCACTTGCCAGGCAACCGCTTATTCAACTGAGCTATCTCCCCAGCCCCTAGTTTATTTTATTGATAGAAGGTCTCACTATGCAGTTCTGACTCATCATGATCCTCCTGTCTCAGCCGCCCCAGAGCTAGAATTACAGGGGTTGCACCACCACACCAGGGATTCCAAGGCCAGCGTGGCATGCGGTACTGGGGATGGAACTCGGGTCCTTATGCTTGCAGGCAGCTGCTTTGACTGCGGAGCTATCTCCCCAGCCCATGAAATTCAGATAATTCTTTAGGAGCACATATACATAAAAGTCAAAATAAAGAGTGCTTCAAAGGATATAAACTACATAAACATGAAATTCTTTTACGTTTATCATTCTAAGAGATAATCAATATTCTAAAGCAAAATAGTAGCAGTGTATTGTATATTTATATGTAAAAATATATTCTGACAAACAAAAGATATAAAGAAAAATGAGAGCATAGTCTTGTGGCATCATGCTATTGTACATGAAATACTACAATATTATTTCCAGAGAGATAGTAAAGATTTATACAGAAGGACAACTTTTAAATAGTTTTTAAAATGAGTCCAGAGTGAGTATAGAGTTATAAATATACTAAATCCCAATGAAAGGATAAAAGTTAAGACAAATGTTTGAAGATTAAATAGAGCAAATGGGAACTTCTAGTACAATTACAGATTTTAAGGGCCAGTGAGATAGCTCAACAGACTAAGTGCCTGCGTAGGCAAGTGCAAGGACCAGGGTTCAATCCTTGGCACCACACGCTGCATGCACGGGCCCTGGGCCTGGGCATGCTGAGCTGGCCGCTGAGACCAGGCGTGATATTGTATGCCTGTAATCCCAGCACTGGGGAGGCTGAAAATAGGAAGATCACTATGAGGTCCTATACCAAATACACTTAAAAAAAGTGTATATTTTAGGACCTATAGTGAGGTCCTATACCAAATACACTTAAAAAAAGATTGTATATTTTAATGAAGCCCTACCATTTATTACACTGAACATGAACATTAAAATGAAAATGAATTTTCATTTCACTAAAAGTGAAAATTGTAGGGGGCCAGGGAGATGGCTCAATACAATAAGCACTTCCCTGGCAAGTGCAAGGGCCTGAGTTCAATCCCCGGTTCCACAAAAAAGAAAAAAAAATTGTTAGGGTAAAATTTATAACCTAATTTTATACTATGTATAACACCCCACCAAAGATATAAAATAATTTAAAGCTAGAGAATGAAAAACAGCATATTATACCAATGCTAATCAGAAAAAAGAATAGAGTAGCCACATTAAAATCAGAGCATATCTTAGGGCAGAAATATTAATAGAGATTTAGCAATATGTTACATAATAACAAAGAAGCCAAATCACCAAGACAACATATATTTCTAAAATATATATATGTGTTTAACAACAGAGCTTCAAACTATATGAAGCCAAAATCTCAAATAAAAAAGAATAATAACCAAGTCTAGAATCAGAGTTAAAGGCTCCAAAATGCCTCTAATAATAATCAATAGAATAAAATCAAAAGGCTAAAATCAATAGAAAAAATAACCATTCGAAAACCTGAAAAACAGTCTCAAACAAGCTGAACTTACATTTGTAGAATATTCTGGCACAAAACAAACCTTAATTAATTCTCAAAACTAAGGGCTGGCCAAATAGCTCAGTGAGTTAAAGTGCCTGCAAGCAGGTGCAGGGGCTGGGGGTTCAATCCCCCATTGAGACAGCCATTGAGACTGAGTGTGAGTCTTGGGAGGCTGTAAACAGGCAGATCACAGTGAGTCTGATCTAGTAGTGAGACCCTGAACATCCTGTAGACTCCTCCCTAAAATACAAAAAAA
>NW_004524583.1:21096421-21098013 GCF_000260255.1 Octodon degus
CTTTGCCAAAATAATTCTAACATTTAAAATAATAATAATTCAACACAAATTCAAATTTTGCCTGGACTACAGGAAAGGAAAAATACTTTATAGCTCATTTCATGAAGTTAGCATTACCCAAACACCAAAGCCAGATAAATACCTAAGAAGAAAACTACAGACCACTTTCCCTAGTGATAATACATTTTTTAAAATCCTCACGAAAACACTAGCAAATTGAATTCAGCAGCATATGAAAATAATGTATCATGGCTAAGTGAATTTTATACAAGATATATTATGCCTGATAAATATCTGAAAATTAATTAGAGTAGTTCATTATAATATGTTAAACAAGAAATATCATATGATCCGCCAAATAGATGCAGGGCAGTATTTCATGAAATTCAACACTTTTTTAGTAAAAACTCTCAGAAAAGTGGAATAGCAGGAAAACTTTCAACATACAAAAACAGTTACACCGATGCTACAGTTACACCATCGCTATCACTCTTAACATCAGAAAAGGTCCTATCAAATATAGTCAGTCAAGAAAAATAAATGACAGATACTGATATGGGGTACCAAATAAAACTGGAGATACCCTAAACTAATAAATCAATCAACAAACTGGTGTATTCAACCAGGGCAAAATACTACAGCCCAAAGTAACATGGATGGATCACAAATACATTGCAATGCGTGAAAGAAGCCAGACTTAAAAGGCTGCAACTGTATAATTCCATTTATATGGCACTCTTATAAAGATAAAAAGAATAGAGGCAGAAAATGTATTAGTATTTTCCAGGAGCTGGACATAGGCAAACAGACGGACAGCAGAACAATGTGGGGGAATGCTTTGTGACAGTGGAACTGTCTGTCTTTAATAATGGTAGCCTATTTGTCCAAAATGATAGAACTATACCCTAAGCATGATTTTCATCATATATAAATCATACATAAGTCATACTTTCAGAAAAGATATGAGAAAAATCTGCGCAGGTGCAGACTCCAGAATCAGATTCCCTAAATTCAGTCTCTTTCCAAATGTGGATTTAGAGTATGCTCTCAGGTGCTCCAAATATCTTTTTTTCTCAACCATGAAGTAAGAATAACACAAGATCAACCTCTTAGAGTTCGGAGCTTTCCTTGACACTGTTCCATGATTCATCATTATAGGACGTCCTACTGTGCGTCTAACACTGCGCTCACTGTTGCTAAGGATACAGACACCAATCCATAGCATGGCCCCTGCCTTCTGGCTCCAATTAGTAAACAAACATCTCCTGAATGGACAAATAAGTACAGCGTCTTACCACCATTTACAATTACAAAAATTAATGAGATTCATATTAAACATCTACTAAGCCAAGTGCATGCTAGTTTCAAATACAGTTCAAATTTGGCAAGCAATTTTTAACATAGGGATAGAAATTTCAATTTAAATCTAAACAAAAATTCTAAAACTTTCTAGAATAATCTCTACAGATAATTTTCAGAGACTGAAAATCACAAAAATGTATAATTTACCAGATTCATAAAACATCAGCCTACTTAATTTTGAACAATTCATTATAGAATTTCCACATTGCTTTAATTTTGAATGAGTATCA
>NW_004524583.1:21098158-21105483 GCF_000260255.1 Octodon degus
ACTTAGTGTACACAGAGGTCTGAGTTTGATCTCAATATCATATTAGATAATATAAGATGAAAGAGATAAAAGGGAGGAAGGAAAAAGGAAAATAAAGAAAATCTTGAAAGAAATATGAAATTATTTTTCTTTATACCAAGACTTCACATATCTATATAAGACACTGCCATAAGAAAAACAAAGCTAAAAGGGTTCACTGAAAAATCCATGAATTATTCTGGATAATTCTTCTCCCTCCAACAGGAATTGATGACTTTGTGTTTCACATGATGACCCACAAACCTCTGCAACCTAGACATGTACAACAACCACAAACCCTACACAGCACAGCCCCGCTCTCCACTTAGCATGTATGGGTCTCTGCTCCTTGCTCAAGTGGAATGCCTTTACACCAGGGCAGAGTCCCAGAAGGATGAGCAATTCGTCTAGAACACACAACAGCTACTTTTGCAGAGTTAATTGCATTTTTATCAGAATCATTATGTATTTACTGAAGACTTGATATATGCTCAGTTCTGACAGCATAAAGCTTTATAGGCAGCTTTAATTAACTATGTCCGTATCCTTCAAGGCTAAAAGAAAATCAAAGCTTTTCCTGCTTCAAAGGTTTCCTATCTACTGTCATCTCACATCACGTCTCACTGAAACACTGTGAGAAGTGTTCTTGGAGTGTTATCAACTAAAAATTCTGCAACAAGCATGGCTTTTTGCACAGGATTTCACACTGAATAATATAGTAACATCTAGAAATTCCTAACCTAGAGGGAAAAAAGAACATTTTAAAAGATATTTTAAAAAGCATGACATGTGCACAGGGGCTTCTCAAACAGAATTCACAGATTTATTTTCAGCATTTCACTTGCTCAAAGCTATTATTTTGGAATATGGAGCCCACAAACATAGGTCTTCCAAAGCTTTATATACTGGATATATTCCTATGGGCTCTATCTCTCAATCAGAAGGTAAGGGGAAGTGTAAGGAGGAGAACAAAAATAAATCATTTTAATAACTACAAAGAAGCCAAAGTAAAATAAGTAGAAATGTCCTTTGGAAGAACCCAGAAAAGATGATACTGGCTAGCTTACCTTGCTTTATTTCATCACCTTTTCCTAAAGTGCCAGGGAGCTGAATGTCAAAGCTGTGTTGAAGGACACATCTCTGCTTTTCAAGGTGATGGTCTTCCTCAGCAATAGAAGAAAGCTCATTTGGGGAATCGAGGCCATCCAGGGTCTGATTGGGCCCATGGGGTAATGTAGAACATGAGTCCTTCGCATGTTGGCTAAGTCTGGGGCTTGAGTTTTGGACAGAGTCCTGAAAATCACTATTACCACATGAGAAATGATCCTCTTCAAGAAATAGGAAGTTGGCATCCTGCTGGCTCCAATCATTGTCTTGTTCTTCACCTTCCAAGTTGGCTTCCTGAATCTGGATATCATCTAAGTCCTGGTCTAGCTTCTCACTCAATTTAGAGTCTTTTCTGCTTAAATGAGTCAGCGATGCAGATAATGCATCACCGGCTTGCTGGAGAGCTTCATAAACCCGGAATATCCAGGAAGAGAAAGGCTGAAAGAAGTTCTGGGCATCCTGAGATGCCATGGCCAATACCATGGCCAGATATCTGATGGCTAGAGTCCACTTGCTCGGTTCCTTCAGGACTCTGGACTTAATGTGAACTACAGAACAAGCATGATGAGAAATTAAACTGCAGGTCTCTTAATGGCTGAGTATTTCACTCTCAAAACTTCTCAGCTGAAACAGAGGAAAGAAATACTTACACCTGTTACAGTTACACCCTCAGACCCCTCACGCAATACCAACCACCAATGTCAAACAGCATTTGGAGCAAGAAAGATCATTGTTGGAAACAGAGCTAAACAAAAATGGCTGAGGAAGTCTAAATGTAGAGTCTTCCAGTGCTCATTCACATCTGAAGGCCTGGAAACTTCCAGTAGCAGTAATTGGACGTGTCACAGGACCACCCTTAGTACTGTGAAAAGCACAAATGAATCTTCATCAAGAGCCAGTTGGGCATGACATTTCAAAATACAAAAAAAGATTGCACGTTTCATCTACAAGCCTGCAGAACCCAGAGAGGTGATAGGCAAGAAGTTCTATCCTTTCAAAGGAAATGTGTGCAGGCACTTAAAAGCTTTAGACAAATCTTAAAATAAGTTTTTTGCATTTTTATGCAGTCTCTAGGTATTGTCTCTATTCTTGAAAGCAATCACTGGAAAACCAAGGTTAACAAATGGAGCATCCTACTTACTAGGAAGATGGCCCTAACATCTCATTAGCTTTTCTGTATTCCAAGCTCCCAGATAGCCCCCTGCAACCTGGGAAACTCCTGCCACCGATTTTACTCCAGACTGAAATGCTCACAGCCACAAGACATCAATAGACCAACAGACACTACAAAGACCATAGAGCAAATATCTATACTTTAATATTTACACATACAAGTATAGTATGTGTATGCATATACACGTATATATGTATGTATGCACCTGTATGTATATGTGTAAATATCCTATTACAACTCAGGGTAAATGTTGCTAATGTCTGCAAAGCCCAAAATCACTGCATGAAATTAATTACCCCATTTTTTAATATCAACATAAAACTACTAGCATCCTTTACGTTTTAGCCTCCTTGGACTTTAGGTCACTGCATTTGATATGACCACTTACCGTCTTCTGAAAGTTCTTGTTAGCTATTCATGGATACATTGATTTATTCAACAAACAAATATTGATTAAGTACCTATTAAGTGCTGGGCACCATGCCAAGTATAAGGTAACCCTGCGCTTCTGTCTCCATAAAGCCCACATTTCAGTTCAAGGGAAACAGCTGTCTGCATTTCCCCTTTTACTGAATAATTCATGTGTCTCTCTCTCAGCCTTGCCCTTGGCTTCTCATCACTGACTTATTTGTAACCACTCACTGTCCTATGGCTCCTTCTCCTTGCCTTTTATACCCACCCCAGAAGAAGACTGGCCCATCCCCCTAAGTTTTAATTAACAACTTTTCTTAAAGCTCCAAAATACACACTTGTTAGCCCTTAGCTCCACTGTTCTTTCCTTACTTCTATCTCTGGTTATCCAACCCAGTGATCTCTAACTCTGGTGGACAGGACTCACGCAGTGAGCAAATAAAGAACAAAAGGTTCAGGATGGTTGAAGGAATTGGGCCCTGCCTGGACCTTTGTATTTGTGTCACATTCCCCTAGGCAACTCTGTGCCCCATTGATACCAGGAGACAACCGCAATGGAGTGTCTCACCCCAGTCTCCAGTTCAGCTCCTATAAACCCAGCATGTCCCTTTGCCAAAGATAGTCAACACCCAGACCCATGCATTCTCGTGATGGGAATTTTTCTCCTCAGTACTTCCCCCATCTATTCTTTCCATTCCAATTTATGTTTGCTTTGGGGTAAGCAGAACCTCTTACATTATGTTCTGTACAATTAAAACCCCTCCCCAAGCTCCAGCTCTTGCAGATATTACACATGCAGTTGGTTTCAGCCTCAAGATTTTCCCAGCCTGCTTCCAACTCTTGTCTGTTCACCATGGCCTGTCATTCTATCAGGTTTACTGCACTCTTGTTCTCCAGCATAGAGGCTCCATGGAGGGTGGGGATTTTCTCTTTTCTTCTGCATTTTATCCCCACTGCCAACAAGTGCCCTGAACGCACAGTAAAGTCTCAGTAAGTAAAATTTGAAATTCTACTAAAAATTGTTCTCAAAACAGTGCCAAGCATAAGGGAGCCCTTCCTGGTCCTTGTCACAGCCCAGAAAGGTTATATTTGTAATATCATGGAAAAGTTAATGGAATTCTACCACCTAGCTCCAATCTACCACTTCCACTGCAAACCATGGCAAGAACAGAGACATTAAGGTGTTTTTGTAGTTACAGGGAGCCAAGAGGTCCCAAGTGCAGCCACGATGATAGTTATCCAGAACAAAGGCCTGAACCTTGTTTTATTCCTTTGTGAAAAAATGAGTGGCGTGAGGCTAAGTGGGAAAACAGTGGGAAATAAGTGAGTGTTCTGAGCTGGGCTAGGTAGGAGACCTAAAATCACCTCTGCAACATGCAGAGAGGAGGACACGCAGGAGGAATAATCTGAACACCACAGTTGAGATAGTATCTAATGCTTTGAGGTCTATGCTTTAGCTCTGATGTGTAATATTTTAAGCCCTGGGAAGTCACAGCCTCTTCTTTTGAGGCTCGATCCCAGCCAACAGTGCAGAGCATTGGCTCTTCATCTGGCCTAGTCCCAAATCACATACAGGAGCAACAGAAGGGCCATGAAAACAGCCTTGCTTCAAGATGTGAGGTACACATCTGCACCTCAGATGGACCCATATGCATTGCTTAAAGCCAACTCAAGGGATAAGGACAAGCCCTAGCCAGCTCTGTACACATCAATCCATGGAAGTAGAGTCAGGTGCAGCCAAAATGGAGATCACTGCCCCTCCTTCAAGGAGAGTCACCCAAGCGGGTTCTGCACAACATCCTAAATAAATGTGTTAAAGTAATGAGTGAAGTCTACTTGAAACTGTTGAAAAGATCAGATGACGCAGATCTCCGACTTAGTGGCATTACAGAGTCCCTCAGCACTGGTTCCGCTCCATTCACAGCCCACAGTTCAGGCTTGCTTTTCCTCGCATATGTCGCAACAACTCAGGGCACCACAACCCTGATGTATTTGCCCTGATAAATCAGTGGCCAAATCTTCAGCCTCTTCAGCTGTCCTCATAATTTGCACAGTCCTGCCTATAGTCCTCATTGAATTTCCAGCTGTGTATGGGCTGTCCCCACGGACGCCATCACATGATGAGGACCCGCCCATTTCTCACCACTCCTCTCTGTGTGTCACTCCTAAGACCCATGTATCAGTCACACCAGCTACTAAGCAGGGTCCAAGGTCACCACATCCTTTCTTGAGTGCTGTTGGCTCTGCTCAGAATGGCATCCATTCAACCTGCCTGGGAAACATGGTAAACATGGACTCATCTTTTACAGTGTCACTCCAATTGCTTCTTCTGTCAAACCTTCATCTATAATCAAAGTGTGGCCTCATATATACACAGTTTCCCTGAATAGTAACTATTTGTCAATCTTTCCCTTCCAAAGAGTGAGGGATCCTTAGGTGATGAATGAACTTACCAGTGAAAATGTCTAAAGCTAAACAGTCATAATTCTTTTGCTTATATTCATTCCTAGAGTGAAGTCCACTGGCTAGATGGCTCTACGAGTTCCCTTTCTGCTGTAAAACCCAAGAATTTATCAGGTGGGCCAGAAGGCATTGTAACATTAAGGTTACATGTATTCAAAAAGAAATGGCCTTTTCAGGGACTGGTACTGCACTTGTGTTAACAACTGATGCCAAAAGATCCTAGAGCCAATTCAGAGACCAAATCTCGGTCCATATACAAAAATTTTCCAGTTGTCACATTCCAAAGCACTCCAAAGGAAGACCATTGAAAGTGAGATCTGAAAAACTACTCAGTTACCAACACTGGAGACGATTCATATTATATTAAATCAGCCTAAGGCCAAAGAGGTTCAGCTGGCAGAGCAGCTATGGAGATATCTTTGTGTTCTGGTAAACTTCAAATTAACTGGGAGAGCACAGTGCAGGAAACATATATAATCTAGATCTAGCATCTTAGTGCTTTTGAGGTTTTCTTATCACTATGAGAAGACATTATAGCTTCTGATATTCAGCTTCCTTCTAAGTTAAAAGAGGACAGGCCAAATAGCTCAGCAGATTAAAGTGCCTGCAAGCAGGCACAGGGGCTGGGGGTTTGATCCCTGGGCCAGCTATGCCTGCCCTGCCCCTGGGGCATGCTGAGACAGCAATTGAGACTGGGCATGGTGGTGCGTGCCTGTGATCCCAGCTCTTGGGAGGCTGTAAACAGATGGATCACTATGAGTCCGATCTAGTAGTGAGACCCTGAACACCCTGTAAACTCTTCCCTAAAAATACAAAGCAAAAGATAAATAAATAAATAAATAAGAAGAAAAAAGTTTTGTGGATATTGAAGGTCTTGTCATAACTGAAAGAGCCCATTATTTCAATTTTAATAGTTCACAATACTTCATTATTACAAGTATTAAAAAAAAGCATATGAATGTGGGTTGTATTTAACACACCAACTCCTATCACAAACACAACCTAGGAAAGTTTACAACCTCTCAAAGTATTCAAAATAAACTAGCCACTCAAGAAAAAAACTGATAAAGATAAAAGAAAAGTCACTTATGTATTCCTATAAGCTAGGTTTTAAAATCTTGTTTTAATTATAACAATGTTTAACTGCATTAAGATCATTTTAAATTTAAAACATTATAAAGCAGAAAACATCAGAGTTGTGAGTCTAGAGCGGGGGAAACCATCACATTCCCGAGCCATATGCTATTTTGATCATCCTTACCAAAGGCAGTTGTAAAAGAGGTGCTCCATACCCAGAATATTGCTCGGAGTCTTATGAAGTTCGTCAGTTTAATCTTTCTGACACTGGTTTTTGTGACAAATCTTGCAGAGAGGGGAAGAGTTATGACCTTAGAAGAAATACCAGCAGCTAGGAGCTATGCCTTCAAACTCTATACTGCTCTGGTAAAAGCTGAAGAGGAAACTTGTATGCCCATGTGTTATAAAAGATAACAGGCTCCTGCAGAGAGTCAGACACTTTGTGACAAACAAGAAATGTTTCTATTAATATAGTTCCCAGATGAGGTGTCTAAGTCAAATCCTAAATAAAAATCTTACACAAGTTCATCTACTCATGTGTGTCGGTGTTTAGCAGAGTTTGAATGAGAAATTGCCTTGGAAAACCTCTTCCTGACCATAATCCACAGGAGTCATAAGTAAAAGCCAAGAATATGGGATCATTGTGAGCCTACTTTCACAGTGGTCAGTTTACCATCTTGTCTCCTCCATAAAATGATCACTGTACTGATTAAAGTGGTCAGAAGCTTGCTAAATTCATTGTTACCCCGTCTTTGGAAACAGTCAGTTTGTTTGTAGAATGGATAAGAACAGTGAAGAGGATGGTATTGCATGAAGACAAAATGAGAACTATATAATGGGATGCAATCCACCTTGAACAAGAATCACATGTGCAGGGGCCGGGGGTTCGATCCCTGCGTCGCTGTGCCAGCTCCACCCCCAGGGCGCGCTGACACAGCAACTGAGACTGGGCGTGGTGGCGGTGCACACCTGCAATCCCAACACTTGGGCGGCTGTACATAGCACAGTCACTGTGAGTCCGATCTAGCAGTGAGACCCTGAACACCCCATAGATCCTTCCCTTAAAAAAATAAAA
>NW_004524583.1:21107148-21112723 GCF_000260255.1 Octodon degus
TGCAATGTGTTAATTATTGAAACCATCCTACCAAAATAAATAAATAAATACTTTGAATCCATTCTCAGAAGGGAGCTGAACAGGAAGACCATGTCATGGCGTGCGCGGGTGGAATGCAGGGAAGCATCACGCAGAACACTCCTCACCTACTGACCAAGATAGCATGCGGTGCCATGGGTGGGTACTGGCTGGAAAGGGCCAGATCCATCCGTGGTAGGCGGAAGCAAGGATGGCCAGGCCAGTGCTAAGAGGCTGCCCATGTACTACCTTTCCTGCCTCAAAAGCGGCCCTGGATGATGAAGCCATCGCTTCCAGCAGGGCACCCCACTCCTGCCGCAGCTTCACTTACCTGGCATTCTAATTAAAGCTGTTTAATTAGTCACTCCCCATTGGGATTTAATTTGCAGTGCACCTTGGACACTAATAATTTTTAAAAGATTCCCAGGACTGAGATTGACAGTGATGCAATAGAGCTTAGTGGTAGAAAGTACTGCAACCACTGGCTGCGGCCACCGCTGATCACATCTGACAAGCATTTGTTACATCTCAGTGAGACCATTCTCACCCCACCTGGAGGGTGGGGGAGACCACCACAGGCGCCAAGTGCAGAAGGAGAATCTTGCATCCAATTCTCCATCCATGCTTCTGTTGTAAGGTGACTGAAGCCCCTGAAGTGGGCTGACTGCTGGCCCCCAAAAGATATTTCCATGTCCTGATCCCCAGAACACTTGTGTGATTCTTACTTGAAAAAAAAAAAGTATTTGCAGCGATAATTAAATTAAGTATTTAGAGAAAGAAATTCTTCCTGGATTATCAGAGTGAGGTCTCAATCCATGACAGAGGACCGAAACACATAGGAGAAGGAGACACAGGAGAAGATGAGATGAAGATGGACACAGAAACGGAGTACTATGACCACAAGCCAAGGAATACCAAAGGCAATCAGCAGCTAAGAGATGAGGAATACATTCTTCACCAGAACCTCCTGCATTATGCGAGAGTAACTTTAGGTTAAGACTTCAAGTGTGTGACAGCTTGTAACAGCAGCCACAGGAAAGTAACAGACCCACCAAGCCCACCTTCCTGATTTTTGTCATCCCAGAAGCTATTTTGAAAGCATGAAGTAGCAGATTACATTGGGAAGATAAAATGAGCAGAAAAGCAGGGCATTATGTTCATGGTCTCTGGATTAAAACAGTCTTGAGTCTGAGTTGTGGTAGTTATTAACTTGGAGAAAAATTCATCTTTGTAAACTCAGTTTCCTCATCTATAAGGCAGAGATGATGATGATGATGATGATGATAAGGACTTACTGAATGATGTCATAGGAAACTTGTACTTGAACATACTCTGACCTAAATGCAGGGGTGAAACAGAAATATTTGATGACAACATCCGTTATGACCCAAGCAGAAGGAAATGTTGGGCAGGTCAAAGGCTGGACCAGAAGGTACACTTAGTTGCAGGTGGGGCTGGTCATGGAGAACAACCAATCAGCAGGGCCTTCCAAGAAACTGTATGAAGAAAGTTCTCCTATAAGAGCTCCAGTGGGCACAGCCTCACTGCTGTGCCCCAGCTAAGTCCCAGCTTGCTCAGATGCATGAACGCTGAGTCCCTGTTTATGCTTACTGTTTGTCTTTTGAGGAAGCTCTCCTTCCTGTAAATTCAGGGCTGAGAACTAAACTTCAGTGTGCCCACTCAAAACAACTCTGTCCCCATGGCCAAGGTTTGATTCCTGGTGTGCTATATGGGCCCCTCCCCCAGGGTGCACTGAGCAACTGAGACTGGGCGTGCTAGCGCTCGCCTATAATCCTAGTGCTTGAGAGGCTGAAAACAGGAGGATCACTACAAGTCTGATCTGTGTTGTGTAGTGAGGCCCTTTAGACCCTGTACTAAATACAAAAAAAAAAAACCTCTGTCCATTTCAATTCAGATAAATAATCAGCCTTCAGGATTTCCACCACCACTTGGATGTTCCCTTAAACCAGGAGCATGCAGCCTAGGTGTAAGCTTATTTAACCCAACGTGCTGCTCATTTCTGTTGGTTCCTGCTGACCCCCAGAGAAATCAGCCTGTGCCACCCAGCCTTCTCTGAGGTATGTAGACCTGGAGTGCCGCCTCCTGATCACACAAACACCACAGGCCACATAACTGCTAAGATGGTGCAAAAGGCAACTTCAGGACCTTTGGAATTGTTAAGAATTTCAAGACAGCAACACAAGAGCATTAAGTCAAGTGCAGAGCCCTTCTAAGGAGGAGTTGCTCAGGCCCAGCACACAGGAGACTCGTGTATCATGACAGCCCTGTCCCCACTAGCCTGGGATAATCTGCTTCCCAGGCTCTGACACAGCCCATCTCATCCCACACTGCACTGATCTTATATTTCTGGTGGGAACACTGATGTCACCACTGTCTTCCGTGCCCCATGTGGCCATGCAGGAATGTCAAAACACCTGTTGGTGTGAACAATTCATTGTAAGGAACTGCAAAGGAGAAGTGCTCTTTCCCTCTACCCTCAAGGCTACATTCCACCTCACTGTGGCCACCCCAGGCCCACAGGGTGCACTGGACCTCCAGCGTTAGCTCCAAATGAGGAGCATAGAGTGCTCTGTTTCATGGCTCTGCCATGGGTCACATTGGATCCTGCTATTACTACAAATTCTACAGCCAGGTTCCCACTGCTCCACACCTGCTAGCCTTCTCAAGGCTGAGTCCATGAAATGTCTCAGGCCCTTGGAATGAATGTCCTCCCTGTCATCTTCCAAGCCATCCCCTGACCTTTCCACAGGTAGAAATCCACTCTCTTCCCATCCTTGCTTAGGAGAAGTTGCCTCCTTCAGGCTTCTCCCTGTGACTCTCAAAATGATGGTCTTTGCTCCCAAGTCTAACTTTTGCCTTTGTTAGACAAAGAAAGCTTTAGGAGAAACAACAAAATCTTCCCTTTCTCATCCCCCTTTCCTCAGATATACTTTTTAAAGAACTATCCCAGTGGGAGGTTTTCATTTTTAATCCATTTTCAATCTCAAACTTCCTTGTTACAGATAGAATCTACCTTTCCCCCAAAGTAATCACTACCAATGAACAACACAGCACCTTAAAGAAATTAAACAATTCATATAAAATATTTAACAGATGCACAGAAGTACTAGGTGCTAAATAAGACAGCTGATAGTAATCATTATCTGCATTCTTAGCAAGACATCATTTCATGTTCTTTTCCCTTTACCTTAATTCCATATAGAAAGTGGTATGAATATTCTTTGAACTTTGAAAACTATGCAGCCCAATGAAAGGTATTCTGTCAGTTAAATTATTTTTGCATAGTAGGTACCGAAAATAAATTGTTGTTCCTACCTCCCTGATATTACCTGATAACCACAAATCAGAAGTGGCCATAGATTATAATGATTAAGTAGGTCACGGACATTTAGCATTTTTATCCATAATATGGTTCAGTGTAAGAGAAGGCTGATCTAGGTGATTTTCAATCATTTTTATTAGGTCTTTTCCATTCATAGACTAAGAGCTACAGAAGAAGTTGCCATGGTAACCCTACGAACCAAACAGGATCATAGAATAAGAATTGAGAGAAATGTAATCCAGACTCATCAATTTGCAAATAAGGGCTTAAGATCCAAAGAGGTGAGGCAAGTTTCTCAAATACCACAGTCAATTATTGACAAAACTAAGCTATGTCTGTACCACACTTCTTTCTATAACAGGCTGCCTTCCTTTCTTCTTTAATATTTGTCAAAATATGTTAAGAACATCCCAACTTCAGAGAAATCAGTGCTCTGGAGATGATAATTAAGACAAATATCAAAGGTTAGATAAAAATCTGGAATAGAAGCATGTTTTTTTAAAGACTTTTGATCAATGATAATTAAAGCTTTAAAAGGAGAAATGTCAAAATGAAGTTGTTTGCTTTTTAGACAGTATAATGTAGACATTCTCCGGAATAAACTATTTTAAAAGCTCCCTTCATGTGACCCATTCTGAATTTAAGACGTGTATTTTTCAGTGTTGTTTTGAGCTAACAGCTTCTGGCTCATGCTTTATTTTTATTGTTTCAACATTATCTTCAAAGCTCAACTTATTTGCAAGTCTAATTCATAATTGTCTCCAAAATACTCAAATAACATGTCAAACAAGACAAAAAGGAAATATTTTAAATAGCTCTAACCTCAGTGCTTTGTACTCATTATAGTTTGCAAAAGCGAAAACATTACCAACTTCAGTCTCCCAAACTAAGTAATAAATGCAACATATTCATGTGCGATGTTACTCTTAGGAGCTGCACTTAATGCCACACAGCTATGGTTCAAGTACTATTCAGAGGCTCACCATAGGCCCAATGCTTGCATATTTTTTTAATGTATTAGGTTGTTACAGGGTCTCACTATGCAGCTCAGATTCATAGTAATCCTCCTGTTTTTCAACCTCCTCAGTGCTAGGATCACAGGTGTGTGCCACTATGCCTGCACCTGGTGGCCAGCTCAGCTGGCCCTTGGGGGCAGGGATAACACTGCATGTATAGCTGGGGATCGAACCTGCACTTGCCTAAGCTTGCCTAAGCAGGCACTTTAGTCCAATGAGCTATCTCGCTGGCCCCCCAATGCTAGGATCTTGAGAGAATTAATTCACTTAATCTAGACCAACCCTGCCACAGATGTCCTGGCAAGCCTAATATGCACATAAAGAAACAAGTGCAGAATGGTTGTGTAACTGCCAAGGTGACCCAGGTGGCAGTCAGCTATGAAAGGAGAGTTAGAGTGGTTATGAGGCCTCCCTCCAGGCCAACCCACAACCAAGTAGAGATCCGCTCATCCCACTTACATCCCAACTGGGACAATAGTTCCTAACTATTTGAAAGTCCCCAATTTTCTATAACAAACTATATGTAAATATTCTATTCGATTTTCAGAAGATGAATCAGACATCCAAAGTGGAGTTCAAAAAAGAAACAAAAAATAAATAAATAAATAAATAAATAAGGCAGCAACTTGCCCAATGAATACCAGATCTGCGGTCTGTACCTTTCCCTGTCTCTAATAGTGATTTCTTTGTTCACTCATTCTTTGATACTCTTCCCTGCAGCAAGTGCAGGTTCATCTCCCTCCTTTTGGGCATGACCTGTGTTGAGTGAATGAATAGAATGTGACAGAGCGACACTGTGTGACTTCTCAGCCCTGGTTGCAGGAGGAACTGCAGCTCCTCTTATTCTTGGTGGATCTCTTACTAAAAGGAAGCCAGATGTCAGGCCATAAGGAATCCAAGTGTCCTGGGATGTGCTCAGCAGGGATAGAAAGTGAGGCCTTCTGACCTACTGATGGGATGGTGGCCCAGCTTATAGCTCCTCATGAGGGACCCTAACCCAGAACCACTCAAGCAAAACACTCCTAGATTCTCGAATTGAAAAAAAAAAAAAAAAAAAAACAGGTAAAATATTCATAGTTCTAAACGCATAAGAACTGAGGGACTTTGTCATGAAGTGATAGAAAAGTAATATGTTTTTATTCCTCAATTATGCTTCTTAATATATTACTTATTAGTATCTATTAATTTTAAAAACTAT
>NW_004524583.1:21112823-21122880 GCF_000260255.1 Octodon degus
AATAAAATAATAATAATAATAATAATAATAATAATAACAACAAGAATCAAAAGTCTACAGGTGTTTTCTGTTAAAAGTCCACGTGCTATGCGGGTAGGCGGATGTTCCACTGAGATGAATGTCTTTTGTAGGCTTTGTCCAACCCATGTCCTGAATGCTAGCATCTCAGCAGGTACAAGAACGGATTGCTGAGGACGCCTTATGGCAACAACAATAGACACAGTGCAGTCACACTGCTATCTCCAGACTTGCGCAAATCCTACAAACCTTCTGCTACTTGGCATCGGTGGGTAGTGAGTATAAAACGAAATGAGGAGCTGCTGTATAGTCAAAATATGTGCCCCTGGACATGGGGAAAAATGAGATAGTGAGGAGTAAAAAAAAAAAAATAACAATGGCTTTGGAGTCACACAAACAAGGTTGTCTTGGATCTGTCCCTCAGCTGTCCCACTGCAAGGCACACATCATGTCACCTGGTGCACCTGAATGTTCTCATCCATAATGTGAGCATCATTATGTCTTAGCTTTCAATGTACCCTGAATATTAAATGACACAGTGTTTTTAAAGCACCTCGAATATAGACAAGCTATAGCAGGTACCTAACATTGTTTATTCATTACCAAAACTGATGACATTTTAAAAGATAAAAAATATTAAACTTTGAAAAGAACATTAAATTTTTGTAAATGTTCCATAACATGTTACTACCTCAGAAAAAAATTACATTGTCAACATATGGAACACTTGCCAGACACTTCAATGTATACAATAATTTTTTTGATAACTTAAACAAAATGTTTTTTGTGAAAGATACTAGCCTTCTTGTTTTAGACAAAAATAACAGGCTCAGAAATAATAAGCAACTCACCCCAAAGTTTATATTTGCGATAAATCATGTGCTCCTGGACATGGGGAAAAATGAGATAGTGTAGAATCTGGAAATAAAGTCTGAGCTAGTGTTCCAGTTCTCCTTTGTGGAAATTCTTGCTTTAAACACTATTCCAAATCCTGCTAAATCTCTGTCAAACAATAAAGACACAGGGAGGTAAAGAGAAAGCAGAGTGATTTTACTTAAGAGTGGCCCTTGCCATATTCAAACTGAGTCTGTCTGACTTAGAAGCTTACTCTCACTCTGGTTCTGCTCCTCCACCACTGCTTATTCCACAAATAGAAACTTTTTTTTCTTTTATTTTCTTGGCAGATTGAACTCAGGCCCTTGGGCTCACCAAGGAAGCACTTATTCTACTGAGCCATTTCCCTGGCCCTAGAAACTTTTTAAAAAATAAAAACTGTTGCAATTCCTTTTTCAAAGTAAGTATGATGAAGTAAAAATATTCTGACTCCCTGATTAAGGCAAATCAGGCCTTTAGTTTTTAAAAACTTGACACAATAGACAGTAGCTTTGTATTTGAGCATGACAATTTTGAACTAGTATTGGCTCAACAAAAGCTTTAAACTGTTGAAGGCTTATACTATGATAGCCACAGTGCTTTATAAATGCTCATCAGACTCCACAAGCCCATGGAGGATTTTTTTAGTATCTCTTACATCCAAGGTAGAAATTTAAAGATGTTCCAGCAAACCCACTGGTGATGATGTACATGCCCTGGATCTTTAGCCTCTCCAGAAGGATCACAGAATACAGCTTTAACAACATAATTTTCTTAAAAGACTATTGCTGCTCTGTAACAGAAGTCATTTTCAGACTTCTGATTCACATAAAATAACATTTTGAAGAACTAAAAAAAAATTCTATTTAATTAATATGTACCTTGCAGAGGTGGTTCTTAGCTGAGCTGGTCGCTGTGGGCACCCTAAAGTGGGTACCTATGTCGCAAGGCCATTGGCACATATCAACTGAACCCCAATAAAGGAGACCCTGAAACCTCAAACAACATCTACAGTATCAGAAAATATAATTAGGATATGACTTAGTGAAATTGAGGAAAGGAAAATGCAGGCACAATTAACCTGGAATGACTTCCAGACGAGGAACTATTGGGACTTTCATATTTGTCCCAGGAGAAGCAAGAGAAACATGTGTATCTCTTGAAAACTCAGTAGGCTCAAATTAAGGGGAAAATTATGGAACTCAGGCAATTGCAACCCTCTTGAGGTAGAATAAACCATCCTCTGTCAGCAGCTATTCAGTGTTTGTTAAAATTTTTATTAATTCTAGAAGTAATATCAGCCTTATGAAAATTTGATATTAAAAAGGGGGAATCACTCTTCATCTCTGTGCCTTAACAGAAGTCCAATTAGTTTTGCACATTCCTTTGATTCTATTTCCTTGTAATCTGCAGGGCTCCGTCATAACATACAGAAGCCTAGTAATCACCCTTGACAACTCTTCCTTTCTGTTGAAGGCACCGGAATGACCCTTGAGTCTGTTAGCCTTTGCCCCTTACACAGGTAACACCAGAGTCCAAGTCACCATTGAGCCACCCACACTGCTTTGACAGTCTTCTCCCTGATCTCCCCACAGTCACTGGGAGCTCTTTCCATAGAACCCCTTTGTGCTCTCTCAGAGGTGCATGTTTATTCTTACCAGTCAGAATTTAAAATGACTCCCCATTCATTTTAGGTCATAATCCAAAAACTCACAGGACTCAGCAGGCCATGCACAGTTGGGTGCTTCCCAAGCTGAGAAAACTCTTCCCTCCAGGAGTCCCTACTCCTGCCCTGGAGTAGCTTCCAATCACTTCCTGCCAAGTCTAGGTTTACACTTCACTTTCAGAATGCATGGCCTGCCCCCCTTAATCCAGACTATCATGTCAATCTGAGAAATTCTCTCATTGCACGTCTTACCTGTTGTTACTGACATGCATCATAATCCGAGATAACTGATGACAGATGATTATTTTAACATCTGTCTTCTTCAATAAACCAGAAACTCATGAAATTAGGTAGCTGGGTAATTTTTGCAATGGTGCCAGCAACTAGCTGGGTGACCACAACCAGCGACACAGTAATCATTATTTTTTAACATTTGAACACATACCTACAGACACACATTTCATCATATTTTTCCTTTTATTTAGCATACCTTGCATGTTTCTCCAGTCCTTATGTTCATTATTTGTAATTATTTTGTATTTTAAAACTAAATATTCAGCTAGAACCTGATCTCAGAATCAAATCTGTGAAAATACCTCTTCTACAAGAATATGTAAGCCTGAAAGCCCAGGGGAAAAGATCCAGTGTTCTCCATCAGAATGAGAACATAATTATATTAACAGATACGTCATATATTTCACACTTACAAATACATTATCAGAACTTAGGCTATTGCTTACTTCAACCTTTTCTATTAAAGTAAAAGAAGTACAAGATAATAAAAATAAAACAACACATTTCAGGTGATTATTCACATTACAATGAAGTTTTCTTTCATTAAGAGGTTAGGAGAGACCATGGATTACTATTAAAATACATATTGGATTAAGAGAAAATGTTTTTTGTTTTCTGTTACACTTTGTTTGAGACAGGGTCCTGCTGTGTAGTGCAGGCTATCCTTTTTTTTTTTTTTTTCAAAATTTTATTGATAACCAGATAGCAATGAGCAGAAAGATTTGTACTAATTGTGTTTGGACAGGATATCATGTCTGCACCTTATACTATGAATAACCACTACAAAGACAACAATATGCAATGTATTAATTATTGAAACTGTCCTGCTAATCGGTTTTGAAATTGCCTCATTGCTATTTGTTTTTCAATAAAATTAATGTAAAAAAAAATACATATTGGTCACCACAAGCCAGTTCCCCGTCTGTATTTCTGACTCTGAGAAAGGTGCTCAATTCCCCAGACTTCATTTCCTCACCTGCAAAATGATAGAAAGAGCACTTGGTAAACTGTCAGTATTCCCGGATGGTAATATTCAAGGGTTCTGGGAAGCCCCTCCTTTGTATGTTTGCTCCTATTGGTACCCAACACTAAATTCAGTGTACTTCCACCATATCTCTTCCTCAGACTTTCTGGCATCTGTCAATCACATCAGGCACATAGAAGTTATTCAAGAAATTCTTAATGAATCAAACTGAACTAAATCCAGATCAGCCTCTCTAAATTAGATCTGCTTCATCAGAAGACCAACCTATAAAACCTTTGAATGTTTTTTGTAAATTTTAAAACCATTTTCAAAACATTGAATGAATGAAATGTTTCCTGGAGAAGATGTTCATCTCTTTCTCAAGTTTCAAAAGGGTTCCTATTCCCTACTCTCACTGCTATAAACATCACTGGCTGCTGAAATTGTCCTTTTTCTGAAAGATACTGTACAACCAACAATTCTACAACAGTTTTAATCTGGTCCCCACTATGCTTGTGATGAGGGAAATATGAATCATGCATGTAAGGAAACTTTCATGTGTAGGCAGAAAACCATTCCACTCTTCATCCATTGAACATGCTTCTTCTGCACCTGGGACACAGTCTCACATTCTTATTTAGACCTGCCTTCTTCTATGAACACATCAATACCTTTAAGTTAGAACTCTCAAGCTAACTCAGTTAGTAATGGCGCTTTTTGTTACGTCTTTTTTATTTTTTTAATCTCTTTTACTTATTTATATATTTGGTATGGGGTCTTGCTAGGCAGCTTGGCCTCCTAATCATCTGCCCGTCTCAGCCTCCCCATTGCTGGGATTATAGGCATGTGCTACCACACCCACTTTCAGGCCCGGCACAGCATGCCTATGGTAGGGCCAGCAGGGCATGTGGTATCAGGGATCAAACCCGGGTCCTTGCACTTGCCAGGCAGGTGCTTAGACCACTCAGCTATCTCTCCCACCCCATTATGTTTTTCTTTCATTTTGTTTACATAGCTTCAAACTAAGCAGGTAGGAAAACTATTGGTTCCTAAAGTGGCTGCTGCAATACATTTTATCTTCTTCATTAGCAGTGATCAAATGAGATCTCCTGGGGTCCTTGATGACAGCGCTCTTAGCAATGCTAATAACATGATCATATTGGTGCTGCTGTGTCTGGAAAGCACTCATAATCAGAGCCCCAGAGAGCCCTTAGTGGGCACTCTGTGGTTACAACCTAAGTAGGGTAGGCGGTTAGGTAGGTGGTACATGGCTTCACTCGAGGCTGCTCAGCCAATGGCTGGCCAGGTTCCCTAATCAAAGAACATTTGAAAATACTGCTTTTCCATTTTTCCTTCTATTGCCAGGGAATTTCACACAAGGCCAAGGAAGCACTGTTTTCTACACGTGATTGTGGAAGCAAATGTTTCACAGATATTCTGAATACACGTGTGACCTATTTTATAGCATTTTATATATAGTTGTACAGATTGTATCAATTGCATTAAACCAAAATGCTAGTTATATTTCTATGCGAAGCCAGTGATGCCCTTCTGATGCTTCCCCCCACCCCTCCTCATCTTGCAGCTCTTCCCATGAGTTGCTGAAAGACATAGAATCTTGCTTGCTGGGGAACGGCAAATACCTGTGCAGGTTCGTTTGGAATAGCATAATCTCTACTGAATCAGATTCTACCAGCAAACTCTCAGCATCTCACTCCAAAGTGAATTCTAGCACAAAAATGAGTCCTACAAGAAAGCAGCTAATGAAATGGAAAAGGCTTCCACGAGAGAGGCAAGTGGCACTTCACACTGGCTTCCATTTCCAGACCCACAACCACACAGCCGGGAGGTGTCAGTTTCAGCTTCTCTCAGAAAATCCTAAGTCGAATTCTCGCCTTAAAATGTCCTTAAAACTAATACCAGTTAGGGCTTTGACCATGAAGCCAAAGTATAAGAAAAATGAAAATTTAAAAGGACTCTGACATCTAACAGAACAATGAGGGACCAAGTCCACCACTAACATGCTTTACTGGTTTAGGGGAAAAGGATGATGGAGGGCGTAGCAAGATCAAAGATCATATATAAAATTTAAAAAAAAGAGCTTTAAGAGCCAGCCAAATAGCTCAGTGGATTAAAGCACCTGCAAGCAGGTGCAGGGGCCAGGGGTTCAATCCCCAGGCCTGCTGTGCCAGCCCCGCCCCCAGGGCACACTGAGACAGCAATTGAGAGTGGCCATGGTGACACACACCAGTAATCGTAGCTGTTGGGAGGCTGTAAACAGGAGGATCACTACGAGTCTGATCTAGTAGTGAGACCCTGGACACCCTGTAGACCCTTCCCTAAAATACAAAAAAAAAAAAAAAAATTAATTAATTTAAAAAAGAGCTTTCAGTTGAAAAGTCAAGGTAAGACTTGAGATCTTCACCAGAATTTCTGTACTATATCTTATCATGCCAGGATTTGAGTTTTGCTTTGTAATTATTTTAAAAGGAAACATGCAAAGGATGAATACTCTAGAAATAGGTTCTGTTCCCCTTCTATCCAATATCCTGCACATTCACTGAGCAAGTACAAATGAACACCTTGCTGTCAGTGATCACTTGGGAAAACAAGGTAAGCGGCTTTTAAACCAATAGTAGTATCATTTGTAAGACTTATATTAATCATTACTAAATATGGAGTACTCTTTAGAAGATCCAGATTACAGAAACTGTAAGAAAAGAAGACTAAAAATGTTTTCAGGTTTCCCAGATTCACACACTTCAGGTTACACCTACATCCGGTCATTAGACCACAATCATAAACCCTAAATACCAGAGGCCTTGCCATTATTTTCAGAACTTTCAACAAACAAGGCATTTGCTGGTTTCTTTAGTTTTTTTTTTTAATTAATCTGTTTGCAGTAAATACTATACTCATCAGAGTTAATTTGTACATATACATCTCGTATCCTGATGCTTCTCACTTCCCCCACCCCCAAAGTGAGCATTTTAATGGACATGTGTGACGGTAGATGTGCTCTTCCTTTTACTTTACCCTGCGATGCCAAGAAAACTTGCAACATTGTATGCCTATTGCTCCAATAAATAGTTTAAAACTGATTCCTGAGGTAGCTAATTAAGTGTGCAAATTCATAGATGCCCACTTCCATGGTGAAGCCGTGATCCGCGGTACTAATTTTGGTCTAGTCAAATAACAATTCCTTTTCCTTGTCGCCTACCCACAACTGATTTTCTTTTTAGATTTAAGCCATGCTTCTCTTTAAGATGCAGTAAGCATTATTGTCTTGCTGACAAAAAAAGCACAAAAGCTCAATTTCTTGTGGTAAATGTAACTTAATACCACCTATGATCTCCTCTAGACAAGATGTGTTTTGCAGAGATTCCTCTGGAAGATGTCACAGAAACAACCACTGCGAATCACTCCACTCTTTAGCACATGCACACAAAAACACAAGCCCAAACACACAAGAAATTTCGTCTATTGCTGAAAATGACGTCTTCATCTCCACTATAAGAAAAAGCCCTCGCAAACTAGGTTAGATAGCTTCACTGTCTCCAGCCAAAAGGCGTGTGCTTCAGGGTCTTCAGATCATCCCGGGGATTTGCGCTGCAGGACTGAAAAACTCCAACCAGGCAAGCAATAAACATTTACTGAGTTCTTCCATATAGACAACCAGGGTTTACTAAGCAATATCTCTAACTCGACAGAGTTAATAAAATTCCAGTCTATAACCATTCCAAACAGAAAGGCTCTAGAGTCTCTGCTAAAAATAAGATACAGAACTATGTATGCCATATATATATATATATATATATATATATATATATCCATATGTTATACAGTCATTGGTAAAGTAAAAAATCATAAGGGAAATATTCAGAACCCTTTGAAACACTGATGTAGTGATGTGTGTTTGGGGAGATCTCACACTTAGGTGTTAAACATTTCTACAGTAATTCATGCTTATAGAGAGCTTCAGCTCTGCTTTTATTAATATCCTGCCTCATAGAGGGAGCTCAAATGACACAAGAACAATCTTTCTAAAGTAACTTGCCATGCACACTTACGTAAATAGCTCAGGAAGCAGGACTGCTCGTATTCCAGCTATAAGTGAAATGTGCCCACATTTGCCTCAGACTCCCAATCTCTGATTGAATCTTTCTCTTTCCAGCAGTCACTTGGCTGGATAACAAGTTCATGCACTGGATCAAATACTTCAGCAAGGGATTTAACCCACTGTCTACATTGCAAGAAATCAAATAGTAAAAAATAGAAATTTTAAGGAAATGTTGCTTCCTGTGCAAAATAAAAAAAGAAAGCAAGAAAGCCAAGACAATAAGGTATAATTTAGAAATGAATCATCTTTGTTAGCAACATGCGAAGGTGGATGACGGGTATGTGGGATCATTATACCATTCTTTTGCTACTTTGTTATTTGAACACTTCCATAATAAAATGGTTTTTTTAGTGAAGATCTTTTCCCAACCTTCCCACCATATGCCCTGGAGGGAAGAACATAAGCACAGATGGCCAATGAGCTCCCGTGATGGTGAACATCATCTATCAACTCGCCCATGCTACGGTGCCAAATTATGGCTCCAAGACTCCTCTGGAAGGTGCTTTTCTTTGTGGATGAAATTTACATGTAGATCAGTTGACATTTCATAAAGCAGGCTTCTCTCTACAACGGGAGCGGACCACATCAATCAGTTCAAGGCCTTTAGGGAACAGACTCATCTTCTCCAAACAAGAAGAAATTCTGCCAGCAGGTGGCCTTCCAACTTGAATTACCATGATGTTCACTCCTATGTCTCCAGCCTACCAGTCCTACCATGAAGATTTCGGAGTTGGTAGGGTGAGACCAAAATGATGAGACCTAATTCTTTAAAATTTCAACTCCTCCCTCCCTCTCTTTCCTCCTATGTCTTTTTTCCCCCTCCACTTCTTCATGGTCACACACACACACTACAGCTCCCTGTAGTCAGAATGGACTCCTCAGTTATCCTACTCACCAATGGGTAAAATGTGTCCAGTCACACCTAAATTTAGTAAATCTACACATCCTATCAGATACTCTGTATTTTAGACCCTTCAAGCAGTTACAACAATCCATAATGATATTATTTGTCTCTATTTTTGCTTAGTTTTGTCCATCTTTATGAAAAAAATACAATTCCTAAAAAATTAGGACTATGTGTTCCTCTTTCACCATTTTATATTTTAGCATTAAACATAAGTGCTTAGCATATGGCATGCATGGATTCTCAATAAATAATGAGTGGATGGATGAATATTCTCAAAGCAGTAACCTCTCAACTTGCTTTCTTAGAATTTATACCCATCAAACAGACAGAATTCAGTTAGTCATACTATGATGGGCCCATCAGAATTACAAGCCCAGAAATATTTCCAATGTATTAGAATAAGAGCAAAATCAATTACTATTTGTCTCTTAATCAAGTCACTGGACACCACAATGAGATATATCAAGGCTTATCCTGATGTTCAATCAAAATTTTATTGTTCAATGTTTACTTTATTATTAAAGTCTCAATTTTTAATCTTCTGTATTGTTAAGCCACATGAAATTGCCATCCTACAGTTTCATAGTTTAACTTAAAACACAGTGTATCCTATGCAAATGAAGGTGTTCAATCGGAAGAGAAAAATATCTTTCAATTTAGATTACTAGCAAATATTCTTCCCACTCTGTATAACTCCCTTTGAACTGGTTCTGCTTCTGCATTTGGTGAAGTGGAGACAGATGCAACAAGAAGTAGGAAGAGGCGATTTTGTGCACCCCGCTATTGCAGGGCAAAGAAATACAAAACAAAGGATGAGCGAAAACAGGGTCTCAACTTTCTAAGGATTATCCAACCCATAATTCTACAACAAATCACTGAGTAATCCTAAATTCTGTAGAACGCAAACAAAATGCATTCAGTGGTAGATGTACTTTTTATTCATCTCTTATTTTTTTAAAAAAATTGAACCTTCTTTGTTACAAAACACTTGATTAATTTAAAATTCCTCAGAATAGCATATCCCAAAATGGAAAAACTACACAGACTCGCAGATAAAAAAGAAATAAATGTAGATGCTGGTTACAAAGTAAAAGAGAATAAATGTTAAAGTAATCAAAATCTTCCAGTAAAGGGAATTTATACTGCTTGCACATTAGCCTCAAAAATGACTTCCTCTTGCTATATTTAATTAACTATATACTAAATGTAAAGTAT
>NW_004524583.1:21122980-21126293 GCF_000260255.1 Octodon degus
ACACACGGAAATCCTGGAAGACACACTGAGATGTAGTGATTGACCCGAATAGAGAATAAAACAAGATCTAACTATACATAAAAGATTCACCTAGATTTAAGAACACAGTGAGATTGAAAGGTACACAAGTAAATGAAGATATTCTATTAAACTGGTAAAAAGAAGAGTCGGGTGACTATGTTCATAGCAGACAAAAATATGCTAAGCCAAAAACTGCCACAATAGCTAAAGAAGGTTATTATGCAATGATTAAAAAGGTCAATTCACTAGAAACATATAAATATATATTCACCCAACATCAAAGAACCTAAAATAAAAAGCAAATATTGACATACTTGGAGTAGTAGGCAACAGTACAAAAATAAGGAGAGGACCTAATATCACCTCCCTATAATGGATAGATCATTGGGACAGAAACCCAGTGAGAAAACAGCAGAATTGAGCAACAGCATAAGTCAAATCAACCTAACAGGTGAATATGCACCCAACAGCAGCAAAATACTCATTCTTTTCAACTGTATGCAGAAGTCTTTTTCCTTTTCCTTTTTCATACAGGGTCTCGCTACACAGTTCAGACTCACAGTGATCCTCTCGTACCAGCCTCCCCAGCCCTGGGCTTACAGGTGTGCACCACCACACCTGGCTCCAGGGTCAGCACGGTATGCAGTACCATGCACTTGCCAGGCAGGCATTTATGCCACTGAGCTATCTCCCATACAGAGAAAATCTTGTCCACACAACATTCTAAGTCAAAATATAAGTTTTAAATACAGTAAGATTCAAATTATTATAAGTATCTTTGATCACAGTGGAATGAAATAGGAAATCAACTAAAACAGATAAATTCATAAACTCATAGTAATTAACACACTCAAACAAATATTAGGTCAAAGAATAAATAAAAAATTGGAAAATATTGAGAGAAACAATGTAACAGGCTAAAAACATAGAATGTTGAAAAAGTCTTTAAAAAGTCCATTGCCATAGATGCTTACATTAAAAAACAATCCCAAACAGAACTTAATCTTGATTCTTTAAAGATAGGAAATGAATAAAATGAATACAAAATATGGCAGAAAGAAGAGACTACTAAAGGTTAAACCAAAAATATGTTATACAGAATAGAAAAACAACCTTTAACTGAAAAAAAGAAAACTAACTTGCTTTCTTTAAAAAGTATATAAAGTAGTAGGGTGTGGTGGCATGTGCCTGTGATCCTATCACTCAGGAGGCAGGGCTGAAGCAGAAAGATCAGAGTTCAAGGCCAGCCTGGGCTACATAGTGAGCTCCAGCCCAGTCTGCGTGACATAGTGAGACCCTGTCTCTATGAATAGAAAGAAAGAAAGAAAGAAAGAAAGAAAGAAAGAAAGAAAGAAAGAAAGAAAGAAAGAAAGAAAGAAAGTTTTAGCTAATCAGAAATGAAAGAAGTGACATTACAAATTAACTCATAAATAAAAGGATTATAAATAACTATACAAATAACTTTATGCCAATGAATTGGACACCTACTAAACCTGAACTAGAAAGAAAAAGAAAGTCTGAGCAAACTAATAACAAATTATTTCAGCATTCTAATTTTTGAAAACTAACCAAAGAAGAGCCCAGAATAAAGTGGCTTTACAAGTGAATTCAAGCAAACTTTTAAAGAATAGCAATCCTTCTGAAACTTTTCCATAAAGTAGGATAGAGCACACTAACAAACCGATTCTATGAAGCTAATACTATCTAATACCAACGAACCCCACAGGAAAAGAAAGCTACAGATAACCAGCTTGATGAACTTCGTCAAAATTCCAGCAAATGGAACTGAACAGCACATCAAAAAGATACATACCATAACCAAGATGGATGCAAGGACAGTTCAACATAAACTGTACAATCAATCGATGGCCCACATTAAAATAATGTAGAATAAAAATCACATAATAGGTGCAGAAAAAAATTGACAAAATCCAATATTTCATAATAAAAACTCTCTACACAGAAATATACATATGTATATTATATATATATATATATATACACAAAATAACATAGAAATACAGCTACTTTCTCTTAGCTCAATGAGAAGTTTTGAACTAATAATGTTTAGACAGGATATCATGTCTGCATCTTGTACTATGAATAACTACTACAAAGACAACAATATGCAATGTATTAATTATTGTAACTGTCCTACTAACCTGTTTTGAAACTGTCTCATTGCTACTTCTTTCTCAATAAAATATATGTAAAAAAACCTCTCTGCACATAAAGAATAGAAAGAAATTAAGTTAATACAACAAGGATCATTGTGAAATGGCCGAATCTAACATTTCCCTCTGGGATCAGGAAGAAGGCACGAATGCCTATTTTTGCCTCTTTAAAAGTACTGTTCTACATAATCCTAGAATTCGTGGTCAAAGCAGTCAGGCAAGAAAACAATAAAATTGAAAAGTAAAAGGTGAAATTAAAACTCTCTCTATCCACAGTTAGTATGATCTTCTATGCAGAAAACACTCCAAAAACTTAGAATAAGTGAATTCAGGAAAGATGCAGGACATTAAATTAAGGTATAGAAATTAGTTGTGTACTATGCACTAGAAATGCTCAACCTGAAAAGGTAAGAACACACTTTAAGAAAGCAATTTATGTGCAATACCATTAAAAAGAATAAAATGCACAAAAAAAATTGGGCTGGGAAGATAGCTCAGTGGCTTAAGCACTGTCTGGCAAGCACAAGCTCCCGAGTTCGATCCTCAGTACCCCCCCCAAAAAAAAAAAAGAATAAAATGCTTAGGAATAAAGTTAATCATGCAGTTAAAAGACTTATGCACTAAATACTATTAAAATGTTGAAGAAAGAAATTTTATAACAAATGGAAAGACATAGTATTAACCATATGCTAAATTATACATACTTTTGAAGCAATCTATAAATTCAATGTAGTCTCTATCAAAATATCCCTATGGTATTGACTTACAGAAAAAAAAATCCTAAAACTCATTTGGAACAAGACTGTGAATACCCAAAGCAATTCTGAGCAAGAAAAATAAAGCCCCTGATGTTAAAAGAGATCATAAAGCTACAGGAATCAAAACTATATGGGGGGCCAGGGAGATGGCTCAGTGGAATAAGCGCTTCCCTAGTAGGCGCAAGGGTCTGAGTTCAATCCCCAGTTCCACAAAAAAAAAACAAAACAAAACAAACAAAGAAACACTATTAACATCAGTGTATTAACAACTAGTGAAGCAGAATAGATAGCCTAGAAATAAACTTACACATATACAGTTAAGTAATAAGGTTGTCAAGAATACAAACAATGCTAAGAAGA
>NW_004524583.1:21126393-21130953 GCF_000260255.1 Octodon degus
TGAAAAGTTCCCTGGAGGAAAGTGACTGTTGTCCTACAAGGCAAGAGTGACCTCAAAACAGCTAAGCAGTAACATGCCATCATCATGAGGCTAAAATACATCAAGGCTTTTGTCAGTCATTATTCACCTTTTTTTCCAAACATTAGCCAGAGACAAACTTGACATAGGACACCTGAAGAGGTAGGAAGATAAGAAGTGTTGGTCTGGCTTTTCCCATCTGCTGTTCAAACTCTAATGAGAGCATTACTTGCATAAGGATGACAGATCCTTTAATAACAACTATTCTTCATGTTCACCACCACAGCTACTAAACAGCCCATGGTTGAGTTATTACTGGGGCCCATCCTAGAAACGGTGACACTCTTTCTCTGGACCCAACCACAGCAAGATGTCGAGCTCAGGAGAACATGAAACACGATGTTTCACTTACCAAGTCCCTTGTGGATCTGAGTCTTGTCTTTAGAGTGCTTTCTTTTGCGTCGTTGTTCCAGGAATGGAAGCCCTCTGATAGTTTCAAAACACAACTTCTTGTTGATAAAGAGGAAGAGTACAGCCAGCAGAACAATAAAGACACCAACAGCAGACAAGAAGCCAATGACTTCAGGGGTAACTGACAAGAGAACACAAAGGAAAAAGATGTCATTACAATTAAGTTGATTCAACTTTTGGTTCCAACAGTGAGCTTTTGCAAATACTCTAGGAGTCCTTACCTTGGCTGAAATTCCCAAGACTATGTATAGGGAAAGGAAAAATGACTGTCACCTACTCTATCCTGCTAGGCGGGCTTCTCAAATAACAAACCTCCATGTTTTTGCATGTATAGTTTTTGTTCCCAGCATACAACTCTTATGCCTGTTACCAGCTTAGGATTTAATTTCAAATCCACAGACTTTAAGAGGAAAAGCCATCAAAGAGGTTGAGCTGGAAGTAAAATGCTATAAAAGCAAATCTCTAGAAACTACAACTGCCTGATGCTTACAAAGTTGAGACGAACTTTCAGATAGATATTTCTATAAGTATTTGCAATTAGAAGGAGAGTCATTTTCTGCACACATTTTTGTGAAGCTGGCTATGTAATACGATGGTGATTATCCATGGCAATATGCAAATTAGTGATGCCATCCGTATAGGAAATAAGAGTTCAAAATTTTGCAATTATAATATAATTTCAGAAGATGAAATTCCATTCTCATCTTCTCCTCTTCTTCTACTTAAAAATTTGAGCTTTAAGTGAACTTGCTCCAATATTACCCAATATACTTTAAAGACTCAATAAAACAAATCCAGAAATTAACATTACAGAGCATATGTCAAATGAATCATGGGAACAGGTTCCATTTGAAAGTTTATGAAAATAAATCTCCTGTGAGCAGCTTTAATTCTTAGACAATAGTATGAAGGTATAAAAATCATCTCACCTCACCTCACTATCTTGATAAAGTATGAACCAAATTTATCCCAATCCCATGAAAATATAAATGATAACTGATACTCCTGTGTCTGAGAAGATAGCTCAGCTGTCTAAGCGCCTGCCTGGCAAGCACAATGACCTGGGTTCGATCCCTGGTACCACATGCCATGCTGGCCCACACCAAGCTGGCCACTAAAACTCGGTGTGGAGGTGCACCCCTGTAATCTCAGTGCTGGGGAGGCCAAGATAGGAGGATCACCACCAGTCTAATCTGCATGATGAGACACTGTACCAAATAAATAAAGATTAAAAAAAATAAAAAGTACAAATTCTACTTTTAAAAAAATGATACTCCTCTGACGCAATCTAGTAGCAAGTCAATATAAGAGCAAAAGAAAAGAATAGCAGGCAAGAAAATCATTTTATGGTCTTTTAAATGACAACCATTTCTGCTACCAAAATAAACATCTACCATGAAAAAGTGTGCATATGTTAATTATCTCTTCTCCCACCAAAACAGTATGCAGTAGCAGGAGGCACCAGCATAGCCTGGAGCAGCTGACCCAGTGGCTGGGTTGAAATTCCACTCTACTACTTATTTGTGTGGCTTTGGGCAAATTAGCCAACCTCTCTCTGTTCCAGTTTCTTAAACTATAAAGAAGGAAATAAGCGTAGCTACTACAAAAATTAAATAAAATAACACATGGGGATTGCAATCTGCTTGGCACTTGGTACACAGAGATGCTTCAAACAGGAATAACCATCAACATCTTCTCAGAGAATTTAAACCACTAGCATTGGTCAAGTTGATATGGATGTGCTATTTTATGTTTAGTACTGTATGTTCTTCCTCCTGTGCCCCTTCATTCTCTTAACTTCAACTACTTTCCCTTGTAAACAACATCTTTCTTGTCTCCATGTAAAATTCACCTAATACCTTCCACCACTTAAAATCCCTCCTGTGATCATGCGCTCCCCAACCACAGAGCCATTTCTTTTCTCCCCAACTAACCATCTCTAAAGTGTCCTCTACATTTATCTCCACTTCTCTAATTCCAAAGTTACTGATACGCACCACTGTATTTACCCAGATTTGAATTGATATCCTTGTGCCCACTTACTCTCTCAAACTCATTCTCCAAATAATAGCTAGAGCGCGTCTTCTGAAATGCATGTGATTTACCCGAGTGCCCTCCTATAAACATCTGTAACAGGTTGAACTCTAGCCTGAGAAACATACATTCACCTTGAATCTCAAAAAGTGAGCTCACTTGAATTTATAGACAACATTAGGCTAAGGATTTTGAAATGAGATCCTCTTGGATTAGGGTACATCCTAAATCCAAAGATGAGTTTGTTTAGGAGGAGAAAAAGACACAAAGAGATGAAAGCCATGTGAAGATGAGGACAGAGATTAGAGCTGTGAAGTCTTAAATTAAGGAACCCCAGGGGTTGTTGGTTATCACCAGAAACTATACTACCAGCATCTATGTTTTGTTCTTCAAACATAGCCCACCTCCAGACCTCTGCATATATCATTTCAACCCTATGGGATAATTGCTTGCCTTTCCTCTGGCTAACTCTGACACTACACTTCCTCCAAAAGCCTGTCTTACTTCTCTGGTGGAGGCTGCATGTGTGTTTCCACTCACCAAGCTCGAAGTAGCTTTGTCAACAGTTTGCAAATGTTAAGTTTTAAATGTAATAAAACAGGGACTATGTTAAATTCTTCCTTGTACTCTCAACAGCAAACAAATGACAGGAATTCAGTAAATATTTGTTGATTGAATAATTTTTGAAATGCCTTTGTTACACTATGCTGGTAAATATATCTATCAAAGAAAAGTCTTGGAAAGAAAAGATATTCTTCAAGTGGGTCAGTAAAGCCATCAACGCAGGACATGACTATGCAAAATATACCTTAAGAAGAAGGTAGTTTAAGGACTGGCCAGATAGCTCAGTGGATTAAAGCACATGCTTAGGCAGACACAGGGACCAGGGGTTCTATCCCCAGCCTGCTGTGCCAGCCCCACCCCCCAAGGTGTGCTGAGATGGTGATTGAAACTGGGGTGCACCTATAATCCCAGCACTTGGGAGGTTGAAAAACAGGAAAGATCACTACAAGTCTGACCTGTGTATAGTGAGACTCTATAGACCTTGTACTAAATACATTTTTCAAAAAAATTCAGCTGGGGGCCTAGCCCTAGCTCAGTTCTTTAAATGGCTGCTTCCACCAAGCTGTCAGCCTCAGGTCGCTGTAGTTCAATCCCCACAACTCCAGCCAGCCAAACCTGCCCTGAAGGCATTTGGAGCAAAAAAAAGAAAAAAACAGTTCAGCTATTGCTCATAATCAGAAACGTCTGTACCTATGCTATCCATTAAGCTAAATTTTTAAGTTTGAATTTTAAAGGTTACTTTTCACTTATAAAAACAGCACAAAAATTACTACATAAGACCTACAAAATATAGAGGAAAAAGCTGGCCACTAAGTTTGTATTGATTTATTTTCCCAGAAAATATACTCTGGCCCCAGGATCCCGCAAGAGAAAAACTTTCTCTGCTAAAATTCATCTGTCAAGACTGTAAGAGACAAGTAGTCCTTCAAGTGTATAGACACTAAGGCAAGTCTACAAAAATCACAAGGAACTGAGCAAACATGAAACTACAAAAGAAAATGAAGAAAGCTCTAGTGAAAGAAATGGAAATCCATCAACTGCTTCACAAAGGAAAAAAAAAAAAAAAAAACTTAAAGAAGTTCAGTGTACTACAAGATAACCCAAATGGACAACTCAAGGAAATCAGGAAAAAATATACATAAACAAAATAAGAAATACAATTACAGTTTGCATCTCGATGTTCTCCACAAACCCCACCTGGTCATAGGTGGACCTTTTCAGAGGTAGCTGAATCAAGAGTGTGTGATGCTGGATGAAGGGTGTGTGATTACTAAATCAGTCTGCTGATTGCTTTGACACCATCCTATTCCCAGCAGACTGAATGATATAAAAGGGGCAGAAAGACACTGTTGAGTTCTCTTGTTGTTTTTGCTCTCTTCTGCCACCATGAACAGTTGCCCTTCTGCTGTGCGCTACCCTGCCTTGGAGCCAGCCAGTTACGGACTAAGACCTCCACAAACTGAGCAAAGTACA
>NW_004524583.1:21131053-21133088 GCF_000260255.1 Octodon degus
CTATATGGGGGGCCAGGGAGATGGCTCAGTGGAATAAGCGCTTCCCTAGTAGGCGCAAGGGTCTGAGTTCAATCCCCAGTTCCACAAAAAAAAAAAAAAAAAAAAAAAACTATATGATACTGACATACAAACAGGCATGACAACTAGTGAAGCAGAATAGATAGCCTAGAAATAAACTTACACATATACAGTTAAGTAATAAGGTTGTCAAGAATACAAACAATGCTAAGAAGAGTTCCTTTTGCAAATGATGGCAAGAAAATTGGATGTCCACATCTAAAGAATGAAATTGGACCCTTATTTCTCACATATGCAAAAATAAACCCAAAATGGATTAAGGACATAAACACAAAGCCCAAAACAATACTGTTAGGAGAAAGCATAGTTACAGGGTATCTGGACATTTGACTGGGCAAATGAATTCTTGGCTATTATACTAAAAGTATAGGCATAAAAATAAACAGGATTCCAACAAAGCTCAAGCAGAAGCTAAAGAACCTCTATGGTGCAAAGCAAAACAATCACAGAACAGAAACAATCTATGGGAATGGATAAAGTATTTGTAGAACATAGTTTGATAAAGAGTTAATATTCAGAAATATTAGAAATTCTTACCATTCAGTAGAGAAAGCAAATTTAAAAGGAAATTTTGAGAGGGTGTTGTACTCAGGGGTTACAGAGAAGCAATACAATACAGGACACTTAATTATAATATTATTTTCCAATAGTCACCCAAAGAGTCAAATACAAAAAAATAAAAAAAATCTGTCCACACAGTAAATACCAAAGAATCCAGCTGAGGGCCTGGATCCTAATACGTCATTCATGAGTCCAACTGTACACCTGGAACCCATAACAATGCCCCCTATAATTACAACTTTTTAGGTCTTACAATGCCTCATGTAGGTCTGTTTCACGGATTTGTGCTGGAATGGCCTGAAGGTTAGCAATGGAAGCTAGCAAGTCTGTGCCAGTGGGATGAAGGATCTGTATTAGCAGGTTGTGGGTTCCGCACTGGAGCCAGGAAGCAGCACTCAAAGTAAGAGCCAGAGCTCCCCTGAAAATTGCCACATCCATCCTCAGCAACAGTGAGGGCCCAAGGTCCTCCAAGGATGAGGACAGCCGAGTTCCCATCAGGAAAGCCAATGCAACAAGCTTCTCCAGGAGGCTGAGCAGTGCACCATCTTTCTCTCCAGAGCCAGGAAGCGATGCTCAAAGCAAGGACCAGATCTCCACCCAAATAAACCGTAGCCATTCCCAGTGACACCAGGGTCCCAAGCTCCCTTGATGGTGAGAGCAGCTGAGTTCATCAGGAAAGCCAGAATGACAAGGTCCTCCAAGAGAAACAACAGCAGCCCCAGGAAAACCAACAACTCCACAAGCTCCCAACAGCCTCACTCTTCTCCCATTCTTTTTATTTTATTGGCCACAATCCTCAGGTGGGCCTCCCACACCCCGCACCATGCTGGTTCAGTTCAGCTGGGTGTTACAAGTTGACCACCAGTTGTCAATCTGCCACAGAAGGCAAAAGAACTAAATAGGCATTTTCCTGAAGACAATGTACAGATGGTGAAGTAGGCACATGAAAAGGTGCTCAACATCAATGATCGCCAGGAAAAGGCAAATGAAAACCACAATGGGATATCAGATCCTACCTGTTAGGATGGCTATTACCAAAATATAATAAGCAGGGATTGTGCATGATGTACAAAAAAAAAAGGGCCTTTTACAATGTTAGAGAGGATGCAAAAATTGAAATCAGGGGCCAGGGAGATAGCTCAGTAGAATAAGTGCTTGCCTGGCAAGTGCAAGGGCCTGAGTTCAATCTCAGTTCCACCAAAAAAAAAAAAGCCAGCTGGAGTCACTTAGCTCACTAACAACCCTTTTCTAACATGTTTGGGACCAGAATGTTTCAGATTTTAGAATTTCTCCTAATTTTAGAATATTTATATAACCTTTATTGGTTGAGCATCTCTAATTCAAACTCTGAAGTTTGAATCAGAGCACACCTAGTTTTCACATTCAGGATGCTAAC
>NW_004524583.1:21133253-21137422 GCF_000260255.1 Octodon degus
AAAAAAAAATACTGCATGTTGTGCCAGCCCTGGAACCAGGCATGGTAACACATGCCTGTAATCCCAGCACTGGGAAGGCTGAAACAAGAGAATCAACTACAAGTTTCAACTGCATAAGGAGACCATGTATCAGAAAGAAAGAAAGAAAGAAAGAAAGAAAGAAAGAAAGAAAGAAAGAAAGAAAGAAAGAAAACAAATTACCTTTTGATCTAGTGATCCTACTTGTAGGTACATATTCAAAGGAATTGAAATCTGAACCTTAAAATAGCAAATTCTTATGTCTATTGCAGAAGCTAAGATACAGACTTAACCAAGAGTCTATCAATGGATGAATGGATAAAGAAAATATGTATACACTCAATAAAATATTAGACTTTTTAAGAATTCCTTGGCTTTATGGCCTTTTCATGTGCCTGTTTGACCATCTGTACATTGTCTTCAGAAAAATGCCTATTTAGTTCTTTTGCCTTCTGTGGCAGGTTGACAACTGGTGGTCAACTTGTAACACCCAGCTGAACTGAACCAGCATGGTGCGGGGTGTGGGAGGCCCGCCTGAGGATTGTGGCCAGTAAAATAAAAAGAATGGGAGAAGAGTGAGGCTGTTGGGAGCTTTTGGAGTTGTTGGTTTTCCTGGGGCTGCTGTCAGTTCTCTTGATGGACCTTGATAGTTGGCAGGCTGCAAGTTCTACAGTAAATAATCCCAGATTATATATACCAATTATATCTCAATAAAGTGGTTTTCATAAATCATAGTAATGATTTAGAATGAAATGCTGATACTTGCTACATTATGGATGAACCTCGAAAGCATTGTTGTAAGGATTGTGAACTTCGTAATATAAAATTTTTATCTCAAAAAATGGCTTTCAAGTCCACCTGAATCAGTTTAATAAAGGCTGAAAGGAAATGTCTGAAGAACTATAATGGTTTTTGTAGATTCGAGAGAGATTTTCTTCATGCCTAAACATTCTGTAATTCAACACCTAGAATTAAAAATGAAGCTTAACTATTCCAAGTTAGGGGAGCAGCAGTCAGCAAAGAGCTACCATTCATGTGTAATGCTGAATGCGGCGAGCCACAAGCTTTATCAGTGTAAACCAAAGCAGCTGTGATAACTCAGGTGGCTTTAAACAAAATTAGGCTTTGACCAGGAAGCATTAGAGGCATTTGAATCCCTTCTCTCCAACTCCTATAGTGAAGAGCAGCTATTACATAGATCATTTGCCACAGATGACAAGGACACGTATGTCACAAGACTTAGGTGCCATCTGCAGAATGGCTCATCTAATTATTTCAGTAATTACTAAGTTGGAAATCATACGGCGGCAAAGTTCAGGCACAGAGTTCATGTTCAAAACTTTCTCCAACTTAGCTGTATCCCTGAGTTGCCCCTGGACAGCCCCATCGGCTGACTTTTAAGAGAGGACTCGAGGAAAAGACAGAGTACACAGTGACACAAACAAGCCTTTGTGAGATGCAGACACTAACTGATCATAAACTGCACTTCACAGTTGTTAAAGAGGATAAAAAATGTTAGCCAATTGTAGCCATCTGACTCATGACAAGAACTAGAAATAATTAGGAAGTTGAAAACATCTTCCAAAATGATTAGAGGAACAAAATGATTACTACCTAACAAAATGATTAGAGGAACAAAATTAACTGAACAACAACAAAAGAAATGAAATCATAATTTCTCAGGCAAAAACTTTCCTGGTACCAACTCTAGAAATGTAAAGAATCTCATGAAAAACATAAGGAGAGTCTAAGATAAGACATAAAAATTGTTCATCTATACACTCCTTTCTTTTTTAGTTATCCATGAATGTGAAAGGCCTCTCGTCACTGATGTAATCTCAATTTCATTTATTCTTTTAGAAAGCAGAACAGCCAGGTAGGCTAGCACATGCCTCTCGTGCCGGCACTCGGAGGCTGAGGTAGGAGGATCACCGTGAGCTCGAGGCCAGTCAGGGCTATACAGTGAGCCCTGGCCCAAAAATAAAACAAAAAATTACATAATTATGAACTTGTTTCCATGATGTTTCCAAGCACTCCCAGGCAGCAGAAGTCCCGGACTCCAGGCTCAGCTTTGCTTACCTTACGGTTCTGATCTTACCTAGACACGTCTACATTCTCCAAATATCCTTCTACCTAAAGATCCGAAGAACCTCATTGGAAAGGTGCGAACAGTCAGAGTACAGGTGAGCTGAGCACAGCTCAGGTGTCTAACACTTAGCTCAACTTAATCTTAGGTGCTTCTGGTCCCACGTCAAAAATCTGACAATGAAAGCTACGGCATTAGATACCAGGAACTTTTGAAAAATAAGGAGATATTGTCCAACGCAACTTCAATAGCAGTAAGAGGTGAGAGGTCAGCAGGGCCCTGGAGACAGCAGCTGGCTTATGCATCAGCCTTAGCAACTTCGAGTGCCATCAACAGTAAAGGGGGCCACTGCGGGGAGCCAGCAAAAGAGAAAACACAGTGTGAACCCAGAGCCCAGAAGAACTTGGCAGACGTTATGTAAGAGTTAAAGTTTTTATGGAGAAGACAAAAACAAAAAAGTTTTGGACCATTTTTTACCCTTACATCAGCATAATCATAGGAACTATTTATGTTCAGACTTCTGTAGTGATCAAAAAAATAGAAGGCTTGCAAATGAGAAACTTTTAAGAGCTGAACAGCAAATGTGTCTATTGCCAGCTACAGCAACTTCAATATTCAAATTTAAAATACCTGTGCAATTAGACGTATTTGTCAGTTGTTTATACAATAACTATAAAGCTATATAAGTCCTTAAAATTAACATAGAACAAGTTAAAGTGAGAGCTTTAACTTCTCTTTTTTCCCATGATACATATATAGCTAAAAAAAGGGAAAAGGTCTTTGATACATAGAAGTATATTAATTTGTCAGTGTCCTAAATTACAGCTGGTTAGGCATTTTAACCTCAATAACCTTCATTAATGGGCAATCTAAAACTTTCTTGAACTATAAAAGATATATTTATATACACATTACATACAGTTAAAAAAAAAGAGTAGTTCCACTTAGTTTTTCTTTGTAGCAATAGCTAAAAGAATGTCTTAAGTTCTTTGGAAGGAAAAAATAGTCTTTCAAAAAATAGGGGTGAAAAGTGGCTTAATGAAACCTAGTGAAATTTTAACATGTTCCAAAATAAACCATAGCAACATATGGAGTCACTAGCAACCAATCAGTTCTCAAAATACTTAAGAATACAGCATTTGGGGGTATGCATGGGGTGCTATCTTGAATACAGAAATATATGTGTGTTGAAATGTGCCCATCTTCCTCTAAAAATTGAACAACCTAACCTATCTGCTTCACATGTTTAAGTGTAAATTCTCACTTAGTGCGCATACACGCACACACACATACACACACACGCCTTCCAGAAGCCAAGAAATCTCAGCAAGCTCGCTCTCTTTTCACTTTACTACTAGGATGTCTGCTCAATAGCAGCATTTAACTATGAAAGCAGAAAACTTACCAGTGGCCCCCAGAGGGAATTTTTGAGACTTTCTTTACTTGTCTGAGTTTTCCTGGAAACTTCAACTATTCTCCACTCTCCCTGGAGCTCTGATTTCCATTTTCCTACATCTTACTGGATTGAGAAGAAGATGGGGTGGGGGAGGATTAGACGATTTTGCCAGTTTACAAAACCACCGTCAACATATCTGGATTGTGTGGTTTTTAATGGTGCATTAGTCCGATGTCTCCTTGCTGAAGCACAATACCTGACAATTCAAAAACAGGAGATGTTTAATTTGGTTCATGTTTCAGAGGTTTTCAGCCCATGGCTGGCAGGCTGCCAGGCCGGAAGCCCATAGAGGAGGGGTGCGGCACAGCAAACCTGCTGAATTCACAGCTGCTGGGAAGCAGAGCAAGGAAAGAAGACAGGGAGTGTTACAGCTGACTCTGTGTCAACTTGCGGAGTCTGAAGCTCAGCTAAGTAACTCAGCAGCTCTACATCCTGCCATGCAAAGGACATGCCCTTACTGCTCTGGGATGTAGTTCATTTTGGCAACTAGAGAAATTTAAAAATTCAACTAAGTGAGCCAGTGGGAGGCCACGGTCCTTACTTTGTAAACATTCTCAGCATGTGCAAGGGGAGGGCATGGAGATGGTGTGTGTCCTACACCTCCCCCAC
>NW_004524583.1:21138672-21140245 GCF_000260255.1 Octodon degus
TGAGCACAGCAGCCAGATCCAAACCAGGCACAGCTGGATAGATCCAAACTTCATAGATCTGCACCTGAACTTCAGTATGTGCTAAGGTTATAACTGCACCAAAGCTCTCCAACAAAGGTCAGAAGACAGTGCTACACAAAATGACAAGAAGGAACAAAATGCAATCTCCGAACCCAAGCCTACCCATAACAAGTGCAGAGGACACTAACACAGAACAAAATGGGAATCACACAGCTGAAATCAATGAATCAACGACTTCTGAAATAAAGAAACAGTTGCAGAAAGGTATGGAGGAACTCACATTGGAAACGAAAAAAGAAATCCCTGAATTAATAACATCTGCAGTAAACAATCAAATGCAGAAACATTTGGAGGAAACCCAATGCCCACCCAGAACAAGTGCAGAGCACACTAGCTTAGCTCAAATGTATGAATTAATAGTGTAGATAGTAAATAAGCAACAGCATAAAGTCATAGAGGAACTCAGAGAGGAATTCTTTTCTACTGGCTCAGTTCAAATGTACGAATTAATACCGTCAATATTAAATAAGCAACAGCAGAAAGTTATAGAGGAACTCAGAGCAGAATTTTCAGAAACAAGAAAAGAATTCTTGGAACTCATAGCATCTGAAGTACAGAATCAACTTCAGAAACATAGGGAGGAAACCCAATCTGAAAAAAACACTGCAGTAAAAGAATTAATAACTGATTCTAAAGAAAACATTGGTAAAAAGAAATGGAGATTAGAAACATGATGGATTCCTTGAATGAGCAATACAGTAAAAAAAATAGCTCGCATGAAGCAGAGTCAAAGAGATATAGAGGAATTTAAAATCTCAGTCACAAGCTTGCAAAACCGCTTAAGTGAAAGTGAAGACAGAGTTTCAGATCTTGAAGACTCCGGGGCAGCTAGTGAAAAGGTAAGAAAAGATCTCCTAAAAACAACTAGGATGCAGGAAAGGATAATCCATGACCTGCAAGATGATACAAAGATGAACAATGTAAGACTAATAGGTATCAATGAGAAAGAAGAAATCAATACAAATGACATTTAAAAATATAGGCAGAAGTAATAGCAAAAAACTCCCCAAATATGAGTAAATAATCTGACATTCAGGTAACCGAAGCATACAGAACACCAAGTCACCTTAACCCAATTAAAAACACACCGAGACATATAATAGTCAAGATCCCAGAAATTCAGCACAAGAATAATATACTGAAAGCTGCTAGAGAAAATAAGCAAATCACATTCAAAGGAAAATCCATCAGAATTACGGCCAACATCTCTTCACATACCACGAAGGCAAGAAGAGCATGGAGCAGAGTACTTCAAGTCCTCCATGAAAACAAATTCCAGCCCAGACTACTATAACCTGCAAAATTTTCTTTCAAGTTTGATGGAGAAATAGTTCCATGACAAAGAACAACTAAAGAGTATCATGGGCCGACTTCCGGGAACCCACAGACCCAGTCCTAGCCCAGGTCCGGTGAGTGTGTGGAGAGCTTCCTGCTAACCTGCGCCGGTGGGACCAGTCCCAGCCCAGGCGCAGCATGGGCCGGACCCTCTCCT
>NW_004524583.1:21146255-21148791 GCF_000260255.1 Octodon degus
AAAAAAAAAAAAAGTGGACTTCATACAGTGTTCCTCTGTCAAGGAAACTCAGTCACTTAGCATAGATACCATTTATCACTTCAACATTACTGAACTTAGCAAAATAATGTGATAAAATTGAGAGTGCAGGTTTCATCCAAGATTATATTTTCATAGGATCTGTTCTATCAGTGAGACAATTTTACTTTCAAGGAAAAGAAAACATTTTGTAAGTGAGAGAGACTGAGAGATATATCCCTAATTCACACAAATAAAATACTTTTCTTTGACTCTCCAAAACAAGTGCATTTGGAGAACATTTAGACTGAAATATAATTTTGATTTGTTCATATTTTACTTTTCAACTCACATAAGACTGCCCACACTGTGAGAGTAAAGGTTGAATTATTTTTATTAACTCAATACCCTTTAAAAAAACTTTTCTTATAGCTCAAAGCACTCAAACATTTTCAAAAATTATTATGAAACTCTTCCAATTTTAACTTTTCACCCCAGAAGATTGCATGTAGTTCTGGGTATAACCAACTTTTCTAAATAGCAAAATGGGATAGTTAGAAATACATTTAAGCATTTGTTAAATCACAAATTTCATGGATAACACATTTTTTACCTTCAGAAAGTTGTCCTTGGAGATACATGTTTACCTTGTTACTAAGAATTTGTTCATTGGGAACATAAAAACCCACTGACATTTCAACAAAATGCATATACCCTTAACAGGCAAATGAATTACTCCCTTTTAGTACAGCTTTCTAAAGCCAGGCCACAGGACAAGAATCTAGGTAATAAAACCTGAACCAAATTGTCGTAGTACTCCCAACAAGAATCCTTTTACTTATTCTAATACTTCAGTAGAAGCTTCTGAAGACGTTTCCTTAGAGTTGATTTCTAAATAAGACCTTCTCCTAGAACAGATGGGATTGTAAAAGATTCTCAGATTTCTTGAGTAAAGGTATTTACTGATTCTTTCTAATTACAAAGAAGAGGCACCATAAATTGTTTTACTGTCTGTGCTAATTTCATTTCATTTTCCCCTTGGTGTAAGCTATTATCTCCCCCAACCCCCCCACCCCATTCTCATGCTGGGTTTTTTTTCATTATGAGTTGCTGATTGTCTAGCATTCACACAGCACTGTGAATCAAGCAGGCTGCTGTGTGGGCGGACGCTCTAGGAGAAGCTGAGCAGCAATAGGATTTGGAATTGTTATTATTGTGACACATTAGAAAATTTCCGCCCACTCCCATGCCCGCATCACTGTGTCGCGCATCACGGTACCCGAGGGGCTGTACACCGAAGCAAAGGGGGCCATCTGTGGCAGGCGATCATCACACATCCAGAGAAGATGACAAGAAGCCAAGTCACTGCAGCTGTGAACACTGGAAGTCTGGCTCTGTGTGCATACAGGAGTGCTGAGCCCCGAGCAAGGCTATGCCAGATCCTCCATTGCAGCCTTAAGCAGAAGTACCTGACTCAGCCCGAGGACACCTTCAGACCTCCCCCATGTGTACCTCCAGGTCCACTTAGAGGCTCAGCCATGTTTAAGATGTAAACAGGTCTGAGACTGCAGTAGATTTGGACATGTATTGATCCTTGAAACTATTTCCACTGGGGATTTGCATAACAAGGGCTAATCACATTTGACTTTATGAATCTAAAAAGTATAAAACAAAAAGGTATTAAGACAACCCAAACAATGGGCAGCACTTTACCCAGTTAGATCAAGAATTGTAAAGGACTCTTCATTCACAAAACAGACAAGGACTAGTAAAATGGGATTTTGAGGAAGAGGGTAGTGTCTTCCTACAAGTTGTCTGCAGGTGCCATGCTGCAAACCTAGCTGAAACGAAGCTCTGGAATAACAGCACACTGTGTTCTCACAACTTCTGTCAGGAAACTGTGCTTCCTCGGACCTGTGGCCACCATGGACAGAACTACCTCACCAGATCACAGTGATGGGGAGCTAAGTTTTTTCATGGTTTAAACAGAATCCTTCTACAGTGTGAGATAAGAAAGATAGACGATGGCTTTTAACAAAGTCTCACATATGAATGTATCCTGTGAGACACTGCTGTCCAGGGTCTATTCCAGCCTTTTGCAATTGAAGAACATGATACTCTAAGTTTTCACAGTGGTGCTCGCACTCTTGAGAACTGGTTTCCTCTAACAAGACCAGCCAGAGCCTGAAGGGCCAAAGAGATACACCGGGTGTCAAAAGAACACTGGCCCCTAAATTAGGAAGTTCTAATCCAGTCCAATACTGCCTAACTTTATAACCAAAGCAGTGTGAAGTCTTGGGAGTAGGGTTGTGTCTTCACTGGAAGATCTCTGTGAGCTTTTTGCCAATCATATATATGTGATAAATCGCAATATTATTTTTATAGGATAATAGTTATTCCTGGCCAAGGAATTAGATTTGATCTTGTATAGAGATAGGGATGTGGATCAATTTAAGATTACAGATCAAAGGTTTCCTTATAAGCAATGAATAAAAGCAAGAAATATTGGAAGGTCCAGAAATATTGAGGAGCTGGATGC
>NW_004524583.1:21149707-21155148 GCF_000260255.1 Octodon degus
AACTTTATTTCAACATAACTATGCTTACAGAAATATACTCATATTGGTTAAAAGAATGCAATTTAACTTATCTTATACAATTTCAACCAAACAGCTGGTACATGGTTTAAAGATTTTGAAAAGGATTTGCAATCTGGTTTATTTTTATCTACTACAAATGTATAAAAGATCCTCCATCAAATGCTGCTAAAGAAGGCAGCAAAAACCTTGAGAAACATACCTTTAGTTTGACTCAGAAAAGTAACAGGTATTGCACTGTAAATTTTATAAAATTGGTGCAACAAAATGTTGTAATGTTACAATGTCAGCTTAGAAAGTTCAGTAACTACTACTGGATATGGAGGGGGTGGGAGCGAGGAGCCTGTGTACACACATGGAAGTGTAAAAGCTGTTTCACTAATACTGCATGTAGATTATAAATCTACACAAACCAAGATTCAGATAATTTCTTAAATCTGAATTAACACTATCAAGCTCACTTCATCTGCTGAGGCCACTAAGAGATCTCAGCACATTTAGCTTCTTAAGGTTTTCTTTTTAAGTTTTAAGTTTTTCTATGCAGAGAAAACAAAGTTTCTTTGCAAGCTTTTCAGTCCAGAAGTGACATTATATTATAGACAAGATCTTCCTTCCATGTCAACACTCATGGATGACACGTGATGAGGTCAGCTTGGGTTTTAGTTTGCATCTCCCCTGCTCCATTCTTAATTGTCTGCCTTTGTTAAACCTTACTATTCTGATGCTGGACTGCTACCGACTGAGAATGCCTTTTATATCCTTCTCCTTTTATTATTGTGATGTTGTCGTGCACTTATTTGTCAAAGCTATTCCAAGTTTCCCAACCTTTAACTTTTTTTATTAATTTTATTGAGAAACAAATAGCAAAGGGACAGTTTCAAAACAGGTTAGTAGGACAGTTACAATAATTAATACATTGCATATTGTTGTTGTCTTCGTAGTAGTTATTCATAGTACAAGATGCAGACATGATATCCTATCCAAACATTATTAGTACAGATGTTTCTTCTCATTGAATTAAGAGAAAGTAGCTATATATCTATCCTAACTATTGTGTATATACAGATACAAAATGGTCCTTCATTTATATCCTCTTTCCTCTTTAGTTTTGTCAGAGATGGGTATTCCATTGCCATTTAAATATTGTAGGTGTGTGAATTCAGCAAAATAATCCAATATAGTCCAGTAGTACATAATAGTGGGTTATCCATAGGACTGGCATTGTCAGAAGTTGTTAGCTTGAACCTTTTACAGCTCAGCATATTAATATGGCTTTACCTTTTATACCTCGTTTTTATACTTTTCTGCTGGATGGTTAAGACCAACATAAAGCAAGACCTATATATCAAGAAATGTAACTTTTGTATATGACAAGGTCAGTCAAATTCCCTCAGAATTTACCCTGAAACCATGTACAGCAGTTTGTAGATCTCTTGTCAGTGTCAGTCAACTGGATGAGTCACAGCCATTGCTTGACCAATTTGCTCTCTGTGAAAGCCTGAGAGAATGTTTTCTCTCTAGGTGACTCCTCTTGGATGCATTATACATCGTCAATCACTTTCCTCTCTGGCCCCATAATCTCCTTGATCAGAAAATTTGGGACACCATTGAGTTACAGGATGTTACAGTACAGGTTCTCTTATGTCCTGAGTCCTCACTGACCTTGAAGGGCTAAGGTCAAAATCTTGGCTATTCTTGTAACCCATCTTTTTCTCTAAGATTTCTAACCTTTAACTTTTTAAAAATATAACTTTCAGTCTCTAATGCAGAGGACTTACCTGGCCTCAGCTACTATAATAACCTGACTGTCAGAAAGGTTCACACAGAGACAATTTCAGAAGCATGATGCAACACGAAGTCTCTCAATCTCCCCATTGTGTGTCTATTTCTCTCTTCCTCTCCTTCCTTCGCTCTCATGCAGGTTACTAACAAATGCCTCACAGCTTTATAAACTGGAGCATGGTCATGCACTGAAGCTTCTAAGGCTCTCCCCTGAAGACTAAATCTCAAAGCATTATGATGACAACCACTACGCTTTCTAAACTAGTCCCAACCCACCTCCAAGGTTCTCCGTGTTTAGCCTTACAAGATTACTCAAAGTTGGCAGAAGAGTCCAACGACTTCCAAACCTCTCTGTATTTTCTTGTAATAGTTCCTGTACCTGAAATATGTGTTCTCACAGGCAAATCCCTACTCATTTCAGGACCCTCTGGAAAGCCAACTCCTCTGGACGCCTATCCTAGCCCTGCCGGGCAAACTCAATGGCCACGGGCTCTTCACAGTGCAAATGGATCCATGTAGAGCTCATGACATGATTGTTATTTTAACCCAGTGTGGTCCCTACTGGATAATACTTTTGTCACCCTCTTTATTTATCAACCTTTTTTCTGATACCTCACGCATAGTAGATTTATAATATCTGATAGTTTAATGGAAGTAGAAATTATAATCACCAAGGTTATATTTTAAACTAGTTTACATGTAATAACATGATCAGTTAATGGTCACTGAATTACAGTATAGAAGAAGACAAGGCCCCAGAAGATATCTGACCAAAAATCAGGCACGTACGATGGGTCTTTCCTGTGGGTTCCACCACATCCATGGCTCTGTGGCTCTTGCCCTGTTGACTTAGGTCCATCAGTGATTTGGGCCTGCAGCTAACTATCAAATGTGAAGGCTTCTTATGAAAACTATTATTTCAAAATTGTTAATTTAAAAGAACTCTACAGCTCAACGGACTCAGTGCCTGTGCTGAGCACTGAGACCAAGCGTGGAGGCGCACACCTGTAATCCCAGTACTGGGAAGGCTGAAAGCAGGAGGATCACCATGAGTCTGAGCTGCATAGTGCAACCCTGTACCAAATACATAAAAAAAAAATCTTCTGTCTGAAGGGCCAGCAGTATGGTGACAGAGGTGACACCATAGCCCAGGTATCCCCGTCTACTCTGACAATGCTGGTCTTGCCACATTCTGATGCTTCTTGCTGAATTTTCTCTCACATAATCACAGGAACTTTGCTGTAATGCTTTCCTCTCCACCATGAGCCTCTGAACTCCCACCAAATGCAGGCAACCAGCATATGCCACCCCTGACTAACAACCAGCAAAATTGGCTTAAATACTTCTGACCACTAGGAAGTTTACTGCTGCTCCAGAAGCCCATTTCTCCTTCATCCACACTTTCTAGTTAGACACCCTCCCTTACAAAGAAAGCCACTGTCTCCCCTGAAATACCCAATGACAGCTCTTAGACATTTTTTTAACCTAGGCAACTATATTTTCTTCTAAACATTTCATAGCGAGTCCCCAATTCTACTAGGTGCCTTCTTCTTCCTCGTAGATGCACCTAAACAGCTTTCTGTCTTGCAAAGAGAAAAGAAGTAAATACTTGAAAGAATTCCTTCAGTGCCTATTTCACTAAATTTTCAATGCAAAATTGCCATTTCCATCAACTCTGTAGGATGTCTCCACAGTCATACGCGGGACCCATCAACAGAAAGCATTACCTGAAAGTGTTCTGCTTTCAAACCAAATTACATTTTGGAGACCAAAAGTGGAGAAAGCAGGATAATCCAAGCACACTGGGATGTAAGTATGCAATTTTAGAAAAGAAATTGAGAGCCATATTATCTTAGAATACAAGCAAATTCAACCAAAACTTTTCAGAATGAATTAAAATATTGCAAGGCATTCTTTTCTATTTTTTCCTTTTCAACTAGCATTGTTAATCTAACAAAGAACTCACTAAAATGTTATTTCAAAACATCAAATATTCAGTATATATCTTTGATAGGATTCCAACCATCTAAACTCCTGCAGAGATTCTGTTTCAGAATCCTACTGTGAGCAGAAAAACAAAAGCAGAAATATATTTCTCAGTTTATCTCACATCTTTCCTTTCTGAACCTTCATTATTTAAACCCAGCAGAGTCCCATCTTGATAATATTATAGAGACCTGGGTAAAAATATTGTAGGCAGTATGAGAGAGGTTGCCCATCGGGGGAGTCAGTTCAGAGGACAAGAACACATTGCAACTCTAGCTAGAGGCTCATTTCTTTGAAGCCAGGCCTCAAGATAAAAAATGACCAGGTCTACAGCCATCCCCAGGGAATAAGATAATCAATATCATCTGGCTCGATAAAATCTACATAGACAGTCAAGATAGACATTAGCCACCTCTGTGTGGGTGTCCAAGACTCCTAATCCATCCTTTCCCCAAAAAAGTTTTTGTTCTTTCCATGTACACTTGCTATGAGCCTGCTTTTCCATTTAATCAATATTGCCTATGCAGCTGTACTTGTAATCTTATTGGCTGGTCATAATTTTTACCTACATTGTACCCACCTCATGATTTTGTCCCCACCTTGTGATATTTGCACTATAAAACTTACTTTGAAATGTGGGCTCAATAGCAGCCCACTTTCCTATTCTCTCTTATCTCTCAGGAGTTACTTTCCTCAATGAAATTTTCTTATTTTTAAACTACAATAGTCCTTAGAATTTATTACTTGATTTTGGGAAGCATAAACTTGATGTATCTAACATCTAACAGGTTAATAGTAACAATATTTCCCCTCTATCATTTGGAGGCCCCGGCAGGATAATTGGAAAGAGGTAAGAATTTGCTTTTGTTTCGTGGCTTGTAGATTGTAACTTATTTAGGTAAGTAGAAGTTGTCCTCTTTTGTGTGTCTATTGTGTCGTTTCATAGGTTTTTTTTGTTAAAAGGATGATAAAGTTGAGACTGTGGGAAAATTATGTAACATTTGATGGAACATTTTACTTTTTCAGGCAAAGTCTTATGTTCCTGTTTTGTATAAACTGCATTTGGACTTACTAATTGAATTTACTTGTGCTCTTTGCTTGACCTGTTTGACTTGTTTTGAGGTAGTTTGTTAGCTTATTTTAGACAACAGTGCCAGGGGAAAATAATGTTAGAGTATCCTTTGGTGAACTTTGATACTAATCAAACTGTGAATTCATACAATGCTAGAAAATGGGGCCAGGGAGATGGCTCACTGGAATAAGAGCTTCCCTGGCAAGTGTAAGGGCCTGAGTTCAATCCCTTGTTCTGCCCCCCGACACACACAATGCTAGAAAATGGAGCCTTTTCATGAAATCTAGTTAATATTTAGGAAATATATATTCATATTAATAAATGATAGAACTTCAACTACCAGTTAAAAGGCAATAGAATGGCAATCAGTCTTAAGACTCGGGGGCTGGCCAAACAGCTCTGCAGATTAAAGCACCTGCTTAGGCAGATGCAGGGGCTGAAGGTTCAATCCCTTGCCTGCCATGCCAGCCCCGCCCCTCAGGCATGCTGAGACAGCGATTGAGACTGGGCGTGGTAGAGTGTGCCTGTAATCCCAGTTTGTGGGTGGCTGAACACCCGGCGGATCACTATAAATCCAATCTAC
>NW_004524583.1:21156413-21173099 GCF_000260255.1 Octodon degus
TAGAGTAAGTGCTTGCCTGGCAGGTGCAAGGGCCTGAGTTCAATCCCTGGTTCCACCAAAAGAAAAGAAAAAAAAAAGAAAAATTTTTGCTAAGGAAGAGAACCTAGGTGAATAGGCAGACAGCACAAATTTCCTGGACCCTTCTGTGCCCTAGGGCCCAAGGAAGGATGTCTCTGAGCTACTACTTGCTTCTACCTATCTCTGGAGGTGATTTCTTTTGCAGGCAAAGAAGTGCTCCACCACTTCTAAATTGCCCTTTGATTTGTTTTCCCTTATCATTCCCTTTCAAAAAAATTGAAAAGCAGTTGTCTAAGTCTCTTGATTTTCATCTTGCTAGCAGTGTTTCTTTCTTTGAACGTAAGTGTCATAGCTCATCAGTTGTAGCTTGTGCTTTTGGAAACACCTGCTGGAATAAAGAACGTGAGTTTCTGGATAACATAGGAGTACATATCAGCAAGAGTGTCTAGTCTGACTCAATATGTTTTTTGGTCACTTGCCAAATAGCAGCCAACTACTCTGCAACAGGTTACTCAGGGGATATCATGAGAATATATAGAAACTAATTAAAAAGTAAAAGGGATTCCTATTTCCCCCTTTGTTAGATGGAAAACTCAATGTTGAATTCTCTTACTCCTTTGGAATGCATTTTCAATCACTGGAAATTGTTCATCCCTCACATAAAGAGCTGTTAATACTTTTCTGCACCTGCTGATGGCCTGCCTACCCCCAGAGGCAAAACAGAACGCAGAAGAAAGTATTAATTATATTATTTCACAACTAGAGTTGTACTGTAAGAGAGGGAAAAATGCTCAGAATTATCTTATATTCAAACTTTCTTTACATTAACAGATAATCCTTACCTGTGTTCAAAATGGAAAACCAGATTCCTCTGGCATAAATGGATGCATCTACTATCACTGATCCTTAGTTATCTTTCCTTACCATCCAGACTCTTGGCAAGGCTTCCAAGCCAACCTTAACTGAATCCCCTACTGGGCTATATGCATCCCTATCTCATTCTTTTCAAGCTCCTTCAAGATAGTACCCCTTAAAGGAGGTAAGTAGAGAATTTGCTCCTACTTGGTCCATGTGTCCTTTTCTCTCAGTGACCTCAAACTTATCAAACAAAATCTGGGAGAGTTTTCAGATGATCCTGATAGGTACACTGAGGTCTTTAGGGACTTACTTAGACCTATAAACTACATTGGAAAGGTTGAATGTTACTGTTAAGACAAGCATTTACTTCTAATGAGAGAATAGCAACATTCAAACCTTGTATTTACATTTGGAGATGAATATCATATGGTTAATTTTAGGTGGTCAGAAGACAGGCATCTGGGGGAATAGTGGCTCCTACCAGAGCCCAAGAAGTCCTTACACAAGATCCCTGATGGCCTGGTAATCACACAGGAGACTGGACTAGAAGGCATCTTCAGACATGTATCCCTGAAGTTCTATGAAGGACAAAACCTAAGGCCTTCATTTATTGTACACTGTCAACTATTCACCAAGAAAAAGATGAGAGTACCTTTGCTTTTTTATATCCTTTACATGAATCATTGATAAAACATACATCCCTGAATCATGACTTGATAGAAAGACTGGTTATTCTTTTTTTTTTTTTTTTTTTCAAACTTGAGAAGGATTTTTTTGTTTTGTTTTGTTTTGTTTTTTGTATTTTTGGCTGGCTCAGGCTACCTTAAGGGTGAGTCTGGTGCAGCATGTGGAGCTGGGGATTGAACTGCAGTCCTCTGCGTCTGACTGAGTTTGCCTAAGTAGGCGCTTTAAACAACTGAGCTAACCTGCAAGCTCCTAGACTGGTTATTCTTAAAGACAAGTTTATTATTCTAAGTTGTTGGGGTGTACACCTGTAATCCTAGCACTTGAGAGGTTGAGGCAGGAGAATCACCTTGAGTTCAAGGTCAACCTTGGCTATGTAGTAGTTCAAAGCCAGCCTGAACTACATAGTAAGACCCTGTCTCAAAAATATACAAAAATAGTAACAAAAAAAAGTTTACTATGCAGTTGGCTTCAGATATCAGGGAAAAGCTATAAAAGATGGCTTTTTAACTTATGTATCTCTTGGTCCTGTAGATAGCTCACTGGATACTTTGGTGAGAATTGTCTAAGGAGGTGTTCAGTACATTATAATTATTATAGTATTTTATAATCAAGGTGAGAAAAAGGGTAAGGGGAGAAAACAAAGAGACTACGGGATAGTGGATATCTTGGTTGTGGAATTAAAAGGAACAGACTCTAAGTCTGATTCCTGGTGCTCTAAGAAGAGCTTAATGACAAAACTCACCTGCTACCACTGCAGAGAGATAGGCCACCCTATGAGGGATTATGATTTTTTTGAAAAATCACAACAGGAGGTCCCCTGAGCCATGCCTTGATTGCAAATATTACCACTAAAGTTTGGACTGCCCCCTAGAAATGGAGGTCCCAGGGATGGGACCCATCTTACCAGCTGGGCTAGCAATACTGGAGGGCCCCAGGGTATTATGTCTTCTCCTTTAGACAGACTGTCATCTCCACAGAGGAGCCCAGGGTAACCATGACTCTAGAGGAAAAAGAAACCAGGCTACTCCTTGACACTTGTGTGTCTCTTGGTCCTTCTCTCAATCCTGGCCTTCCTTCCAGCTGTCATACTTCCATGAAAGGAGTCACTAGAGAGGAGATAACTCACTATTTCTCACAACCCTTTGTCTGTAAGTAGGATAGTTTTCTCTTCTCCCATCTCATTTTGATTATGCCTGAAAGTCCAGTTCCCTTCTAGGGAAAGATATCTTATCTTGCTTGAATACATGCACCCAGGTCAGGTACACTGCCACCCTCTCATGAAGACAGAAATAAATCTCGAAGTACAGGCAACTAAAGGTGAAATAGGAAAAGAAATAAGAGCTTTTCTGATAGAGATATACCTCAAAGATCCCATTATTTTTCCTCACCAGAGACAATATCCTATAAGGCATGAAGTTAAAAAAAAATTACTGTCTATAATCAACAGCTTACAACCTGTAAAGGCCCTTACAACATTCTAATCTTGGGAATTCAAAAACCCAATAGAGAACTAAGACTGGTACAGATTGGGGAACAAGGCCATAGTGCCAATCCAGCTGGTGACACTTAACATCTATGCTCACCTTTCTCAGATCCAAGAAGATTCAGTTATTAGATTTAAAATATACCTTTTTAAAATTCCTTTACTTACAGATTCCCAGTTTCTTTTTGCCTTTGAAAATTCTTATGACCAGACTCCTCAACTGACTTGGACTGTGCTTCCCCAGGGGTTCAGACAGTCCCATCTTTTCGGTCAAGTGCTTTCCCATGTCTTGACATGTTTAGAATTTCCCCATGTCACTCTCTTGCAATATGTAGATGACATACTGTGATTGCCCCCTGCTAAAAGCTCTCCAGCCAAGGCACCCATGCTCTATTGAATTTTCTAGCAAATAGAGGTCTCTCGGTCTGAAGTATAACTTTGCATCCTTGAGATAAAATATTTGAGCTGTATCATATCTAAGGGAACCCAAAAACTTAAGGAAGAGAGAATCAAACCAATATTTTCTTTTCCATAGCCCAAGATGCTAAAAATAACAAAGGGAATTCCTAAGAATTATAAGCTTTTGTCACCTTTGGATAGCTGGATATGGTGAGATCACACAGTCACTCTATCAGCTTATAAAGGAAGCCCAAAAGTCAGATACTTATATTTTAACCTGATTCCCAAACTGCATTCCAGAATCTTAAACAATTGGTTCTAAATACTCTAGCACTGAACTTACCAACAGGATACCATTTCAATCCACACGTTGTTGACAGTTGGGGCAAGGTTTTGGGAGTGCTTCCTCAGGATTGAGGACTTGCTCAACAGCCTGTAGGGTAACTGAGTTATGAATCAGACAGTAGAGCAAAGTGATAGCCTGTTTGCCTTAGAGCTGTGGCTGCCATAGCTCTTCTCCTGTATCAGAGTCATCCAAGCTGATCTCACTGCATAAACACATCACAATGTGACAGAACTTCTTTCTCCCAAAGGGAGACTCTATCAGACAACTAACTTCTTAAATGCCAGGCTCTATTTCTAGAAGGACCATGCATCAAAAAAAATTATGTTCCTCCTTAAACCCTATTACTTTCTACCAGAAAAGGAGGAAATTGAACTTGCAAGATGTGACCACATACAGGATATTCTCCATCCACAGAAGACTAGTTAGACACACCCCCTACTAACCCTGTTTGGGCCCTCTGCTGTGATGGGAATTCCTTCATAGAAAATTGGACAAGAAAGGCAGGGTATGTAGTAGTAATTCTACAACAGACACTTGAAAGTTCCTCATTTTCCCCAGGACGATTGCCCAGCCAGCAGAATGCATAATTCTGACAAAAGCTTTACAATTCAGTGAAGGACAGAAAATCAATAATACTGATTCAAAGTATGTTTTCCTAACACTGCAGGCTATGCAACCATATGGAAAGGAATTATCTGATGGTCAATGGATGTTCTATAAAGTATCCTAAGAAAATAGATGAACTTTTCTCATCTGTCTGTATGCTATCCAAAGGGGCAGATACACTGCAAAGGGCACCAAAAAGAAGTTAACAAAATATCCCAAAGTAATTAACTTGTTGCACAGAAGTTGCTCAGTGGCCCTCCCTTCAAGTTTCTCTGATCTGGGAAGGGTCCCTTGATTCTACTAGACATAAATTTTCTCAGGCAGAAATCACATGGGCTCTCTCCCATGACATCAAGATGGTTACAGTCAGATGATGGCAAATTGTTCTTTCCTGGGGCTAGGCAAAGTAAAATGTTTAAGTCTTCACATCAATCCTTTCATTTGGGGAGAAACAAGACCCACCAGATGGCCCCAAAGTTATTCACAGGAAAGGGACTTTCTCAGATACAACAGATTGTTAAGACATGTGAGTTCTACCAAAACAATAATCTTCTTACCCAGACCATAGCCCCTCTAGATATGCAGAGGTATGGTAAATACCCTGGAGGAGATTGACAGCTCGATTTTATTCATTTGTCAATGGGTAAGTAGCTTCAATACGCATTGGTGAGGGTAGATACTTTCCCAAACTGGGTTAATGCCTTTCCTTGTAAAACAGAAAAAGTACAAGAAATGGTAAAGGGTTTGCTCTCAGAAGCCATCCCCAGATTTGGACTTCCTAAGAGCTTACAGAATGACACTTGGTCCTCTTTTAAAGCAAGAGTCACACAGGGTATCCCTCAGGCACTGAGCATTCTCCATCACCTTCATTATTCATGGAGACCCCAGTTACTGGGAAAGGTAGAAAAAAATAAATGAGACCCTAAAGAGACATCTTCACAAAATGACTCAGGAAACCCAGCTACAGTGGCCTTACTTATCATTAGCTCTTATCAAAGTAAAAATTAAAACCTCAAATTCAATGCCTTGGTCCATTTGAAATGCCTTATGTACACCCTTTTCTCACTAAGGATTTTCTCTTTGATAGAGAAATAGATGTCTTAACTAAAAGATGTCCCCTCTATGGCTAAATTCCAACAGATTCTTCAACAGCTAACAGAAGTTTGACATAAAGAGAAAGAAATCCCATATTGCAACCCATATTTAATACTGGTAAAGTATCTTCATCATCTCCCTCCCTAGGACCAACTTGGGAAGAACCAGACACTGTGATCCTGTGAACTCCCGCATCTGTCGAGGTAGCAAGCCTGGACTTGTGGAAACGTCATATCCAATGCAAGCCCTGTGAGCCACAGACTGTTGCTGAGCACAAGCAACCATCTAAAAACTCCTGTGAACATACAGAAGACTTAAAATCTTTGTTTAAAAAAATCATAATCTTCAGATAAGTAATCTGAGATGCTACACATTTTACTATTTAACCACTTAAAGGAGAGTACAATTCCTTGCTAATGTGGGGACAGAAATATGTAGTCATGACAACAAATACTTTGCTGGGTATGTGGGCTGCTCCATTTGTCAAATATATCAGGACTTCCTTGGTAAGTATCCACGCTTCAAAGAGATGACCAGAATAAGCTACAAGGCTATTGATGAGACAAACAAATTTCAGGGATTGATAGTTTAGCCCACCACTACAAGGTAACTGAGTGGCCTATACATTCCACCCTTAATGCTCCTGGACATAATCAAAATTTTTCCAAGAATCCCACTGAAGCCTATCTGGAGACCCTAGTAGAACCCCTATTAAGAGCCCTATCATGAGAGTCAGTAATCATAGAAATAAAGATGTCTGCTTTTATATATAGGATGATTATATGTGGCTAACTCCAACTACAGGATGACTTAGTAGAAAGGCCCCCTTGGGAATAAAGAAATTACTCTTATTCACATACTGGCTTAACTCTACTAAATACTTAAGACGGACAACCTCTGAGCAATGTATACACCCCATAATTTTACAGGTCAAAGACTGGTTTGCAAAAGACTGTTTAATCACCTTGGAATTAAATGGGAACCCCCAGTGGCACTAACTGGTCCTTGGGAATCAATCTGTGGCCCTGGTGACCTCCTGGATGGATAGGGAGATGCATGCTAGGATTTCCAGGGTAACAAGGCAGGTGTGTCAAAAAATATTGAACCTAAGTTACCCCATCTATGACATTGATGGTGTAAGAGGATGTTTCACTGGTATGATCATTTGGCTTCTCTCTTTGTCCCTTCCATAGTATTAAAGGATTTCATGCAAGACATCAAAGCTTTGGCTAACTACACTCAGCAGACCTTAAAGGACACCTTCACTAGTTTCACTCTCCTAAATGAAGAAGTAAAATTAATGAGACAAGCAGTCCTCCAAAATTAGATGATATTAAACATTCCAACATCAACACAGGGTATACTTGTGCAACTGTAAAAGCTAAATGTTGTGTGTACATTCTCAATCCTTCTATTAATATCTCAATGGCTGTTCAAGATATTAAACAACAGGTTAATGCCACATTGGATTCTGAAATGCCCTGCTTTTTAAGCAGGTTCAGGGACCAGGTGTAAATTCTGAAATGCCCCTGCTTTTTAAGCAGGTTCAGGGACCAGGGTTTGATCCCCAATGTGCTATGCCAGCCCCACCCCTGGGCATGCTGAGATGGTGATTGAGACTGGGTATGGTGGCATGCACCTGTAATTCCAGCTCTTGGGAAGCTGAAAACAGGAGAATCACTACAAGTCCAATCTGTATAGTGAGACCCTGTAGACCCTGGACTAAATACATAAATTCAGAGAGGGAATCTCACCCTCAACATCCCCCAGGTATGTTTGATCTGCAGATCTTAACTAAGATAACAAGAGTGCTACTGCTCTTTACTGTAACAAAGTTATACTGTGCTCCCCTGCTGTTGTGGTTCAAGTCTAGAAGCTTAACTAAGTACTCAGCCATTCATCCTAGGCTATAGAGTACATACCCTTATCTCTAGAACGCTATTCATTGTGTCAACTTCAGAAGTTTATAAGTTCAACTAAGTGATTCAGCAGAGGTCAGGGTCCTCATTTCATAAATATCTTCAGCTTGTGGAAGAGGAGGGACCCGAGAAGGCGTGGGCATGGGCAGATAGCTGGAATACAATCTAAGAGGAAAAGAGGCTTACTTCCCCCTTGTGCTCTTGTTGCTTTGCTGTCTTCCACTTCTGCTGCCTTGAACTGTCACCCCGCATCACGCCACCCTGCCTTGGTGCCAGATGATTAGGGACTGAAACCTCCACAGACTGTGAGCTAAATAAACCTTTTCTTCATTCATTTTGGTTGTTGGGTATTTTGCCTCAGCAATAAGAGGACAGTAACTAAGATACCTAGTAACTTCTGGCTAACAGATGAGGGTCCATTGGCAAAGAAAAGAGGCATGGTAGGTAGGGGTCTCCCCTAAGGCCCTCCTTTCCATGGAATCTGGTAGGGGAAGGGGAGACTGGTCTCTGACTGTGAAGCAGATTGTTCTCCAAGACAAGATAAATTTACAGTCCTTGTCCGCCATTCTGGTTTTTGATCTGATCTGTGGGACAGCCGGCCTGAAAGAACATTCTGAGAACTGCTCACCCCTCTGTGTTATAAAAGGAAAAACCTGATGGGGCAGAAAGAGAAGAGCTGAGAAAGATCTATCTCTCCAGGGAAGCTAGTCAGAACAAAGGCAAGCAGAGTAATAATTACGATATTTTACACTTCCATGGCATGTATTATATGCCAGGCACTTCACGCTCATTTAAATTGAACAATGGTTCTGGTAAGTTGGAATTATTATTATTATTATCATCTCTTAACAGATAAGAAAAGGTTTGAACACTGAGCGACACAGCCAAGGTTGCACGGTAGTCAATGTCAGAGCCAGGGTTTGACCCCAGCAATCTGGCTCAAGTCCCTCCTTTGAGGCACTCTGCTATTCTGCCTCATCATGAATTTGGTTTTGTTTTCGTTCATGTTTTTGCCTAGAATGCAAAAGCACTGTTAGTACAGCTTTCGTAGCTATAAGCACAGCCGTGTCAGCTCAAACTCAAGAGAGTAAAGCAAGAATTTATAAATGACACTATGAGGACTTTAGACATCAACCTGAACCAGTAGATGGAAATAGATGAAACTAGAAATAAAAGGGATTTCTCCTCAAAGGTCAAGGTTAAAGTTAAATAAACACACTAATTCTATAAGGGGACCATGAAGAAAAAGCTATGTAATTGCAACTTAATGCCTCTGTTTATTCTGTATACTCTGTTCATCTTCAGAGATTTCCTCCTCTCATGATAAAAATTACCATTCACATAAGCAGACGGCTGCAACAAATATAGTAAGAAACTAGCATTGCCGGAGAATTTTTTAAAAAGGAGAAAGGCTGCTAATTCTAAGATTGAGAGTTGAAAGCTCCCAGATGACATCAGCCTAAATTCTCCTAGAAAAGAATGATGGGAAGCTGGCTGGGGGAACTCTCTCTTTGGAGGGGACTCATGTTATCACTAACAACAGGGCTGAACTGTATAGGAGAGACCTGGAAGGAAAGGTCGAGGAGGATGCTCGGCTTCTGCCCCTCCTTGGCTCATCTTTCTTCTTAGGTGTTGCTATGGACTGAATCATATCCGTTTTCCACATACAAATGCATGAGTAGAGGTTCTTGTCTTCTGTACAAAGAAGTAAGTTAAAATGAGGTCTTCAGAAGGGCCCTAATTCAATTCAAATTTGACTACAGGCATGTACGCCAGCAGCAGAGAAAGTACCATGTACAGGCGGGGGAGGATGCCCATCAGAACAATGATAAAGGATGAAACCAGCCCTGCTAAAATCTTGATCTACTCCTACCTCCACAGAACCATGAGAAAGTAAATTTCTGTTGTTTAATCTTTATAGCCAGTGGTGTGCTCTCTAGCAGCCTAAGCAGACTAACACAAGTGTATCCTATGAACTACAAGTATGTATCAGAGAATTATTTTCTTTTTCACTGAATAAGCATCTATGTTTTCTAAGATAGACTAACAATAAGCGTTCAGGAGGGATTTTGCATCTAGTAGTATCAGAGACAGCTAAGTTAGCTGGAAGTGTTATAGGCAGTCAGACATGGATGGGTCCTCACGGGAGTCAGTGGCAAGGATGAGAACGCATCACAACTGTGGCTGGAAGCGCATCTGCAAAACTCCAGGTTTCAGGATAAAGGCAGGATGACCAGGCCTAAGTGCCTTCCCAGGAATAAGTAATAAATGAAGGTTATGCTACAATTCGTATCACCTGGTCCAATAAAATCTACCGAGACATCAATGAGTAAGCAGGACCTCCTGATCCATCTCTTCCTACGAGGTCTTTGTTCATTCCATGCATACTTGATACATGGCTTGCTTCCTCTTTGGATCAATATTACCTAAGCAGCTACACTTGTAATCTTTTTGATTGATCATAGTTGTGTCCCACAGTGTACCCACCACATGATTTTGTACCCACCTTGTGATTCTCTGTAAAACATCTTTTTAAAAGTAGCCTCATTGGCAACCTACATTTGGGTCCCTACCTATCTCTCAGAAGCTGTTTCTCAATAAAGTTTTCCTACTCTTAAACTTTATTGTTCCTTAGAGTTCATGCTTCAGTTGTGGGGAACATGAACTCAGCATAGCTACGGATTGGGAGTTATATTATTTTCTCTTGGTCAACAGGGTTGGGAGGAGAAAATGGTTAAAGGCCTTCTAAGCCTTCTGCAGCCCCTTATAGTTTGTATCATTTTATAGCCCTTCTAGGTTACCACAAAGTCCTTTTGATTCCCCCCCCCCGTTTCTTTGCTCCTTCCATCCATTAAATTAATCCTTAGTGCTAAAGAGAGAAACCATTTTCACCAGTGTTATGGTTTGTACCTAGACAACCCTCCAAAGCCTCCTGCAGTCATAGGTGGAGCTTTTTGAAGATGGCTATATGAAGGGTGTGTGGTTATGGATTAAGGACATGACACTTGGATTAAGGGTGTGGCTAATGGAAGCTCCACCCTTTGTGTGGGTGGCACTAATCAATAGGATCACAGCCTGGATGGAATATAAAGGTAAAAGAAAAGGATGCTAGGCTTACTGCTCGTTACTCCACTGCTCCTGCCTGCCTGCCATGGGCTGTTTCTTCTCTGCCATGTCTTTCTGCCATGCTGCCCTGCCTTGAAGCCAGCTGATTGTGGACTGGAACCTCTACAAACTGTGAGCCAAAATTAAGTCTTTCCTCCTTCAATGTTGAGTTTTGGGTACTTTGTCTCAACAGTGAAAAAAGTAACTAAGAAAGCTAAGTACTGATTTTACCACATCCCTTGACATTGACTAGTGTAAATGGATCCATATTAGCTACAAGATGAAGCCCAAACTCTTTTGCTTGTCCTAACATATTTTGCAGTTTAGCAACCAGCAATTTCCCAAAATTTATCTTACTATGCCCCCATGGAAACATTCTAGTTCAACAAAGTCTGCATGCTCAACTCATTGCCCCTGGACAGGGGCTACTTACACATTTCTAAGCCTCTGAATCTATTTTCCAACCCCCTCTCAAAAATGCTTAGTCAAACACTATCCAAGTCTCCATTTATATGACCCCTTCTCAACCAACTCTGAAAATGAATTATTTAGTACTTTCACCCTACTGAAAGCGCAAACATTTAATACCTATCAATTGGGGCAGCTGATTAATAGCTAAAAGTTTTCTATTTTGAGAAAACCTTTACGGAAAGAGTCTAACATTCCTTGTGCCCTTCTTGCTTTCTATTTCATTCAGAATTTATTCTGAAGTATCTCCACAATGTACCATTCAATAAACACCAGAGAGAGAGAGCTTAAGAAGAAAAAGGTGTGAAAAGAAACTTGTACCAATCTCTGTCTTGTTTCAACATCTTTCTTAAAACTGTCCTTTCCCTCAGCGAATTGAAAAAGTAAACCACAGTTGCAGTGCAAGTGTTTACAGGGTCATCCTTTCAAGTTTCCTCTCTGAAACACTGTGTGTACTGGGGTAGGTGTAACAGAAAAGACAGCAGATGAAATCTCAAATTGGTATTCCTTGCTCAGTTTTAAAAACCTCAGAGATGGGCCTTGCTCTTCCTTGCTCCCACATCTCTTAGTATTTCTTAGTGGGAGGTGGGCCTTCTGTGCGGATATGTGGACAATGGATAGGTTTTAAGCCTGACTTCAAACATGTAACTCTCTCAGGTTTCCCACTGTAGGACAGGAAGGCCCATTCTTCTCTCCAGTTCTGAACCAACAAAAGCAAAAGGCTACACTGTACCTGGGATACCTGGTACCTCGTGCATATTTCCACTTTTGTCATTGAAACAACAACCACCTGGTCTTTTCATACTACTTGAAAAAGACAAGGAGGCTTCCTGCCAATCTACAGTAGCTGTGTGTCAAGACAATTTGTTCTGGCTGGTCCTGAGGTCTTCAGACACTTCATCAGGAAAATCTTCAGTGATTTTGACCAACGGAGCATAGAAGATTGGGCACAGTTAGGAGTAACAACTGACAAATAACATCTAAAGGCTAAATCAATCTGTCAAGGGCTTCACAACTGGCAAGGTAAGGAAGTTACTCTTCCTCCACAGTGAAAGAGCCCCTTGACTTTTCTAGAATTTACTCTTAAATCACCAGAGGAAAAAAAATTCAAACCACTAGATCAATTACTGTTAATATCAGGCTTGATCCAGCAAATATGAATGATAGCCAATTTTTTAAATTATTATGGAATACTGCAACTTTAGCTTAGGTAAATGTACATTTTGAAGCTATTAAAAATGGACTTACAGCCATGGGAAATCCACGGCCCAGCCGCGCATCCAGTAAGCAATAGCTGTTTCTAACACAGTCTTTTATGTTGGCTGTGCTATCTATAAGGCAAGTCAATACTGGGCCAGGGAGATGGCTTAGTAGAATGAGCACTTCCCTGGCAAGCACAAGGGTCTGAGTTCAATACCTGGTTCCACAAAAAAAAAAAAAAAATCATTTAAGGGGTTGGGGTGATAGCTTAGTGGCTTAAGCACATGCCTGGCAAGCACCAGGTCCTGCGTTCAATCACTAACATCAGAAAAAAGAAAAAAAAATCTCAAAGTGCAAGGGCCTGAGTTCAATGCTTATGCTGCTAAGTAGCTTGATTAGGAGGCATTTTTCACGACCCTAAACTCACCAGTGAAAACAATTTGTTCAGATTTAATAAAACAAAGATGCACTGGGTACACCTTGTGACCTGAGGGATAAGTGTTGTTATATTTAGAAACCCTGAAAACAGGCTGAATCATTACAAGGAAGAGGGCCAGTGAGATACCTCAGCATACTAAGAGCCTGCTTAGGCAAGACACTGTCCCCCCACCCCCAGACACACTGAGCTGGCCACTGAGACCTGGCATGGTACATGCCTGGAATCCCAGTGCTGGGGAAGCTGGAAACAGGAGGATCATTATGAGTCTGAACTGCATAGTGAGACGCTGTACCAAATACATTTTTTAAAAAAGAAAAAAAAATCATTACAAGGAAGAGAGCATACCAGCCCTAGCATGTCAAGGACAATGAAAAGGTACCAATGATGGTACCCAATCATATAACCCCAATCTCCCAAAGGCTCAAATGGTTGGGACAAACATACAAAGAAATAAACAGTGAGCACAGATACAGAACAGAGGGACAGTATGGGACAGAGAGCTGCACAGGGCCAGGGAAGTGTAAGAAAGAAAGACAAGCAATGGAGGAGAAGAACGTGGAGTGACGTGTTAGTTTCCAACACAAGCTCCTTGGCATACCTCAGAGGCAATCTGGCAGAACCTTTCCTAATGCCTATCAAAATAAGAGCTGTGTTGCCCTGACCTTTCCACTGGGTGATTAGTAATTGCATTATCTACCTTGTGGCCCTGGGAGTCGGTCCCCCTCAACTTGACAGAGTAATGCTCTGCCATCTTCAGCCACACAAATCTAAAAAGGTCTGGTGTCAACTTTTTCATTTCTCCTAAACCATAGTTACCAATACTCTCTTCTCTGCAGGGAAATCATGGCAGAAAAGGATGGCTCTCCGTGCATTACTATGGAAACCTTAAATTGTCCTCTAGAAACCATAAAAAAAAGAAAAAAAAAAAGCAGCCCATACCACTGCTCTGGCTTTCAATCACAGTTCTCTCTGAGGAAGAAAACTGAAAATTAGATGGATTCATTCCGAGTTCTTTTTTCCAATCAAACAGATGGGATTTAGATAAGCTCTTAAAGCAAATTGTGATTCATATAAAAAAATATATAAACTCATCTTAACCCTCAGAGGCTTCTTCTAAGAAGATTCTGATAATTAAAAGATTCCTGTACAACTCCAATTCCTTTAAAGCAACATAGTTAGATGAAAGATTCCCTCAGCTAAAATATTTATAAGCCATGGCCAAAGAATCAGAATATCTGTATGTAACCTTTGTTCAGTGTGATAAAACATTGATGACTGTGAAAAATCTACTAGTAAAACCCATCTAACAGAATTGTTTCTAAGTCCTCATGTAAAGGGCTTTAAAGGTTGTTTTTAAAAACTTGCACTCCAGAAGCACCAACCACGTGCAGGGCACGGTGCAAAGCAACGTCAACAACAAAAACATTAGCTCCACTTAATGTGAGAAACATTCTTCTCCATCGGTGGGTTTTGAGCCTGCAAATAATACATCCAGCTAAAGGTCTAAGTCCAGGCCAACAAGTTTGCCAATGAAACTCTAGCACAACATGCCTGGTCAGGTACATCCCCAACCACTTAACTAGATTGGTTTTATTATCCTCACTGGTACAGATTAGGATGCACAGGCTTAAAGAACTGCAATAAGCTGCCCGATGTTCTCAGTCTCTGGCTAGCTGGAAAGCCAAGGCAAAGCCAGCATCACCAACGAAAGGTTAACATTTCTCTTTCACAGGCAGCAGAATACAAGTTCAGCTAAAACATAAAAACAGAATGGGATGAAAAGATAGGTAAGCCTGCAGCCTACATACTGGAAAGAAAAAGAAGTAAGAGGTGAAAGGGGCCAGAATGAAGGTAGTTTGGGTAGCATGAGTCAGCTCCAATCACTACAGAGCCTTGAATTCCTCCACCAAAAGGTCAGGCTGACCTCAGAGCTGGAGCAGCAGGGTCGCTTGCCTGGCAGTGTGATCAGACTGCCAAATAGTGGTTCATTCAAGTCAAATCAGAGGTGAAAGGGAGGTAACTTTTAGAGTGTTCTGCCTCCATCAACCACACAAATGTAGAAAGATATAGTAACCTAGCTAGAAAGAGATTTGTGAAGAGTGATGAATGTTAAGTGCTTACCTATAGTAATGATGTTACGCATACATGTGTATCAAAACCATATTGTGTACCTCACCTATATGCATTAAAATAGCAAAGGGAAGAAAACTGGGCAAGCAAAAAAAAAAAAAAACAATTTCATAAATGACACTGAATTCATACAATAAACTTGCCGTAATTATCCTGGCCATGAAATTTTCGACTAGGAGAAGTTTGTAGAGATTACCACAAATGAATTACATTGAGCACAGTCAGCTTCGAATAATTAAATGTTAGATCCAAAAGGAACTGCCCAGATAAATGATAGCAGCTCTGCCATTTTGCATGTAAACCAAGTCCTTCCCCAAGGCTTCATGTGCATGTTAGCAGCAGAGTCAGGCCAGGGTCCATCCCCGATCTCACATCCATGCCTGAGGTTCGTCACACTGAAACCTCAGTGCAGTAGAATAACTTGGATCCCCCCTCAGCACTGGTTACAATGCAATGTAATGTATCCAGCAGTTTATCCACAAGTGTAGCCCTAAACCATATCATTTCTTCCTGGAGTTTCCTTTGCTTAGTAATGCCTCCTTGGGGCCAGCGAGATAGCTCAGTGGTCTAGAGTGCATGCTTAGGCAAGTTTAGGCAAGTGCAGAGACCACAGTTCGATCCCCAGCACAATATGCCATGCCAGCTTCACCCCCAGGGCAGGCTGAGCCAGCCACAAAAAAAATTAATAATAATTAATTTAATTAAATAAATAAAGCCTCCAGGCCAGAGCTAACATGCCAACTGCAGAACTTACACACACATAATGCATTCTGCATGTTCCATTAGGTAGAGTTCTCCTCACACTCATTCTTCAGCTTCAAAGCAGAAATGAAACTTTGGAGGAGTGACATTTAACAGGCCATGGCTGACCTGCTGGCTACTCCATATGCCGTGTGCATGCCGGTGCCCAAGAATACACACACAGAATTCATGTTCAAAGCAGTCTCCAATTTGTGATCCTCCTGCCCCAGATCCTCGGAGTGCTGGGATCACACGTGTGCACCACAACATCTGGCTTATTTATTATTATTTTGTAAAGGATCTTTGAGTCTATGTTCCAGAGTGAGGTTTTCTTTCTTTTTACATTTTTATTGTTTTGCCAGTACATGTTTGTAGTGTGCAGTGCTCCCACTCCTCGCAAGGAGTGGGTAAGAAGTGTACATAAACCAACCTAATTCCTTTAGCACTCCCTTCTCCCCCACCCTCTTCCTTCCAGCTCTTCCTCCCCTTCCTTTTACAAAATCTCTATGACCCTATTTCCTATTATCTTTCATTTGGCTCATTATTTATATTTTAAATTTCTCATATAAGAGAAACCAGGCAATATTTAAGCTTGTGGGCCTTGTTTATTTCATTTAACACTATGGTCTTTCTTGTTAAAAAAAATGTCCAATTCATTTCACTTAAGAGTGTGGTAACAACACATCCATTAAAAAAAAAAAAACTCAAGTTTATCCTTCTTTAGGGCAGAATAGTACACCAGTGTATGTAAATACTGCATCTTCCTCATCCATCCATCTACTGATGGGCATAGGGGGCCACTACCAACACTCAGCCATCATGAATTATGCTGCTATAAACACAGGTATGCATAAATGAAGGAAGAGTTGATTCCAACCACAGTCTATCTATATAATAAAGAGGTTGATAATGATTTGATACAATTATTAAAGTTATGGGGATGTAATATCTCCTATTTGAATAAGAAGTATATACAAGGGCCAGCCAAATAGCTCAGCTGATTAAAATGCCTGCAAACAGGTACAGGGACTAGGGGTTCGATGCCCAGGCCTGCCGTGCAGGCTCTACCCCAAGGGCATGCTGAGATGGCAATTGAAGCTGAGTGCGGTGATGCACACCTGTAATCCCAGCTCTTAGAAGGCTGTAAACAGGTGGATCACTAGGAGTCTGATCTAGTAGTGAGACCCTGAAC